>NW_009258554.1:1971117-2013792 GCF_000687185.1 Egretta garzetta
AGCTCAAATCTGCCAGCTTGGCTGCTAATCTTATTTGACAGTATCAGATTTGGTTCCTGTTAGCTGAATCTATTACAGGACATCAGTCACAGAGTAAACAGGGTGATCAATGAAACTCTTGGTCCTTCTGTCCAGCATAGGCTAGCAGAGACATGAAGTGAAAAGATGACTTGGACAACTCCAGCTAGGGGAAGAATTTAGGTAGTCACTATGCTTACAGTATTTTGAGCACCACTTAGTTTTACTGTGTTATCCTAATTCCACTGTATTTTGGTTTGCTAATGGAAAAGCTGCCTCTAAGGCTCTACATTTACAGTATGTTACGCCCACAAAATCCTTTGCTGTTGTGTCTGACTCCTTTTTCCGCAGAGCAATAAGCACTTGCCAGTGGGAAGGAGAACTGCCCTGCTCTCCCCATCAGCGCTGCAATCCCACTGCCACCTCTATGTCTGGAGCCTTCTCACTTACACATACGTTATTAACATCACATTCCTGACCTCTCACCCAGCAAGTGGGGCATGGAGTATATATATTCTGCAGTGATATTAGAGTACCAGGTACTACCCACATATGATTTATAGGATTGCTAGTGTTTGTAATGAAAAGTTGAGCAGGTGGATCAGGCTTTGTCTTCTTTTTAAAAACAGGCAGTTTTATAGATTGATTAGGTATGTTCTTCTCCGGATATCTCGAATATTAAAGCTGAGAGTCACTTTCATTCATTCCTGAAGGGAAACTGAAAATCTCCCTCACAAGCAAATCCACATACTCTCAACAGTTGTGTTGCAAAATATTTGAGACAGTCCAGATGCCTACAGCACAGTATTAAGCGAAAAGAGAACATCTGCAAACAGAAATTTATCCACAGAATGCTTTCCATTTTCTGATTGATTATTCTCTTTGAACTCTATATTAGCTTATGGTTTGGGGTAAATTGCATTCCTGGTTTTATTTGTGTGAGGTCCCTGCCTAGGAAACCACAGAAAACACTTTCAAGAATATTTTCAAAGGCTGGCAGGACACACAATCATCACCTTAGCACTATTCCTGGCAGAACACTGCACTTGTTTATTCATGTCAGCTCAGTTTATGTATGGCATCCTCCCACAGCGACAAGAATTGAGGTCTGTGGCAGTCAGGTGATGCCAACTTCAACAAAGTCAGCTTAAGACTTTCTCTGCACATGGAAACGACTAGGCAAATAGCTACTGAGGTGCTGACGCCCCTTCTCCTGACTTTTGCGTCGTGGATGGTGTTGTCTTAACCCTGGGTTAACCTAACTGCTTTCACAGCAATAGACTGCCGTGTCTTTAATTATGCACGGCAAGTAAAATCTTACAGTACAGCTCAGGCAACTGCTAGTCCTTCGTATAACAGTTTTCTTGCTTACTCGCCCTGCACATACCATCCAATTTCGCATGACGCTTCAGCAAAACAGAGCACATTTGTTGCCACCTTCAACACAACAGCCTTCCTAGATACAGGTACAACAGGTACCTCTCTTCAGCTGAGTACCATACGTAAGACTTAAATTTCTTCACTGCAAGAACCAGGTATGAAAAACTGTGTTAGGAACTATTGATCTGGCTTCACAGAATTTTCCAGTAGCAGTAAATAATACTCTATGACTCTGTTCTCAATATGTATAGCCATACATTAAGCAGGTAGAATTCCAAGTTTTTAAGAAAAACTAGAACATTAGTAGCTCCAATGACTACCAGAATAAACACAATAAATGACATAATATTTAATTCAAATTATTCTTAAGGCTTTTTAAAAATCTTGGATCCTGTAATTAGATTCAAGTCTTAGCTTTAAAAGTATTCCCAACTTACAGCTTAGGGAAATCACTAAAATTTTCAAAAGTCCAGTGAGTTTCAGAACTGACTCAGGAGCTTGAGTCAATAGGACTTAGGTTGCACACATGTTTTTTTCTCATTTTTACCACCATCTCCACTGTACAGTAGCAATCGGGTTATTAATGATGCTGCTAATTCCCACTTGGGTTTAGGAAGATCTCAGTAATGCCTAGAAAACACACTGCTCGACTTTTCCTGATAATGGGTGACTCTTCCCATCTACCTGCCACCTGTTCAAACCATGGCTGAACTATTGATTTATATCAGTGAACCAAGCCATACTCCATTAAGTTATATCAGAAAGTACAGTCTCCCCTATGTTATATCCAATCCCTGATTTCTCTGTAATGGCAAAATTCAAAACTTTTATTCTCTGTTGGTATGACTATATCAATGGCAGCAAAAGGAACAGACAGAATATCAAGTCTGAAGTATGTGCTTAGAGCTTGCTATGGTTTCTAACAAGAGCCTGCTACTTTTTCAAGTAGATGTCGAAGTAATTCTATCTATGTCTGCACTCAGAATTCAAAGATAATTGAGAAATGCACAGAGGAGGACACAAAATTATATTTGGTATGCGAGGTGAAATGTTGCTTTTATCCTACAGTAGATATTGCTGTGTGAAGCCTCCAAGTACCTGAAATGAGTACATTTTAAAAAGGATCAGGTTTGTGACATTCTATTACTATCTTGCAAACTCATCATATAAACACAGTAAGATTTAATCTGTTTTCCTGATAGCTTAGTCTGCAATTAAGACTTAAATGCTATGTTCACTGACTGATTTTGAAGGTAGTGGTAGTTCACAAAATTATTTTTGACATTATTATTTCTTATTAATTACGTTAGAGTTGACTCTTCACCTTCCTATACAAGTTGCAGCAATATCCAGTATGGTCTTGTAGAAAAATTGAGAATTAATTCTTTATGAACATACAACTCCCAGTTTTCTGGACAACTTAGATTACATGACTACGCCATGGAGCAGAGGTGCACACACCTGGCTTTGTGCAGAGACTGTTTGGTTCTTGCTAGGGTTATAAATTCAATGCAGGACAGATGTACTGTTGCTAGGGCCTGCGCAGGTCAGAAATCAGTTCAACTGTTCTTCCATAATCTCTAGCACATGGTATTAAACACCTAAACACGGTGAACTCAGTTCTGTGAGCTGAGCTTAACACTTGCAGGTGTCAATATAGGTCTTAATATAGCTGGTTCTAACAAGTCTTGCTAGAGACACCCAGCTCCCATTCGCATGTTCCTCACTAAACATGATCCACTCCCTAACTGCCTCTGATTTGGGAGAGCCTACTATAGTTTCAAAATGCCAGTAAAAGCCCCAATAAAGAAAGACCCTTAGAGAATTTGATGTTCTACCGAGACATTCAGAGCAAATAAAATACTTCCAGAGGACTGGATTCATTTTTCTACTGAATATTAATCTGAATTTACTGTATGGAACAGACTAATTACAGAACTATGCCAGCTTGGGCAGTACAAAAAAATAAAGGGAAATATTCTCACTGATTAATTTAACCTCCTATTGAAGCTACATACCTTCGGGCACTGACCTAAGCTAAAGGGCTCATTGGGCAAAACAGGAACTTTATATGGATGAAGTCTTAATTCCAAAATAAATATTTATTTTTTGTTTTGTTTACAAAGAGATTGTACATTTTTAGAGCTATTTTTAAAGGTTCCGTCACAAATTGAAAGTTAACCACAATATCCTCTCCACCCAATAGCCCTCAAGATAAACACCCCACAAACAGCTCACTGTTCTTTGTAGTTCTAGTGTGGCAGGTGGGAAATCCATTTTTGAGATATTATACCAACACTTTTCCCACCTACCTACAGTTTTCTTTAACAGCAGACTAAAAGGCAGGGGCTTATGAAGGTATGGTCTTTTCTCTCAAAATATTTATTTAAATATGACTTTAAAATACCAATCCCCTATCAAGACATCTGCCAATATATGACAGAAAATGCACCTCTCTCCCTCCTCATAACTCTCTCGAGGTGTATAGAGAGAAGCTAGTTATGTTTTAACATTGACCAGTGATGTCAACAAGTGAGGCCAGGCAGGATCTCACATTCCTACCCTGTTCCTAGTGAAAACTCTTATACAGAAAGATACCTTTTCCTTAAAAAAAAACCCCAATACATCACAGGATGCAATGAGAAACATCTAAACGCTGTATTTTATCAACGTGTTTCAATCTTCCACTTGAGAGGATTGCTTATGAAGACAGAAGAAGGGTAACTGTGTATGATGATTTAATTGTTGAGTTTTCTGTCAAGAACATCAGCAAGGATGAAAAAGGTGTGATTATTTTTCAAGAAGTATAAATATCTTCTTGGAATTACATAAAAATTCTCAGGAACATAGAGGGATCATTCTAAATATCTACTCTGACACAATGGAATAGCCTGATAATCAACAACATTTTGTATGTGTTAAATCCATACCAGATTGCTCTATCTTACTGTGGAGAACATGCTAGATTGTATTGAATCCACTAAATCTATCATAAAAACATAATTCTAAAACAGCATTGTTCAATGTTTTAGCTCCACAGCAATTCCTTACTGAAAGACAGGCAGAGAGAAAAGCATGTTTCACTGTAACTGCAGTTGTTATGTTTCACTCACGATATTTGGAAGCAAACTATGTGAACAAACTAAAAGTAGTAAACAGAAAGTACCTCTCTGCCCCCCTCCCTCTCCCCTCCCCAAACCTTTCAGTTACATTTTATTAGTACAAAAGAGTTTGCATGTTTCAGAGGAAGGATCAGATTTGGGTTTGTATTGTGGTGCTATATGGGAATCTCATTTAGAAGAACCCAGTGAAGAACAAATACTCTCAATGATTATTTAGTAATATTACAAGTTAGAGAGTAGAATAATTTTCTATATTAAAAAACCACTTTGGCCTTCAGCTAAAATAAAATCAAAATGTTATGAACAACTATCAAGAGTATTTATCAATGGTACATAACCAAGTCTTTTTGTTTTAAAATATTTTGTTTAAATTACATACATTTTGAAAAAATGCCTTAACAGCTGAAACTATGACCATCTTCATACTGGAGTCTTTTAACTTGTTAATAAAGTACATTCTTTCAAGAACTTAATCTCTCATGGGCAGAAAAGTACTGCTTTTTATTATTTAAAAGTAAGAAGAGAGAAATGTGTTTCTAGCTTTGTAGGTTTGTCACAATACTGCATAGTGATTTAATAGATCTCTATTTTTTCAGTCACTTTAATGGATCAAAATCTGCAATTTACATTTTAAAATGTTTATTTACCTAGTAGCCAATTCCAATGATATTTTTAAACATAAATATTTCTAAAAATAAACATGTATGAATCTAGGGTACATTCCTGACTAGCAAAAAAGAATGAACAAATTTAACAAGTGTATGACTGCAAGCTAGCACACTTTCACAGTTATACCAACTAATGCAAATGAACCTTGTCTCAAGTGAATGATCGAAAAGTATCAATACAAAATAAAAGTAGAAATTAAAATTCTAGCTTGTAGAATTAAGTCACAACTAAAATTGGTGACTTAACCCATTTTTGTTCTGTCCAACGGGAACTATGAAGGCAAGTTTTTAATGACATTTAGAAAAAAAAAAAAAAAAAAGGTAAGATTTTGCATGCATACCTTTCTCTTTTTGTTCCAGAGAAGCTTAACAGCTCTCCATCTGCTATCTCCTCCCTGCTCAGTCACCTCAAATTATCTACCCATCTGAAATTATCTGTTAATACAATCAAGTTTAACACAGAGCTATCATTCTCAATTTGCACTTAAAGTTTAAAATTGCTGCCTTTATTTCAGACCTGGATAAACCTGTGGGCTCTGTCTGAATTTCCTTCCATATCCGTGTCAGTTAAATCTAATAACCAAAGATGTTCTCTCTCCCTGCAAGACTTCTGTCACTCACAATCTTTCACTGTCATGTCTACAACACTACTGCTTTAAAGGAAACTGGTTCTGCAATTTCAACTTCCACATAAATCTCGAGAAAAATCAGAAAAGCAATCTTAGAACATCGAAAGATGTTCTATGTAACTTGATTTCTGCATGTGGACAAGGCCATGTGCACCCACAGATTCACCGAACATGGCTAAAGGAAAGCTACATGAGGATAAGAAGTTGAAATAAATTCTCTTACAGTCTTGTAATGTGGAATCTTTCTACCCGTGTTACCCATAAATTTTCTGCACGCCTATTTCATAGCTCCTTTGGCTTTTACTGTTGTAGCTGTAAGAACACAAATATTTTTTGATGCATGACCGCCATCTTTTGGGCTTCTACTAACACTACAATTTTTGAAGCCAGGGGATTGAACTGCTATCTTCACACATTTCATGCTTGTTCTTCAAGAATGTCGAGAAGCAATAAATTTATGCTATACTTATCCATTTGAAATTCAGATATACCCTTGTGTCTTACATTATATGGGAATTTATTAGGCATTTGTTATCAAAACACAGTTTTGAAAGTATTTTTCCTTTATCTTGGAATATGCATCATAAAACATGAATGCCTATATTTCAGTTTTAAGTACAGGCTTACATGCAAGAGTTCCCATATATGCTGACAGTAGCAGTGAAGCCTCACTCTTTTTAGCTCAAAGGACAATGAAAGTAAACCCCGCCAGCTCAGGCATTGCAACTTCCAATTTAGCTGTGCCAAGGAAAAATAACATTAGCGACTGCATGTCAGTGGAGCGCGTCATACATGCGTGTATTCACTCCCAGCAGTATGTGTGCACTTATACACACATACTTGACTTACGATCAATCCCCTGGCCTAGAGAATCAGACATAATCAAAGACACAATGTGCTCAGAACAAACAGTATTGATGACTATGGGATTGTATAACCTAAGCAAGAAGAAAAGAAATAACACTTTTTATCTCTTTCTCTATGAAAAGTCAATAAGTACAGAATTGCCCATTTCACCTCTGTCTGCAGGATAGCAGCTCTTTGCTCTTTAGCTGTAAGAGACTCTTTCAGAACTTCAATGTGTTGCTTGCTGTCAGAGAATTGATTTGTGAGGGTCTCCAGCTTTGTCTGTAAGGCCAGCAACTCAGTGTCTTTGCGTGACAACTCCTGTTTCACCTGACCAATCTGAAAAAGAAAAGATGGACAAAGGAAAAAATAATTTATACCGTCTTTACAAAAATAACTTCAGATTGACATAACTACCAACAAACAGTTATGATACTCTAAACTTACACCACTGAATTGCAAAGCCTTCAGTTATCTTGAATGGAAGGCCAGCAAAAATTTGTGTCATGAGCAAAAGACACAAGGAAAAAGAAGGGGGAGCAATAGCATCAATTTTTCAACAGAGTTTCTTTTCAAAATAGTCAGTCTGTTCTTAGTCATCTTTCCAAGGACTGATCAAAACCAGTTACTTAGCAGGGATAAGTTTTTAATGAAGACGAAGCAGAACTGTAATGAGAACGTACCCTTACCCTGTAGTATCAGAAAAGATGAGATACCTACAGAGGTCTCTCAGAAGCACAAAGTTTGCTTTGAAATGTCAAACCAGTGAGTTTCCATCCATCTCTCCATCCACCAATCCAGCTTCACTCTTACAGAGTATGTAAGCTTTCCTTTTTCCACTATTTATGAAACCAGCATTTCAATCTTCTAAGAAATACCTTTTTAATTTAGGGCAGCTACTTAAAGCAGATGCAAATATACATCAAAACAACATGAAAACTGTTTCTGGAATTGCACTTTTTGAGAGCAGTTTCCTAGATTTGATTTAGTGAATCAAATCAGCATGGAAATGCCAATTTACAAATGTAGGTTGGATTATCATTTAAAAAGACAAATAGTAAGAAATTTTAGAAGTAAAGCACTGAAATGAGATGAAATCTCATTCTAAGTGCAATCATCACCCAGGACAATTATGACGTAAATCTGAAGAATTTTTTTTTTTTTTAAATTTAAGAGGACAGGGAAGTCTAAAAGTAGACTTACATCCAAGTTTGTTATAAACTTTCTGGTTTCTCCAATACATCTCACAGAATAAAACAGCAATGTTTTGCTGTTATGTATTATATAGCAGAGGTGGACATATCTGTAAAAACTAAAGTTTTCCCTTTTTTAACCTGAACAATTTTGTTTGTGACATTAAAAACCAAAATCCTTCAGTCCCTAAAGTATGTTGTTCAATGATTCAAAATGGAAATTAAAGACTACCACAAACTAAAAAAAAAAAGTCCAGGTAATCTTCCGTTTTTGGAAATGTGTCAATAACAAAATTAAATTGATATGAGCTATAATTATTTTTTTAATTAGAATAAATGCATGTACTAGTAGATATAACTGAGAAGAAAAGCTTGGGTAAATGTGGACTTATCTTGACAACACTGTTTCAATAATGGGCAATTAAAGAACCTCTTTACCTAAGAGTATTAAAATAGCATCAAAAGATGTCATCAAGGACTCCTGTGTTCCAATGTGAAACAGCTTATATGAGGAGATAGGAAAGAAGGGGTGCAGAAGGACAAGGACATGTATCTCAAAAAACCTCACACAAACTAATTTTTTAAAATGAAACAACGAGAAGGAGCATAAGAAAAATTTAATTTATAGAACTATTCAATAGTTTATCGTTCACTCCATTCAAACATACTAGGTTGTTTTTTTTCATATTATAACTGAAAGCAAGTATGCCCACAGAATGATTTCACCACCAATTTAAATTAGATACAAAAGTATTGATGTTTTACCAGCACTATTTCTGCTGTCAGCTACTGGGCAATAAAACCAGTTGCACAGTACTTCTAGGCACAGAATAGCTGGGAAGATATGAACTCTTTACTGCTAGTTATGTTTTCTGGAGTATCTAAACAAAAAAGCCTCCTTCAAAATTTCAGATGACACAAACTTTTTAAACTAATTGGTAGCTTGAATTATAGTAAAACTCTCAAACCAGTTTCTTTGGAAAGATAAATTATTTCTGGAGTCATCTCAGAAGAGATGTGCATGCTAAACACTTGTGTTTTGGTAAAATGCTCTCATCTAAACACAACCACATTTCATTATATTAACATTCCCAAGTAGCACCCTAAGATAATTCTCTCTGGAAACCACCATTGCAGAGCCATAAGCCCACACTGCCAATGTGCTAAAGCTGTTTAGGAAGAATGCAGTGCATACCATTCCAAGTTGCAAGGCAACTTAAGGCAGCTTTAAGTGCTCCCATGTCTCTTCTTGGTGAGACACTCAGCAAATGTACTAATTTCACAGCAAAAGAATAACCTAAATTCATGCTGCTAAAATTAAACAATCGGTTTTAAAAAGCATTCAGCATCCAGCTTTTGTTATTTTTCGTGAAACAATGTTAAGAGGGTTCAGCACATGTTTTCAAATTATTTTTGTTCTACTAGGGAAAGCAAATCTCTTTAAAAGTCTGGCCCCAAAATGGGTGCTGAATACTTTTGAAAATCTGCTTTAACAGAGAAGAGTAAGTTACTGCTAAAACAGCTCATACCATTAAAAAAACAGTAAGAAAACCAAATACAGATGTTCAGCTGAAGAGTGATGTTATGGACACCAAAACCATGTGAACAAAAAGGCAGCTACAAGGCTGAGCAGGCTGTTAGTTCTATTGTTATATCTAGTCGTAAAGAAGGTAAGAAAAGAAAAGCTACCCCGAAAGCCAGAGAGCTAGCAAGCCCCAGTGAATGGCCACTGCACACAAAAGATAAATCTTACTGCAGAGACCTCGGCCTGGAGACCAGCCACTCTTTTTTTCAGGTCCTCCCCTTGAGCCTCTTTGGCACTTAGCTCTTCCTTCAGTTGCTCTACCTGTCACGACATTGTTATGCTTTTAAATATTTATCATTTGTCAGCTTCTAGTTAGCCCATTTCAATCCAAGTAACTAAAAGTGACAAAAACGTAACAGAAGGATCAACACTGGTCATTCATTTTCTCTTCCATTCTTCGTTAAGTCTTCTCAAAAGTTTAATGTCTCTGTAATTTCATATAGGCTGCCAGACAAGAATTTGATTATGAACCAAAGACATAGAGTTACGGTTATGTTTATATATGCCATGTATGGGGCACTTCACCCAACGGTTTTGAAACGGGAATTCATGAGAAAATTAGGACAGGAAAAGGGATAATTTTCAGTTTAAGAGAAATAAAGTTAATTGTCAAGACACACCCACAGATGACGATACAATACTGAAAAAAATAAATGTGCAATTACATAACAAGGTAGGACAGCAAGATACCAAAATTGGAGCTGGCTGTGAGTCATGAGTGAATAGTTATCAAAAAGGAGCAAATTTTCTGCAGGAAAATAAATAAGCAGACACAGTAGATGGGAGAGATTGAGACTGAGTAGCTGAACAGATCTATAAGCCCACGGAGGGAAAGGAGAAGAGAAAAGTGAAGAGTTGCTAACAAGGGAAGAGGGAAAGGCGGCAAGAAAGAAAGAAAGAAGAAAGGACGGAAGGAAGAGGTGCTAAAATTGTCTCTCCATTCCTAATGGAGTTCCTAGAAGCAATTCAGTGGGATAAAGAGCAAAAGTATAAAAGAACAGATGTGGCTATCTTGAGGTAAATCAGTGAGCTGCCGTGAGGGAAGTGGACAAAACACATAGTTATTACATGTTTCTACTTTAGGACAAGTAACACTTCCCCAAGAAGCTTTCTACAGCGTTCTTTTTTCGACAAATAATTTCAAGCAGGACAAATGCAGTAGTTACAATTGCTCAGAACCTAATAGAGTAATTTTCAACTTCTGTTCCAGGGATTTGTGCACTGCTTGCAGGCAGTAAGCAAAAGCTAACTAAGAAAAGCAGGACTGCTCACAATATACTTAAATTTACTGCACAAGGCGGCCTGAATCTTCATTAGAAAATGCTAGGGCCCACTAAAAGACTGAGAAACATTTCTTTGGGAGGAGCAAAGAATGAATTGACTTTTGGCTACAGACAATTAATTCAGTGTCCATCTTTATACCTGAGGATCAACATGTCTCACTGCTGTATTTGTCCTGTATACCCAATGGCATAAATGAATGTTGGTACCACCACTGATGTAGAATCTACTCTCATTCTGAGTCCACTATTGGAAGGAGAGTGTAATGGAAAGCCATTACAGTGACAGTTTATGCTCTTTTCAGCTCTTACATAATAAAAAGACCTACTAGTTATAGTACAACAGTTGCAAAAAGAAACACCCTTTTTTCAGTAGACTACATTTGAAAAGACTCTAGACCAAATAAAACTTAAAACTATAATGGATTAGCAATGGTCTAAAGATAAACACAAAATCTTTCTGAAATAAAAGAAAGTTAGGTGTGACAGTAAAAGCAGAATTTGGGCCACTGACCTTACTGAACCACCATTACAATATTTTCAAATTTAAATTTAAAATTTTCTTAAATATTTTTAAGTTATTTTAGTGGCTTCACGGCAGAATACAAATAAATTCTGTTTCCCAGCACTTGAATGGGAACCTAGACCATAACTCCTTACTGAAGTATGAAAATTTCTCTCATCTGTTCACTAAGCTCAGTTTATCTTACTAATGTAATTTTTCTTCTCAATACCTTATTCTTCATGAATTTGGAATGACTACGGTACACCTCCATTTGCTTCATTTCCTCTTCACGTTCCTCTGTGCTCAGAGCTCCATTTGACTTCAACATCTGAATCTCCTCTTCCAAATCCCGGAGGCCACGCTCCATGGAAGAAATTTTTGAATCCTGAAAAGGATCAGAAGAGACAGATAAAGACACACAGTTTGATGATTTGCTAACATACCATTGGAGTAAAAAAAAAAAAAGAAGAAGAAATAATTTCTTGGACATGTACCTGCCCTTGAAATTTACTCCTGAAGTTCCTACAGAAATCAGTCTACACCTCTTTACATAGCACCTGTCTGAGTGCTCAAGTACTCATTTTTCAATTTTTTATACCTTTCAAGGAAAGCAAGAGTTTAGTACAGAAAGAAAACACGGCTAGGGGCAAGGACACAGTATATGATGAATCAATAAAGGAATGTGGAAAAAAAGGTTGGCTTGTAATGCAAAGCCATCATAAACCAGGGAAATTTAATTCTAATTAAAGAGCAAAATGTGACGGCAAGAATGGCAAAAAAATGTGTTTGTGCTACTAGTAATTAAAGCGGGGTCACAAACGGAGGGCATAAAAAACACCTTAAGCAAGGAAAAGATACAAAAATCTAGTTTTGAGTGGATAAAGCAGTAGAGGATCCTTCAAGTATTCTGGCTCACATATAATATAAAACATTTCCATGGTTAAAAAAATAGACATTGGGGAGGAGGGAACCCAAACAAACAATCAATTTGCCATTATCCTCATAGTTTTACAGGATGATCAGAGGTTTACAATCTACTTGGTTTACTGTTTCTTTAGAAGTCTTATGTGTTAGGAACAGCAAGAAGAGATTCATAGAGCACACAGAGCTTCATGCATATTCGTGAACACGGATATGTATTTATTAATTGTAATATCTTAAAGCAGTCTATTTTTTTATTTCATTTCTCCAAAATATTTCATCTTCCCTGAAATACAGGTAGGATTAGAAACTATCCTCCATTCTTTCATAATCCTTTGTAATTTTTTTTGTCTGCTAATCAAAGCACAGCTGGAAAAAAGCATGAAAGATTTTCACATAGAGATTTTCATTCATGAGGTAAGATTTTTCTAAAGGACCATTATGAAGATCTAGTTGGATCTCCTGCTTAATTTTTGATGCTTAAGTTAAAATCAGTAGAGCAGACTTTTGCAACAATTAGAGAGTTAGTAAGGTGAAGTGATACATTGTAATTTACAACAGTATTTAGTTTCAGTGCTCACATCATTTCCCAGAAATATCAGTGTTTCTCTTTTGATAGTAAAGATGGCTTATTGTTACCAGATGGTCAATTAGTTTTCATTACTATGGACCACAAAGATGACTAATAAAAGAAACACGGTAAATTAATGGCTCCAGAGCAGAAAGATGGGAAATTACTAAGGAAAACACTGAGATGGAATAGAAAGAGTTGGAAGAAGAAAAACAAAAAAGGTAGGTAAAAGAAAAGAAAACCAATAAAGGAAGGAGGGAGAATGGGAGGATATGAAAATGCAAGAGAATAGTTTACAAAGGCAGTTTCCAATTTTTTAACTGTATTTGTCCAAACCCTGTCTGATATATTTTATGGACCATATAATATGAAATATGATTGCATAAAGCTGTGTAAACCACACACTCCACTTGCAGCTCCTGAGCTCTCGGCAAATTGCCATTGTTCCATTAGATACTTGAGTTAATGGTTTAAGAATTCAATCACAAATTCATCTAGAAAAGTTAGGTTTATGATGACATAGAGACATCTTTCTAGCTATATGACCTATTCTTTAAGTGGGTTCTGAGTTTGCAAATTGCTAACTTTTCGAATGTTGATACCATAAGAAGAAAATAACCCACATCATAAAAACCTACTAATCCATCATTTCCACCCTTGTAATACAATGGGCACTTGGTTAACTGAAAGAAATCTGCATATGATGCTGCAGGCAGACAGAAGGCAGGTTTTTATCGTGTCATGAAGCAGCTCTCTTCACTGGTCAGTAATAAAAAATTAAACAGTGTTAAATAATAAAATAGTATTAAAATATTTATTTTAAATTAGAAGACTGACAGAAGTGTATGGTATTTGGTAAAGTCACCTTTCATATGAAAACCCATTTTCTAGAGAACAAACTCTAATGCTGCCTATATGCAATCATTTACCTTCATCTCAATAACAGTTTGCAGAGCCTTTGTCTTGGCTGTGTCAGGAGCATTTTCAAATCGACGATGGATCTCCTGTACCAGCAGAAAAGAAAGCGAGATTTAGCCTAATGGCATTTTGTCCCACTTACTACCTACAAATAAAATTACTAGAAGCTTCTCTTTCTAATGAATAGCATAATTCAGTGCTGCTTTCTGATGTTACCAGTTCATACATTTTGTTATATCATTTCTCATATCAAAGAAAGAATAGGCGAAAGTTCATTCAACAGAATCAGTAAAAAAGGCACAACAGAAAAAGCATCTTTGCCTACCTACTTACTCAAACCAAACTGTTGAAATGACAGCTGAGTCTACTAAAACCCCCTATCATCTGCCTGCTAAACTAATCTAAACTATTACTAGTTTCTCATGGAAGACATACACATAATTTAATTGACTAGATGCTTACTGAAAACAAACATGCTGTGGTTTCTGTTTCAATAAGCTATAGGGTGCAGCTGTGTTGATAACTGTCTTTTTCCAAATTTTTTACACCAGAGTAGCAACATTTAATTACGCATGATGAAAATCTTTCTCCACTGGGCCTTGAATGTAGCTGAAAGTCCATGACTGGATAGCACATTGCTCTAGAAGCTCAGAGTACACAGACACAAGGACACAAAAGTCCATGTGATATTTCTCTTGATGTGAATTCACAGAACTAGTATGCTTCAGACCGCTCGCTAAGGAATAAAATGATAGAAAGCTGAAACAATTTGTTCTACCGTATGAAGTAGTTCAGGCTTCAAACCAACAAGTGAGAATACAGGAGAAACCATATAGTGTCTATTCCACTTTTTCATTTTTTCCCTTAAAATAATATTGTCCTTACACCACACACTAATGTTAAATGTAGGAATATGAATACTGTTAGAATGTTAATATTATATGGCATAAAAATACTTTGGTGCCCATAGAATATGAACTGTAATATCAGTTAACCTAACAATAAACTGTGTATGTGCACACACACAGAGTTTAGCCACCCACTCCCCTCAAACACCTAAAAGACAAATCCAAAAAGTCATCCACAAACTCGTATTTTCAATAGACGTGGTGAAGAGAGAACATTTTGTATGGTAGTCATACATGCAACTTACTCCATATGATTAATTATTTGAATGAGAAAGGTAGAGTTGTATAGTGCTTTCCAAAACACTGAAAACATTACTTGTCTTGTAAGACTGTGAAGTGTTTTTACATAGCTGTGAAGTGAGCAAGACAGAAATGTTTGGTGATGTGACAAGGGCCACAAGAAGAATTTTGCATAAATTTGGCACAAAGACATTTGCCTAAGTTGATGCCTGTGAATAGTAAGAAGAAAATCCAGTAGAAGGTTTGTCTTTAAAAACTATACTCATGTATTTCCTGAGAAGCAATTTTTAGAAGTATGTTTGCAATATGGCTTGTTCTTTTCTGAAAAAAAAAGAACCTCCTGAACAAATAAACCAAAAAACCCCTCTAAATATATTTGTTTCTCCCATAGTCAGCAGAAAACTTGAGAGCCTCTGGTCATGTATCACTGACACCATATAGACCAGAGTGGAGCAGTACCATCACTATTCTTCTACTTACCCGTACCTGCATTCACATAATGGATTTACTCAAATCTAAATGGTCTAGCCAGACTTTTCTTTTGGCATGAGATCTCGTGTTTCTGCCTGCAACGTACATGTCCAAAGAAAGGGCAGTGTGCATTCCTCTCGGCTGTTCTTCTCAACTGATGGCCGAAGCACAGGATAACCAGTAATTTCTCATCACCAGTCTTCCACACTGTTGGCCTCTAGCACTTTTCCACTTTTCCTTCTGCCTACAGGGTTAGGGGCGTGCTCCTTTTTGTCTACAGATACGGCTTCTACCTATTCAACAGGTTTTAAATCAATGAGGCACTCACTTTATCTTGAATATGTTGATGATAAATCTAAGGAGGGGGAATATACTACATCGAGATACTCTTTCCAGGGGATTGACCATAGGGCCATGTAAAGACTGCAGGCATTAGCTCTGGGATCATCTCCTCAGCAAAGCTGTAAGCTTTTTTTGAAGCAGACAGCAATCACTGCAACCAACTGAGCCTTTTTCTACCGTTTCATGGGACCACCCTCAGAAGAAGAAAAAAGCAGCTGTCAGCACACAGGATATCATCAGTACAAACTGGACCAACATCCTCATGTCACTTTTATTACCTACTCCATGCTCAGCATTTTTCTTGAGACACATCAATGAAACTACTTTTCTGGTCTGTCTCCCCTACTTACTATTCCAGCTGCTATCTCCTCAGAGGTAATATTTTAAAGATTCATTTGGTTCTGCTGCTATACATAATGTTAGAAAAGAAGCTCATCATAAGGCTGAATTTGGTTTAAAAATGTAATTTCAACTAAGTATAGGACACTCTGCCACATACTCTGCCCATAAGAAACTCAGAGCTTATCTTACTACCCTCAATCAAGGATCAGAGATAAAAATCATAGTGCTACATATTGCCTTAATAAGAATAAGCTGTTTGTTCTTTTCTGAAAAAAAAAGAACCTCCTGAACAAATAAACCAAAAAACCCCTCTAAATATATTTGTTTCTCCCATAGTCAGCAGAAAACTTGAGAGCCTCTGGTCATGTATCACTGACACCATATAGACCAGAGTGGAGCAGTACCATCACTATTCTTCTACTTACCCGTACCTGCATTCACATAATGGATTTACTCAAATCTAAATGGTCTAGCCAGACTTTTCTTTTGGCATGAGATCTCGTGTTTCTGCCTGCAACGTACATGTCCAAAGAAAGGGCAGTGTGCATTCCTCTCGGCTGTTCTTCTCAACTGATGGCCGAAGCACAGGATAACCAGTAATTTCTCATCACCAGCCTTCCACACTGTTGGCCTCTAGCACTTTTCCTTCTGCCTACAGGGTTAGGGGCGTGCTCCTTTTTGTCTACAGATACGGCTTCTACCTATTCAACAGGTTTTAAATCAATGAGGCACTCACTTTATCTTGAATATGTTGATGATAAATCTAAGGAGGGGGAATATACTACATCGAGATACTCTTTCCAGGGGATTGACCATAGGGCCATGTAAAGACTGCAGGCATTAGCTCTGGGATCATCTCCTCAGCAAAGCTGTAAGCTTTTTTTGAAGCAGACAGCAATCACTGCAACCAACTGAGCCTTTTTCTACCGTTTCATGGGACCACCCTCAGAAGAAGAAAAAAGCAGCTGTCAGCACACAGGATATCATCAGTACAAACTGGACCAACATCCTCATGTCACTTTTATTACCTACTCCATGCTCAGCATTTTTCTTGAGACACATCAATGAAACTACTTTTCTGGTCTGTCTCCCCTACTTACTATTCCAGCTGCTATCTCCTCAGAGGTAATATTTTAAAGATTCATTTGGTTCTGCTGCTATACATAATGTTAGAAAAGAAGCTCATCATAAGGCTGAATTTGGTTTAAAAATGTAATTTCAACTAAGTATAGGACACTCTGCCACATACTCTGCCCATAAGAAACTCAGAGCTTATCTTACTACCCTCAATCAAGGATCAGAGATAAAAATCATAGTGCTACATATTGCCTTAATAAGAATAAGCTGTGATGAGCTTCTAACACACAAGATCAGCCTGAGCATTTAGAAATATGATGGGGAGCAGATCCAACACCCTCCACCTCTTTCTCAGTGCTCTTACTGGTACCTGCCATGAAAAACGTGACTCTTCTTCAGTGTCCTTGGTCTTTCTCCATAGGGAATGATCTCAGCTGCCTTCTTTAAGGTAGCTTTGATGTATTTTTCCGTTTCCACCTCAGGCAGCTCTTCTTCAAGAATTGCACTGTAATTCCAAGATATTGTGGCTGTCGGTCTTTCTCATGAGCTCTGGATAGAGTGAGTTTTTGTCTTGCCACTGGCACAATGTTGTTACAGACACCTATTCAATATCTTAGCATGTATGACTCTGTAGCCAGACTGGAGCCTTCAGAAATTTTCAAAGGATGCTTTTGTACAACTCAAATGATAGGAGTGGCTTCCTCCTGAAAAAACTCCCTTTCTGAAGTTTGCAGCATGGACACTGGGGACTCCATTCATGCATTCACCAAGCAGCATATTGCTGGAGTGGCATCCAGATACTTTACTGCTCGGGAATGGCAGGCCTGTATCTATTTGGCTGAAGTGAACAGCGCTGCTTGTACAAGCACACAAACATCCGAATAAGAAAGAAATGTGACTTCTGACTATCCCTCTGGAGAGGCTCATACATGCCCCATATTCTCCAGTCACTTTTCAGAACTCTTATCCTGAGTTTCCCAGGCTGGGAGGAACTGAGAGGTTGAGACACACATCGTCCTTTTCGTAAATTCACATGTGGCACGTTCAGTGAGGTGGTATTTGAGAATGCTCCCTGTAACACACATCCTATATTGCTGTAATACCAAATTATTCTGAAGTCGCTGCTTGGCTATGAGAGCACCTACTGAGAATATACATATAAACAACACAACTTTAAGAATTAACCCCTTTGAGAGTAAACTAGTGAAAACAGTCCACAGTTGAAGACACCCCAGTCACATCTTGGTGGCACGCTTAAAAATTCATGTCCACTTAAAAAAAAAAAGTTATATGGGATGGGAAGAAGGGAGGGTTTGAATCCCCAAAATTAAAAAAAGACTTGCTTTTTCTAACTTCAGATCTCATGTATGGGAAAAAGGGAATAATTCTGAAGATGATTCTTCAAGCTTAAGAAGATCCAAGAGTGAAAAGTATCCTATTCTGAACTGCATGAGCTTTTGCTAAGTGCAGGAAGTTACATCTCCAGCTGTTTCTGTCACATCAGTTGTACAACCGTCCAAGGATTGTTACTGTAGAATAAAATGAAACAGCTTGATAACAGAAAAGAAATTAAAACAAATTCCTATGAACTTTCAGAAGCTGAGAAAACAAAATATAAGAAGGTCAAAAAATAATATGCCAAAAGTCTATTTTGAACAATGTATTATTTTTATTATAGTAGTGCAATTACATACTAGATAATTTCCACTTGTGCAGAGACACAGTCTCTGACCTGAGAACATAAAAGCAACTACTCCTGTGGAAATGGAATAGATGAATACGCAGTAGGAGAGCAGTGTGTCACTGAAGGGATGCTGACACAACAGTGTCTGCTTTTTACATTGCAGTGTTTTCCCAAATAGAAAATTCTTCTGAACTTTTTTTTTTTTTAGAAATGCCTGTATCTCCACTGTCTGAAGTGATGCTTTGTGCTTCGGCAAAGGAAATGTCCTACTTCTTCATCTTAAGCAATTCCACTGTGATTTGGATGACACAACCTGCTCAAAAACAACACCTCCTACCTCTCAACTGCATAGTAAGGACTTAATTTTGGCAATATGCCTACAATCCTGAAGAGTCTGAAAACAGGGCTACAGACAGACTGAACGTCCCCAGAACACAGATTTAAATGTAGTTACTGAAAGAAGGCTGTGCACAGATATCCTTCTTAATTGTGAAATACAGGTTACATACTTATCTTTCAGTGTCAGAATGGAGAAATACTAATACATCTCTGATGTATTCAGATTCTACTGTGGACACACACCACACAGATGAATGAAAATTAATATTTTCAACTTCAAAACAGTACTTTGCATGATGTTTAAAAGCATAGGGCCACACACAGATATCAGGATCAGCAAAATACAAAACTAATCCTTCATTCCTTGTAAATTATCCATTCTGATAAAGTAATAAAGCATCATTCCTTTGTTCTACTTTCACAAATAAAGACATGTAACTGATATTGTTCCATAACAGATTAGTAAACTTAAGCATCTTCTTACCTTTGAATGCAACTTAAATTATTGTAACAAGGGGTGGCTCATATATGTTTTATGTTTTTGATGTTTTTATATGTTTAATGATTCCCTTAGTTTAAAGAAGATGATAAAAAGGGCAACAAAAGCTGTTTGCTCCAAATTTATCTGCAACATACATGCTTTTCACTGTTTATGCCCTTTCTTTTTCAGTTTAGCCAGTGAGAACTTCCAGCCACCAGCTATCATCATAACATTGCCAAGAATATTAAGAATGCTCTATTACCCAATTTATGTTCCAAGTTTTATATTTAATAACCCATTATTACATGCTAGTAGAGTATCTACAATTCTTTAACTTAAACAAGAAAAGCTTCAGGTGGAGGGACACCTTAGTACCTGTTTGGCACTAGTGCTACCCCTACAGGTATACTGTGTCCACTTTGTATGTCTACAATTTAAAAACCATTTTGATGTATTGAAGAGAATTCAAAGAATGACTGCAGGAGAGAAATCTGTCTCTAGGGGGGGAGAGGGGGGAAATATGGTGCAAATTGATCACAACTTTAAAGTACCTTCACAGGAAACAAAAATTCAAAATGGGTTGTTCTGTCCAAAAAACATTAAGGTCCAATAACTAGAAACGGAAGGCTAGAAATAGTCAGAAGTTTTAAACAGTGTGACCACCTTAACCAGAGTTGGGGTTGGTACTTCATCACTACCATTTTTTAGTTAAGAATAGCTATCTACTTTAAAATAAAAAAAAAGTCTGCTTCAACAAAGGATATAAACTGAAGGTGTGCACATTATTACCTGTGCCAAGTAGGTCTCCAAGGTAGCACAGTACCCCTATGAGAAACAATACTGTAATTTTCTGGTCAGCATAATTACATAGAACAGCTGATCAAACATACTGAGAAGACTGAACATGTAAAGAATAGCTGTGATAAAGTGATTTTAATGAACCATAGTGACAAATTCTGTGGGTTTTTTCTTGACCAAGAAATGCCAAAATAATTGAAAATTAGAAAATATAGTTCAGAATTGAAGGAGTCCTCAATACCCAGCAGTATCAGCACTATTTTAAAAATATTAGTAAGCTATACACATGTGCATAATAATGAAGGAAGGTATTTAATCAGAACCTTTTCTTCCTTCAAAATCAGGCCGTATCATTCATTGTTATTCCCTCAGTTACTCCTGCCTCTGATTTTGCATGGGATTTAGAAGAAAAGTGAAGGTGCACTTTTAAGCAGTGATGTTTTTATAGCAGAGTGGGCTGCATGCTTAAAAATTCAGCAACTTCTTTCTCAGTAGCCCCACAAGATAAGCACTTTCCAAAGCCAAAAGGGCATGCCTTCCACTTCCTGCAGAACCTACTTAATCAGGCAGCATGTATCACACAGAGAATAAGAAAAACATGCTTTCGTACATTAATTTCTTTTTAAAAGAATAGACAAAAAAATCTGATGTGCAATTAAAAATGCAGCTGTAATTCTGATTTTTTTTATCTTAACCAGCCTATCCATGTCTTTATATGATCAAATACGATGTTCTGTGCAGGATCTTTGCATCATTTGGTGGACTGGATAGTTTTAGTTAACTAAAAAACATTTGGTTTTATTCTCTAGCATGTAGTACAGCCCTTACTAAGTTAATGTTATACTGTTTGTACTTGAAGTTTAGTTTCCCAGTTGGCTTTTTTGTCAACCTTTGATGTCTAAATCTTTGAAAGATTTTAGCAACCTAGTTTCAATTAATTACATCAAAATGCAAATGTTACAACCAAAGGAAAATTTCACGAGCATAGCATCCATCAGTTCAGTATTAACTATTACTGGTTTTTTAGAAATTATTTAATAGATCTATAAGATCAAATAGATCTATAATTGTGGTAGAAGAACAAATTGTATGTGACCAACCTGATTTTCTTCTACGATTAAGTAACTGGCTGTGTTGGTAAGTGGTGAGCAGTGGGTGTTGCATCTTTTGACTTAAGTCCTTCGACATGGCCTCCAAGCATCCCTGTCGCCAAACCAGTGAGATACAGACTGGATAAGCAGTTAACAAGGTGGGTGGAAAATTAGCTGGACTGTCAGGCTCAAAGCCTAGTGATCAGCAGTATGAAGTCCAGTGGGTAGCTGCTTACTACTGGCAACCCAATATTGTTCAGTTCCTTTATTACTGATCTGAACAATGGGATAGACAGCACTCTCCGCAAGTTTGCAGATTATATGAAATTTGGGGAAAGCATGAATTGTAAGTAGTGTACCCTTGCTGTAAAACCAAAAAAAGCCCAACCAGGTTGTATTAGCAAGAGCATACAACCAGGAGACAGGAAGCAGTTATTTCTCTCTATGCAGCTCTTGCGAGACCACTGCTGGAGTACTGTGCCCAATTTCGGGGCACCCAGTCGAAGGAAGACATTGAAAAGCTGAACAGTCCAACCTACAGCTACAAAGATGATTGAGGCTGGAACATAGAACGTAAGAGGAGAGGATGAGAGAACTGGGCTTGTTCAGCTGAAAAGAAGGCTTGGGGGGAACCCTGATGCTCTCTAGAACTATCTAATTAGAAGCAGTAGAGACGTTGGAGACAAAAGCCTTTTCAGAAGTGCACAGTGGAAGGATGATAGGCAACAGGCAAAAGTAGCAGCACAGAAAACTTTTGACTTGTTAGTGCAGAAAAGATTTTTCCAGGAGAGCAACCAAACACTGGACCAGGTGCCCAGAGAGGCTGTGGAATCCCCATCACTTGAAATTGCTGATTTGAGCAGGAGGTTGCATGAAATGACCTCTGGGACAGCCCTTCAACCTGCATGACTCATTTATATAAATATCTTTACTAACTGGAACCAGAGGGTGACTGCATAGTATTACAATTGTCTAGTTTCAGGATTTTTAGGAGTATTTTTCAGAAAGTGCTCAATACCAGTAATTTTAATTTATTTTGCAGCAATAAACAAAACTGAACTCAAAAAAGAATGTGTGATAAGAGTCCTGTATTATTTATCTCATTACCATTACAGTTTTGCTACTAAAAAGATATAGTTATACAAGTTTGGAACCAATAATCATGGTAGTTCCTTCCATTTGCAAACACAATCAACATAATTCCCTTAAAAAAATATTGATCATATTAATGAAGAGCATAACTTTCAAAGATGTGCTGAAAGTTGCACACACATTGATCATGGAGGGTGCCAGTTGCTTTGAAATTCAGTTACCCCTGGCTAAAGAAACTCATCTCTGTGGTTTGCAGTTTTATTAATACATTCAGAGGGTGATTTTGAAATCCAACCAAAACCTCAGATATTAGAACACTTAAGTTTGTTAACAAAGGCATCACCTAAAGTGAAAATTAAAACACAGCTTCCAGTTCATCTCAATATTCCAGTCACCAAGAAACAAAAGCAAAATCCCTCGAAACTTCAGCATTAGAGTAAAAGCAAAATAAAGATGAGAGAGACCAATTCAACCATCCTATTACTTTTAAGTAGCAAGTCATTGTGTTGAAATCTGACTACAGAAGCATGAATTCAAAACCTAAAGAAAAGTAAATGAAATATTTAAATCTTGAATCATATAGAACTTTATTTACATATATGCTATTAGTTCTTAATATTTCCTTTTTTCCCTCTTATGTAAGGTACAAAAGCATATATTTTCTACTCAAAATAGCTTCTAACTTGTTAATGGTATTTTCAATTTTTTTCTTCTACTGCAAAGTTTCAGACTTGCGGAAACAAAATTCCACAAATTTAATCTCTAAAAAAAAAGTGCAGGATAATACTAACATCTCCAAGGTAAGTATACCTAAGTTGCAATTTGTAAACAAAGCGAATAATGTAATACTTATTGACAAAGAAAATCTTCTACTATAATAAAATACCAAAAGACATTAAAGTTTACATATTTTAAACCTCTAATCCCCAGCCAGATTTATGCATTTCTAAATTGTTTCACAGTTTTAAAAATCCTGTCTAAAGGGGAACGAGGTGCTAAAATGACCTAGTTAGAAATTTTGTGAATAAAAAGAAAATAAAAACTCTTTGAAGACTAAGTAGCTCATTCATATAGAAAAAATTGTTTGAAATAAGCTAAAAAAATTAAATCTCTATAATTTTAGCCCCCTATAGTAGAAAAAGCATATGAATAAACCCATTGAAATTTTATGGATTATTTCACTTTGATGAGATCATAACTATAAAACAGAGAAGACACCACGACAGATGACTGCAGTTCTGCTTTTTTCCATTCACTTAATTCCTACATATTATTATATGATTATATAAAACCAGAAATTTGCTATACAAGAATCAGAACATGTTTATGATTTCTTTGCAGTCTGGAAAGACATGAAAGAAATATGTTATTTTTCACCCTAATTTTTCAACTTTCTAAGAACCACCAAGCTACCAACCTCTGAACTGAGGAAAGATGAAAATAATTTATGTATGTTTGAAGATTTTTAACTGTTACTCTTTTATAAAGTGACATATAAGACATTCCAAACTACAATGGTATTAAAAAAAAGGAAAATGTATAAAGAATAAATTATGCATACTCTCAAGTTGCAATAGCCCATTTTCTCAAATTTTGATCTACAAAAGCTCTCTATGTTTTAAAACTACTTCTAGACCACTCAAGTGATTCTAATAAAGACATAACTAGTTAAATTATCTTGATTTAAATCACTTCTCCCTGCTATCTGCTTCTAAAAGATCAAAAGAATGAAGGAGCAACAGAAAAAGCAGAAACTTAATTTTTTTAACTAGTAAGATGGTAATAAGATTTCCAGTTACTAAATTTACCTACTCCAGCAAACAAAAAATTCTCTCTAAAAGTGTGTCTTATTTACGTTGCAAAATCTTGGAACAGGACAAAAGTGTTCTTTGAGATAACTCTAATTGCTCCAATTAAGATTTCTAAATCCTTCTCTGAGCCTGGAACAGAAAAGGGTAAGAATTCTAACACACGCATGGAAAAAACTTCTTTGCAAAACTTGTCACAGTTAATTAAAATCTGGTCAGATAAGGCGAACAACCTTTCTCTTCACAGAATCACAGAATGACAAGGGTTGGAAGGGACCTCAGGAGATCATCTAGTCCAACCCCCCTGCTAAAGCAGGTTCTCCTAGAGCATTCTACACACGACTTCGTCCAGGTGGGCTTTGAATATCTCCAGAGAAGGAGACTCCACAACCCCCCTGGGCAGCCTGTTCCAGGGCTCTGTCGCCCTCAAGGTAAAGAAGTTTTTCCTCATATTCAGCTGAAACCTCTTATGTTTCAGTTTGCACCCATTGCCCCTAGTCCTGTCACTGGACATCACTGCAAACAGACTGCTTCCATCCTCGTGACTTCCGCCCTTAAGATATTTGTACGTGTTGATAAGGTCCCCTCTCAGTCTTCTCTTCTTCAGGCTGAACAAGCCCAACTCTCTCAGCCTTTCCTCGTAGGGGAGGTGCTCCAGTCCCTTTATCATCCTAGTTGCTCTCCTCTGGACTCTTTCTAGGAGTTCCTCATCTTTCTTGAACTGGGGAGCCCAGAACTGGACACAGTACTCCAGATGGGGTCTCACCAGGGCAGAGTAGAGGGGGAGGATAACCTCCCTTGACCTGCTGGCCACACTCCTCTTAATACACCTCAGGATACCATTGGCCTTCTTGGCAACAAGGGCACATTGCTGGCTCATGGTCAGCTTGTCGTCCACCAGGACTTCCAGGTCCCTCTCGGCAGAGCTGCTTTCCAGCAGGTCAGCCCCCAGCCTGTACTGGTGCATGGGGTTCAACCTCCCCAGGTGCAGCACTCAACACTTGCCCTTGTTGAACTTCATCAGGTTCCTCTCCGCCCAACTGTTCGGCAGTGCTCCAATGCCATGTTTAGATGGCACATCCATCCTTTCCCACTGAGATCCTTGCTACATCTGTTTGGCGATCACGGTATCAAGTTTGATAACCTAAAGCTAAGTCAAGCATACGTATGTTATAGCCCAGCGCGCCTGTTCGCTGCTCTGACAGACACCTACCCTAAGTGGAGACATAATAAAGAGGGCTCACAGAAATTCAGTGTTACTGCCTAGAATAAAGTGAGCACTGTTCGATTCAAAACGGCTACAAACAGGGATCAGTTCTTGTAATAAGGCCATACGAGATAACTGTAATACAGTTCACAAACAGGACTTTGTGGGGTTGCCATTTCAACAAACACTGAAGATGAAAAGAAATAATAGCTTTTTCTGCCACAGCCTCTTTCCTTAAGTTCATTGTGAATGAGCGACCTTCTGAACGACCCATTTCAGTGACTGCTTTACAGACAAAACCACCCTTTATTTGTTAGGCACTACAGCCCTAACTCCTTAATTCAGTCTTGCTCTCAGCTGTACTAAAAATCCATCTTGTCTGAATGGGCCCAATTATTAAAAAAAAAATAAATAAAAACTGTAATTTACTACCAAACACAGTTTTTGTGACAAAGTGCAAAGCTGCTGTTGGTGCTTTCCTTGTTCCACGCCACTGTTACATGCAAACCTTGAACCTAGAACTGACTCCTGAAGAAACCTTCTAGATAAAGAGTCTTCCTTCTGTTTCCAAAGACAAGGCTGTAGTCAGCCATCCGTCCCAGACCTGGATTCACAGTTGAGGGAATAACTGTCTAATTTTTGTCTATCAAGTCAAATGGCTGTTTCATTCTCTGTGATGAACTATGTTGCCATTCTATTACACTGATCTTTCAATGAACACCTCACCCCACCTTCAATACATGCTTAGCCTCAAAGTTTGAGCCAACCACTCCCTTTTCCCAGGAGAATGCTACAGCTACGAGATCACAGTTTAATTTAAAGGGAGACTTGGTTTTGATCTCTTGCTGAAGGTATTGGCAACAGCCACATACAGCCTGTCCCAAGTCGCTTGCAGGACTTACATTTCCTCCATTATAAATATGTGGTAAAACTGTTGGAAGGAAGAACTAGCACTGTACGTAACTTCTACTGCATCTTTTCAGGAAAAGCCAATGGTTTGGGTCATGTATATTATCAGGACTCTGAATATATGTTATACAAGGCATGATGGGATTGACAGCTTCATAGGTGTATTGGGTAGATAACAAGAAGCACACTGGTCAATGAAAAGAGGAGAATATATTTGGGAACTTCCCCTCCTACACCCTCTTTAGTGCTTACGACTTGAGACATCAAAGGATATCCCTACCCGAGCAAGAGAAATGCAGTGATATGTCAGTATATCCTACAGACTCCAATTAGTATATGCCATAGCACTGCTATGAACAAAGGTCTATTTGGCTTGTAGAGTATGTATGTCCAGTAGCAACCCAAGCAGGTCATCAGGTTAACTACTGTGGTAAAGCCTGTGCTGATACCCCTTGTGAAGGAGTCAGAAAATGGGACATTGCCAAAGTTGTTTGGCAAACATCTGACAATAATACACAATAAGCAGCTTCTTTTTGTTCCCTCGGGGTAGAATCAGTGCAGATAGTTTTGGTTTTATCCTTTCTTCTAGGCAGATGAGAAATTTGGCCTAAACTTTTTTCTCCAAAAACTCTCAAGAAGTTACCTCTTCATTGACTGTAATGCTGTGTTATGATTTCAGTTCTTTCTTCAGTTATATTCTCCTAAACAAAGAGCATAAGGAACAATTCAAAAGAGAAAGGTTCAACCAAGTTGGTGTAATGATGTGAGACTGTCTTTAGGAATCGCAGTTTGCCCAAAGTACTTCAAGTATCTACAACACCAGATGTGGATACAATCACATCACATTGTGCCCTAAGTTGCACTGATATTAGGTGTATCTATTACTCTGTGTAGCTGAGAAAAAACATAGTTCTACTCAGTGCATCTAACATTTTGGGTAGGGGAGTAGGGAGGTTGTCAAAAAGAGCACAGCAAGCTTCGTTATCGTTAGAGCTATGTGCTGTCACCGCCATCACTGATAGTTCTGCAGCAGGTGAGTCTGGAGCAGTGAGGTGGCAGTTAGTGTAACTTGGGAGCTATTCTGGAAGCTGCAGTCCAGCTGCTGGATTTCGTCAAGTATTTCTTGCTGGTATGAGAATAATTTTGTTTCTGAAAGTTAAGTCTAGAATACCAACAATCATATGAATAATTTTCACTTCAGAAGGGGTATTCAAAATAGCAGCCCTCTTTTTATAAGCTATGAAGCTTAAGCTTGTTTTCTAGGGTAGAGGAATGCGATGCAGCCACACTGTCATCTGCTGAAGTCAGATCCATGTCTGTGTTCAGATGGTCAATGGGACACTTAATTTTTCGTTATTTTGTGTTCATGAGAGACTGTCCTCTGTAACAGTGAGTTGCTGTATACATCTTATGCTGGATACAGGATCTTTCCTATGGACTTGTAAGGAAAAATTGCGGGAATTCAGGACATTTGGGAAAAGCCCAAGAGAGTCAAACTGCTTATGGAGAGACCTCTCACTATCTCTAGAAGAATCCATTTCATAACCTGGATATGGGAGACCTGAGACAGTGCTCTGGGATATAATCAAAGATATGCAGTATCTTCTGTATGAGGAACAATTAAGTAGCACTGGAGTTTTCAACGTGGAAAAAGAGAGAACTTGGAAGGGATGTGATAAATCTAAAATTGCGAGTGGCACAGAGTCTCGGTAGCGATCACCCGTTCACTGTGTCTTCCAACGCAAGAGCAAGAGGTTGCCAATGAAGCCACTGGGAGGCAGATTCAAACTCAAAAGAAACAAGGCGGGTTCTTCCTGCAACAGAGAACGAGCCTGTAAAACCTCTTACCAAATGATGCTACAGCTGCAAATGTTTACATGGACCCAAGAAGACACTGACCACGTAATTAGATGGCAGATCCATGGAGGATACTAAACTGACAAGTCACAAAAAGTTCAGGAAAAACCCTGATCCATAAAGAGTTGGGAAGATGGGACAGCATTACAGAAAAGGATCATGTCGGCCTTGTTCTTACCTTTTGCTGGGTGTCTGCATATGGCCATTACACATGAAACGGAATGCTGCACTAAAGGGATTGTTGGCCTGAACCAGTACAGCTATTCCTTGGTTATGATCTTATCAGAACCACAAGTCTGGGCTCTCTAAGAATTTCCTTTCCTTAGGAAATTATTGCAATCTTTAGTACAATCCCAGTAATAGCGATAGCTGAAGAAATCAACGAATTCACATTTAATTTTCAAGGTCAGACTGCTGGCCACTGCACCTGCACTGTCTGTCTAAGAAACCATCTGATGACCTTGAGTCTCAACATCATGGTTCAAATTACATGTAGGCTTCAAAGTTGAAAAACGGAGGGATACCTTTTTGCTGCAAGATGCAGGTCTTTATTATTATTCCCAGCAAAGATTTTTACCAGAATTCTAACACACTTGTAAAGTCAGAAACAGTACTAATGGATTCTAACATCTCAGAACTTGCTTTTAGCTAAGATGGTCAAAACCGCTATTAACATTTTTCTCACCTTTTCTAATGTGTTAGAACATGAAGCATAAATGTTGACCTCCCAAGCACATGCAAATCCCTTTGAGGTACTACTGCTTCCTTTGACAGCAGTATTTAAAGAAGAGTTTAGCATGCCTTTCCAGATACTGGGAATGCTAGATACATTGATTTCTTCAAGTTCAAAAATTCCATAGTTAGTATCTGAGGTAGTGAAGGGCTAAAGTAACCTAAGACTATGCAAATACAGATAAACACATAATAGAAGATTAGCTGAGGAGGATGATGCAGATGTACCTAAGAAGTTCTGCACAGAGACAACTTCCCAGTGTGGAACAGTGACAGCAACCCTGAACCAGAACCTGCAGAACAGAGCAACTTGGTGCTCAGGAGATCAGATGCAGTCAGCTACAATTCAGCAACATCCCCTGATTTTCTCCAGCCCCCTGGAGCCCCAAGCACGAGACCTGAGTTCAGTTAGCTCAGAGCTCAAGGACAACACACAGCTATTAACAAACCCCTTCCTGGTGTGACCCAGTTCCATAAGGAGATAATTTGGCATCTCTGCACATGGCACCATGTTTCCAAGGCTACTAGGGTGCTCAGCTTCAAGGCTGGATCCCACACCATATCAATGGCTTGAGCTACTGATTGCAGTATACCCAGCTTACCCTTCTCAGTGCATTAGAGCTGGGTCAGCAGCAAGGAGTAATTAATTTCAAAATGTTAAATAAACAGCATTTGCACTTTCAAAGTCAGTAAGTGACCTCTATCTTCTCCAGGAAATCTTTTACCATAAAGGCTACGATTTAAATGATTGATGATTTCCAGATATGTGTGAATGAAACAAGAATTATTCTCTCTCAACATCCACTCATCAGTAGCGGAAACAAAAGCAACTGCATTCCTAAAAAATTACACAGCTCCTGCCAGCTTTTCATTTATGTTGCTGGACTTTAAGCAGAAACAAATGGAAGCCATTTGGGGCTCTTCCTGAAATAGATACAAGAATTGGAACAGAATTATCATTGGTTGCTAAATAAAGGAAAAAAATGTAGTGTAGAAACTCTGGAATCATATTATCTTCACTCCAGACACTCAAGAGATTACTGCTCTAAAAAATAAATCTGGCCTAAATCTGGCTCAGAAATGCAATGGGCTCTAGCTTTCTTACATAAATGTTTGCAAGAGCACAAGTACAATGGGTCAAACCATGGAAAACATATGAATAAGAGGTATTAAGAAGTATTTATTTGCTGCAAACACTCATCTCAAAAACCTCTGTGCCAGACCTTGCTTCCCTGGCATCTTCCCCCTTAGAGAGGGGGCTTAAATCTTGTGTACACATCAAGCTTTCAGAAAAACACTGAACCACAAAGTAGACATGCAACGGCCAAAACAGGTCATTAAATTCACACACACATATTACACATACACATATAACTATCAATTCATGCATTCAATCTACAGATGCATGTAAAACAATCCCTACAGAAAATCTTACCATTAGCAAATACACACATATACATACATACCTGTGTGTGTACAGAACACATGCTGAATTACTAGCCTCTTAGAAGTTAATATTAGAATACTTTAGGAGGCCAGTTGACAAGAATAAAACGCATTTAACAATATCAATACATTTAATGACAGTGGCTACACAATGACTCATTTTCCTTTATTTTTCTAGGATACTTACATGTAGCCTATATTTTATTATAATTACTTTATGATGATTAATAGTGAGAATGCCTGCCATTGTACTCCTCTAATGTGCAATACAGATATAAAAATGGGGTTTCTTCTCTGTTTTCAGAGGGATGGGGGCAAGGGGTTACTAAGTATGTAGCAGTGTCCCTTTAAGTAATCTTTTTTTTGGCTGTGCATCCAGGGCAGCTAATAGTTTTATCAAATACCCTTCACAGCAAGACGACTGTTTCCATGGAAACCGCAGAGCAATCATCCATTACTCCTGCAAAAATTTCTCAGCTCTCTCCTAAATACAGGTAGCTACTTTCTCTCAAACAAAAATAGAACAGAAGAATTAATTTTACAGTCTGTGTGACAATTCACCTCCAGAGCTTCATATGGACACTACGGGGAAAGTGGGGCCTAAAGCCCAAAACTCCAGAAAGCACGCGCAAGGAAACCATAAAGAAGTTTGAAACCAGGGACAAATTCTGTCAAGTCTGCAATGTAAAATACAGCTTATAGAAAGGATGGAAGAGTCTTTCCTTACAGCTGTGAAATGGAAAGGAGACAGAAAAGCTTAAGATTGGAGACGAACCCAGAGCTTGGTCACTTACCTCTCTGAGCATGTTGTTTTCTTTTTCCTTCTGTTCAAGAAGGCTCTCCAAGTGGTGCACATGCATCTCTGCCTCAGCCAACCGTCTTGTTCGCTCATGATCTTCCTCAGTGGCTTTTGCTGACAGACCTTTACTCTGCAGCATCTCCAACAGCTTTTTGATGGACTCATCACGGGCATTTAAGGTCTGTTTCTGCGTCTCAATACGCAGTTCCATCTCTTCTAAGGTTTTACGTAGCAGGAAGAGTTCCTTGGCCTGGCGTTCGTGCTCTGCATGAAGTCGTTGGAAGTTTTCCTCTGTCAGCTCTGCCACAAAGGGCTCACTGGTTCTAGTGCTGCTGTCCTGCTGGAACAGCTGGTTTAGGTCCCGCTGGATCCGAAGCTCATCTTGGAGAGCCTGGATAGTCATCTGCATATGCTAAAAGAATAAATAAATAAAATCAGAAGATTCCCTCCAATGGAGAAATAAAGAGAACAGTATAAGCCACGTCAGTCCTCCTGATCTACCCACCCAAGAGGAAACTGCAACACTGACAGACCAATATTGGTTTTGAAAGCAGAACTGAGGTGGAACTGGGTTATACAACAGAAATTTCAAGTCCCTACTTCTATACCTGGTAGAGGTTGCTTAACACTAGAAACCTCTTACTTGGGTGACTCTCTCACTTCCACCAACTTGAGTGAGTCACTGCTTCAAATGGGGAAATGTCAGTAGGTCTTTGTCAGTAAGCTGAGAGCTTAAAATATTTCCCTTTCCAAATGTTTGCCTACCTTATAGAAGAATTCTGCATAATAAGTCCTAGAATAGAATAACTATCTTGACAAAGCAGAGGGATGCGTAACTATTAGAATTTACATACTATCTAATAAAATGTAATCAGCCATGAAGGCTCCCAAGGTCTTCAGTACTAACACTACCTATAGCACAGATTTCCCAGTTGACTTACAAAAGAAACTTCAGCATGTCAAGAGGAACTACAACTATAGAAAATCAGATATATGCTGACTCGGGAGAAGAGTCACATCATTCAATTTTATGCATGAGGATTTTAGTACAGAACAGAAATTACCACCTTACAAAGAGGAATGTGAAGTCAATCAAATGACCAGCAGTAATTTGTGGTTGTGCAAGACAAGAAATCCTGTCTCAATGACTGTGGATACAATGGGTTAATATACTGGGATAATACAGGAGAAGCATGGTTTGCCTAGAAAAAAGTCCTCGCTTCACATTTAGATAAACCTTTGTTTTTCTTCTCTGCAAGACAGAAGTATTAAGAAAATAATGGATAAGTACTAACACATTGAACAAAGATCTGATTACTAGGGATGAGATATGCACCAAGTGATACATCTCTGCTCCCCTAAGAGTGGCAGACATGCTTACAATTTAGTCTGAATGTGAACAAGTCAGATGGACTGACCCCTGGGGTCTACCTTTTTATTACAAAAACCAGTGTCTGCAATACAGCTACTTCCAGTATTCACTAGAACTAAAGTCCTAGCTAGCTAGTTAGTATTAGTTATACTCTGTTACCAAGCTTGATGCAGGAGACACACTGTTAAGGTCTATAATGCAAAGATGGTGCCAAATTAATATATTTGACATAAATCCAAGTACTTAATTTCACTCGAATATTTGTGAAAAGAGGAGATGTAAAAAGATTAGCATTTAAGTATTACTTTGAAAACATATTTATCACAATTCTTATGTAAAATTCCTTGGAGGTATTCAAAAGCTGTCTGGAAATGGTCCTGGGCAACCAGTTCTAGGTGGCCCTGCTTGAGCAGGGGGGTTGGACCAGCTGACCTCCAGAGGGCTCTTCCAACCTCAACCTTCCTGTGATTCTATGAAAATACAATGGACAGAAGGTATTATTTGCAGCACGGTTATCTACCTCTAACCTGTTTTAGAAATGTTAACCATTAGTTTGGTTGTATAGCATGGTGCATAAAGGCAGTCCAATCCCATTTTCTTTACAAAGGTCAGTACTTCAGACTGAGTACATCCCCTTGTTTTGACTTCTGCCCTAGGAAGAGCTTTTCAAAACTAAAGGTGCTGTTTCACAATCAGCTTACTTAAGCCCACACTGCTCCCTGTCCTTCCTTAGGTGGCTGGCACTGACAACTGGATCAGAATTTCACCTGGATGAAAATCAGCCCCATCAAAACTAAACAAAACATCTTTCCAGCAAGATCTCTGATCCAGCTGATGGTGTGACTACACCAATGCTGATCCTTGTGCAAAGTAGGGGTGGGAACATGCAGTCAAGGAGCTGGTGGAGAAGGAAATGGAACCATCCTTTATGGTATCAGCAAAAGCTGAAATCAGCTTAAATGCATAGGTTCATGATTGATTTAAGATGCTGTAATTGTCTTTTCTTCTCTCTCAGTAACAATACTTGGCAGTTACTAATTCTGTTACTCTAAAACTACACTTTAGGTTACAGAATCTGTGTGAAAGCATAGCACAGGTGTATTAGGAGAGAGGATAATTAGTTACTCTGTTCTAAAAGGCACATTGTGTTTCTGTATTGGTGGATGCTCAGATTTATTTTCAAGTCAGCATTTTGCAGTATAAGAGAAGAAAAGAAATATCTCAAGGGAATCAATATGGATTTTGAAAATGGTTTTAGGATTTACTTTTTTTAAAAGAAGTATTTCAATTTTCATTTATTGTCATTTCTCCAAACCACAGTCAAAGTGAGAATGTCAGACAACCTCCAAGCCTTAAAACTGAGGCACTAACCACAAACACGCCAGCGTGCAAGCAGGCAATCAAAACTACATCTGTTCAGTTAATGTATGTTGACCAAGCTGTAAGAGAAAACATACTGCACTCATGTAAAGGTTTGCCTCATCTGTACCCATACAACACCAATGAATTCAGTAGTACTACAACAGCAGTAGCGAGAGAATATCCTTGTATTTTGTTAAACTTAAACAATAACCTCACTAGATATAACTTTAAAATTCCACACATGAGTTAATTCCATTTGTATTTGAGAAGCCCTACTTATCCACAGCCCAGCTGTGTGTTGTTCCTCCAGCTAACAAACAAATTCCCACATGCTTCCACCTGCCCCTCCACATACTGCCAACTTCAGCATTTCCTTTCTCCCAGGCAAGAAAAGAGCTGCTTCTGAACAACCACATCATCTACTAAATGGAATTACTTCCTCTACTCAGTGTTGTCTCAGAATCAAACTTGGGTTATTTATAAACATCAATGGATTAAATCACCACAACCAAACTCCCACATTTTTACCATTTGATCTGCTGTGAAATTTCATTTCAGGTTACACAGGCAAAAAGCTGTGTCTCAGACCCACAGAAATTATATCCCCCAAAGTCGTAAAAGCCCCCATGCAACTTTTGGGTCCAAGAACATCTATTATATGATTCAGAAACATGATATAAAATAAAATTTAATACCGATGACAAACAGTATTTATCAGTGTCCATCAATCTGTTAAGTAAGGATGAGAGAGTTTGGAACACCCAGCATAAATGGTCAGCAACTGCCCTGAATTCAGTTTCCCAGGAAAAATGAAGAGGTGGGGGAAGAAGAAGGGTTAGCACTGAGCTTATGAATTACTACCACTGTTCTCTGAACTGCTCAGCTGAAAACAAACTTCATTATGTGCAAGGTAACTGGAAAATATGCCACAGAAAATTATTCTATTTTTTGACACCCACTCTTTTCCGATATGCAAGATGTATGCAAAACGGGTTCTCTTCTCTGCTTTCCAAAATTTTTTTATAATCTTCAGAATCATGGAACAATACCCTTTATTAGCCGGCATCATAAATAAACTACCTTTTCAGTTACTATAGCTCTTGTTCTATATAATTTCAAAGAAAACATCCTTTTCCTGCTTAAGAAGCAGGCAAGTCTTACTAGCTTCTCATCCATTTCTTAAGACTTCACTTTTAAATCAGTGATTATCCTAGAAAGGCAAAATATGTCCCAAGTTCATGCGATTCTAGCCACTGAGGTTTAATCCTATTTATAGGACCTCACTAGAGACCTCAAATCAAACTTGAAAAATACTGTTGAAATTGTCTTATCTACAAAAAAAACCAAGTAAAAGTATTTTTAACACCACCGAGTTTGGTTACATCATGCTCTGCTGAGTAAGTGCCAATCATGCTTTTCTTAAATAGCTTAATAAAGGTAACATAATTAAAGTCAAAGCAATTATGTTGAAACTGTACTTTGCTTGAAGCTTATTGCTCTTCTTTCAGACCTTGAGGATTCCCTGTTTTGTCAAGTAATGAAAATTGGTCTTTAAGCCTCACTACAAATTATAACTACACCTGCAAATCACAAAGATATTTTGTGAGCACAGCTCTCTAGTAAGTCTCTTACTGGTTACGCCCAATGTACTCTTCTCTTGACAGAGCTAAGCCCCTTCAGGCCCATCTCAAATGTAAATCCTAAAAGGGCAAGGTGCAAACACCTCTCACCAGGTGTTCCTCTGCCTGTATTATTTCCACGGGGAAACTTAAAGTAACCTCTCACCAGGTGTTCCCCTGCCTGTATTATTTCCACGGGGAAACTTAAAGTTTCTTAACTGGGCTCTGCACAGCAACAGTTTGCCTTTCATCCAGCAGCACAAAATTTACATCAGTAAGTAGCAGAACATGATTCAATCTTCGCCTCCACCTAACAGGATTCAAATTCACATTTCCCACACCTTGGCAGATTGGTTAGATGAGTTTCCAACCTACAGTATGAATAGAACCAATGATACAGAAGTTCCTTATATTTGGTTCACAAAGCAGTCCTGTTGTTGCAGTCTCAGGATAATGCAACGTACCTATTGCTATACTGGTGAGTTTGGGAACCTTGCTGCAGGCAGCTCTTTTCATCTCTCCCTGTTGAAGCTTTTCCATTTTGCATGAAATATTTAAAGATTCAGTAGGCCTGACAGAAAATACTAAAGAGAGCACAGCTTCTTATTATAATTGGTAGAATGCATAAGAACAGAAAGACCTGAATAGCAATACTTCCAGTTATCTTAAATGTTTATCATCTTGCCATTCCAAAGGAAGTGGGGGATGTGCACTTTAACATACCCAGACAGAAAAAAGGAATTTAATTGATACTCTACAGCCAAGACCTGTATTCTAACCCTACATTTTAGATCAAAAGGAAGCAGCCATTGCTACTAGTATGATCTTGAAAGAAAGGATTAAATTGTGATGTGCTTTTTAAAGAAAGGATTTCCACACTCATCTTTGCAAGACAGAGCTTGACTTTCTAAGCGACGGTGTTTTAGATTCCAATATGCATTTGTCCATTTGGTTTTTGTTGCCTGATTTAGGCTATTCCCACTGCAGATACTGTCTTTATGACTACCATAATCAGATACATAACTCATCCCACGCTTTATTCAAGAAGTCTAAATGCCTAAATTAGAACTGTGGGGTTCTGCAACAAAGGCGAGGCACCTAGGCAGAGAACACTTCTGTAGTTATGTTCTCCTTAATCTTCTGGATTTAAATTTTAAGTAGGTTAACCAGGGAAATTACTTTGATTTTTGGAATACCAAGAAAAAATTCAGTGCATTCAAGAGATGCCTGACAACAATCAGCAAAAAGAGAACATACTTTCCCAGCAACAACGGTAAACATAGCATGCAATTATATATGACACCATGTCACAATGAAGTGGGAAGCATTGTTATGTTCTGTAAAACTCAATGACTTAAAAAAATTTCTCCTCTTATAGTGGGAGAACACTGAAGACTCTCATATTGATGAGCAAGAGAATATGGGGTGATGAAAAGGATAGGGAGAAAGAGAGGTCCTACTAGAATACTTCGTGGCATGTCAGAAAAGCTTCAACCTGGGAGATAAAGGTTCAAGCTCTTCCATCTTCACACATCCCAAACCAGACTCTAGTCAGTAGCCAATAAGCTGTTCTTGGGTGGATCTCTAACAAGATATTCTTACAGAGGGGAATGAGAGAGATTCTGCTTTATAAAATACCTGAAATATTGACTGACTTCAGAATTTAAACATCCAACTCTCACATCCCAGTGTCATTGAGGGAAGATGAATCTCGGCTCAAGGTCTTTGTCTGAATTAGCCAAGAGATCCCTTAGCATCTCCCACACTGTCGTGAGCATCCCTGACCAAGTCTATTTCCTGCTCATGGGTTGATCTCATCTCACTTTTAATCAGAAATTTCACTCCACCAGGAAGAAATTTCTTCCTAACAAAAGTTTTGCTGAAATCAGCAGATTCAATAGAAGTTTCTCACAAAAATATTATTGACAAACTTAGCTACTGAAAATTTCCTGATTACTTGTACTGTTAACCCACAACACCAGTACATCCTGTACTGAACGACAGCTTTATGATGTACATGTCTTTGACATTTTTCTGCAAATCTGCTCAGCAATCAAGCTGTTCTTCATGTAGAAAACAAAGTGCTTGGAAAGACACAGGACAGGTTTGCATAGCGCATATTTCTGTATTTATTTTCAGGATCCAAACCGGGAAAGAGACAAGCTTTCAGCTACAAAAGCCCTTCAGGTCTGAAATAGATGTAACTTGCAGTACCTATAAACACTGCCTTACTTTTGTCTTCAGATCATCATGACTACAATGCTGCTACTCTGGGAAAGAAAAGATACAGTAATTACAATATATTTTATTTCAGAAGGACAGTTAAGTAAGGACTACCTTCAAATGTACGTCACCAGAAAATGACGGAACTTAAAGGTGCTTTTCCTGCCAGCAAATCCACATGCACAATCACAAACTTTTACATGATGATTCCTTTCGTATTCTTTACAACGAAAACATTCCAAACATTCGTAAGAGGATGAACCACATTCAGCTCAAAAGAGATCACATGCCAAATGCTTGAACAGGATTTGGTCACTATGGGAAATCATTCCTCTTCCATCCTCAAAGAGTTAAATGTTTTGGCGGTGTTTCTGGGAAATAGATTCTGCTGAATGCACCGCAGAAGCAAAGGCCTGGCTGTCTGAAGGAGTCCCTGCTGACATTCAGCTGCAGCCCACGCAAAGCAACTGAAAAAAGGGCTAATGTCAGGTATCCAGCAGGGCTGTGATGAAACAGAACTTGATTCCAGAAATGCTACATATTCCCTGTAAGATGGATCAGGAGCTTCAAAACCCCTTATTTAAATGGAAATGAATGGGTGATTTTTATAATGTTTAGCTTAGATACAAAATACAGCTATGATTTTAATAGGATTTAGTTTGCGAGAGTCAAAGAAAGAGACTTGTATTTTAAAGACAACCATACACTGCATTATCTCTGAGACAGCAGAAGGGCAAGATGGTAAAAAAGCGCTATAGATAAAGAGCTTAAGCTGTCAGTAATATACGTTTGTCATCTGAACTAGACTCACACAAAATGACTCATTTGGTCTAACGGGGCAGTGTGCAGCAGTCTAATTCCTCCACCCCTGTCTGTACAAAAAAAAAACCCAGAAGCAACCCAGAAGGAATGAATTTAAACTCCAAAAGTAAGCAAATCAGAAACAACCCTAATAAACCTGTAGCCACAGAAGAACTGAAACTGCAATGCAATCACCTCATACTAAGTGTACAGGTACATCCATAAAAAAGGCTGCAAGGTAAAACAGAATAAATGCAGCATACCAGTTATTTAGTGGTGTATGTCTACATGAAAGATTTTACCCATGGTAAACTTGAAGCAGCTTATCTTACAAAGAAAAAAGGCGAGCTATTTATATTTTCAAGGAATATAGCACATATATGGGCAGTTTCTATAGAATACCTGATGCACAGAAAAATATAACTTAGTCTGAAGAAATCTGTGCACTTACCTGTGTAGTAAGAAAATTCTGATTAAGCATAGGCAAACCTAGTAAACTTCTGAAAAACATCGGTTTATCTATCAGTTTTTGAACCATGAATGTAATTCTGACAGTCTTCTGGTTCCCTAAGGGACGAACCAATTTGAGCTCTGTGGCAGATAGCACAAATGGTCTAGCAGGCAATAGAAGACAAAGGAAAATTATTTCTGACGTCATACCAGTAAGTCCCAGCTACCATGCGTCTAAATTTCCAAAGGTACATCTACATTAGTAGTTTAGAGTGCTTCAAAAGCTTTTTCTCATGCAAATCTTCCTAGCGTCTAGATTTCACACGCTTTGAGTGTCGGTATGCTACGATCCTGGAGTGCAGAAACTGGATTCTAAGTGCCTCTCATCTTTTTTGAGAACAGGCATTTTGGGATTAGGGCAAATGTTTAGAATTTCTCATTGGAATCAACAATTTCCATACTGATTTTAACCTCTATTTCCCGCTAGGCTGTCCAAATTGGGTTAGCATTACACTACTTAAATATCATGTTTTATTTATATACAAATATGAGCTTTGATTATTTGTTCTTATGCTGCTAAAGAAACAAGAGTCCCTGCATATATGCAGTTTCACCCATTGCAGTAAGTTAATTCTTTACAATTTCTGTCTCCCCTGTCTGGCAAGCACAAACTTATTTTGTCACAAACTGTGTTGATAAAATGGATCATCATGTAAGAGGTTTCTATAAAAAAAAGTCAACACACAAACATCAGACTGATCTATATTCAAGCCAGCCCTGACAGAACTTGTAGAATTCAATCCTAGGCAATTTTGTATGCGTATACAACACACCCAATTTCATCCACGGTATAGATTATTTCTAAATGTTGCATCCGTGGAATAGGTGCTTAAGTGCCAGATTTGGCTTTTGTGAACCTCTCATCCCATGAAAGTAATTAGAAATTACTATGGTACTTGAGGGAAGGAGAATTTTAACATTTACATATGTATAAATGTCTAATATTTTCAAATTAATAGCATCCATATGAAACATGACTCATTTTGTTAATAGATGAGGAGCTTTTCTGCAAAAACATATCCTTATTAGTCACCTCTCTTCGGGAGGTCAGCAAATATATCTTTCCATTAGCTGATGCAAGGAATCAATCCAAGATAAAAGGTGGTCTGCTATACAACCTTTGATCTTGTGTTCAGTATTTTCCAAGATATGAGCATACATCAACAGTGTGCTCTAAAAAGGAAAAATAGCTGATGTTTGATAATGAAAGAGTACTATATGAGAAAATGATGCACAAGAAAGCTGTTGACTACTTTATCCACATCACCCTCCTCTTGCCACCCCCATCCCACCCCAAATGTAAGCCACCTTCTATACTAGTTGGTTTGGAGAGATTACAGTACAAATCTCAATGCACACAAGAATATTTTGACCAAAATATTTTTAATAAGTGCATCTGTATGTATAAACCTGTATCTCTCACTTAAGGGTATAAAATATGGAGTAGGCCTGATCTTTAAAGCTTTTTGAATACTTCAAGCTTGTGACTGCTGAGGACTGAAGCAACAATTACAAGGTAGGCAGTGATTCATAAATTGGTAATATTTCAAATAATTAGTTTTACTATAAACCAGTAAGTTTTTCAACTTCTGCTTGCCCACAGCAATACAATACTTTGTTCTTCCTATCAATCTGGAACACAGCATAGCGGCATCCTTCACCCGCAAGCAACAGTGGAAGTTCTCATGAGCTATCCGATGCTTGGAGACTATGGAATGATGACCACAGCAGTAAGTATTCTTTCTAAACTTGCGCCTCCAGAAATTGAGTTACCATCCAGACAAGATATCAAGAGCCCAATATTTGGCTGCTCAGATGAAGAAATGAAATATTTGCTAGACCCATCAGACTGAACTACAAAACTTCAACAGTGGCTCACCAGCACTCTGAAAACACTGAAGTTTACTGGCATTTTGTTTGTTGGCTTTTTAAAGGGATTTTATTGAGCAAGAAAAGCATCAGATGACCAGATACGGCCATAAATGCGAGAAGACTGCACGAAGGACTTGATCCTGTCAAATAATAGAACAGGTGACATTCAAGATCTCATAAACAACACAGGGCTGTACTGTGACACATGGGAAGTTCTTGCCGATGGAGTCTTTGCACGATGTTCAACCAAGATAGGGAGATAACCAACAGTAAAAACCAGCTGCTACCTCTCAGCTCCACAGACCACGTGTAGAATGAGGCTTTGCCAGCCTGCTTATAACTTTCTTTGTGCTGATTAGATGGTAACCTTGCAAGGCAAAAGTCATCTTAGGGAGATGACTACAGAGTGCAGAGGCTGTGTATGCCCAACACCTCATCCCACTGTTTCACAAGAAGATAGTACCAATTTGGCTACATCACAGTAATATTTTCATTCTTGCCTTACTTGTTCATAGTCTCTCCAGTACGCCTTCCTAACTGCTTTCTATCCCGTACATAACTGTAAGCATTGCATCTTCCCACTTTCACCATATCATCAATTCTTCAGGGAAAGTAAAACAAGTTTCCTAGAAAAGCATTTGCACGTGGTTGTCTTGTTTTAAGCCACAATAAGGAACAACTGCAGACTTCCATGCTCAACTGGCCCGAAATCCAAAAGGCCTAAAATGATAGCTGAAACAAGAGCAGTACCCAGGTACATCATCAGCCACTACAGAGGACTATAATTTGTGCACTGCTATATACAGAAAAAAACCCCTTCATTCATTGTCCCTTCTTGAAGAAAGAAACATGGGCTTTTTTAGTTATCGATGCGCAGCAGCCAGCCACAATACCAGCAATCATTTTAAGTCTATCCTGTAAGATTAGTGCTTGAAGTTCTTACAAGTGAGTCAAGTTCTTGCCAAATGGAAGATATGCACCCCTTCCATCTTCATAACTTTTCCATTTTCTTTGAAATGCAAGGAAGGAAAAAATAGAAATCCATTTTTAACAAAATTTACAATAGCAGCAACCATCAGTGAGACTCAGCTAAGCCTTTTCAAACCTGTGGCTTTTTGACATGATACATGTTACCTTCTTAGCTCTCTGCCATGAAATATTGGCCACACTCACAAAGGAACAGACTTGAAAATGTTTTTTTCTGGATATGTCAAGTCTCTCATGCTGAGTATAGTTTTGGGAAGACAGGCAGATCAAATGCATTACTGGAATTTCAGGATAAATTTAGAATATGTCTGCAGTAATCATTGTCCCTGTGAAAGAACGATAAAAAACCTCTGATCAAAATGTTCTGGCACTTATCCTCGTGCTGAAATGACGGCAGCATTGTTGACGGCAAAGCAGAACATAGCACATTACACTAAGTTCTAAAGGAGCTTTCCATGACCTTCAAGAGATAACGCAATAACCCCCTTGAGTGAGTTCAAAAGATAAGTGACAGGAAAGCATGAAGAGGTGTGCTAGCACAACCTACCTGAATAGGAGGCGTTCAAATTTCTGCTAGATGTATCATGACATGATAGATGCTAGGCTCATATGCTGCTTTGGAAGTAGAAAGTCAAGGATTTTCATTATGAAAATCTTTACTGGAACCTAG
>NW_009258554.1:2013819-2062586 GCF_000687185.1 Egretta garzetta
GAGCGGTTCTTCCCTGCAGACATCTTTCTGTTAGGTACGAGAATTTTCAAAGCAAGAGGCAATTCCCTCTGGCAGCAATGCTCAGTCACCCAACACTCAAGCCATCAGGTGCAGTAAGGTGGATTCTTCAGATATATCAGAAACACATCTGATCAGAATGTGCATCAGACAAGCTAAAATGGGTATCTGCAATAGGACTGACAGCTAGAACGACTTTTTTCAGTTAAAAGCTTTAATATTGTCCTGTCTAACCTTGCACACCACTCTAGGAATCAAGGAAATATATAGAACATAAAAGAGATCTGAGTTCATTGTAATAATCACTCTAGGAATCAAGGAAATATATAGAAGAACATAAAAGAGATCTGAGTTCATTGTAATAAATACAGAACTAGCTAAGACAGAATGGCCTTGCATTGCCCATGGATCAAAATGGACAGTATAGACTGTGTTGGTAAAATCATTTAGGGTAAATCTCTCACTGAACAAATACTGCCTCTTAATAAATCTTTTCAGGAACTACTTACTCATGAATCATTACTACATGGTCATTCAAGCAGCATGTCCTGCTGTTAGGCTTCTTGCAGAGCAATGACTGAACTCCCCTGCTTCTTTATGCACTAGACTGAGAATATGTAACTGTTCAAGATCTGCAAAAATAAAGTGGATAGAAATGCTGTACAATACAGTCTTTTGGTTCTGGTTCAAGTGCATTTTAGCAAAACATCTTGTAACCAAGTGCTCTACATTTAAAAATTATTCAGAGAAGCATCTTAATCTGTTGATACATCTGTATGAACAACTGTCAAGACAGAAAGGAGAATGGAATTCCCTGTTGTGAGTTTGAGGCATCAATCCACCAACTCTAACAGGAGCTTAAGCGAGGCACAAGTGTCTGAACACAGATATCAATCTCAGAGCTACATTTATAAGAGTCTGTTAATTCAGAACTAAAAAAAAAAAAAATTGAAAAGGGCTTGTAGCATTGAAAATCTGGAAAGCTCACTTGTCTAGTGTTACGCATTTTATTTCAGGGAAACAGAATAAGGTGGCTTCTGAAGCCCCAAATTCTCCTCATCTGTTGGGTACATTCTGGGACCTAGAAAGAATTGGGGAAGGGACTCCCTCTTTCTAAACCCCCTCAGTGCAAGGCTGGAGGGCCAATGGTGATACTTATTTAAATGCCAGGTGTAAGGCACGCTTCAGAACAACTTGCTGTCTTTTCCCTGCGAAATAATCCCATATGCCACTCCTCTCCCCGCACCCCTCTCTTGTAGTTTTTGCAGACAGTACTCATTAGTCAGAAAACAGACCAAAAGTTAAATAAAAGTTAAGTGCAATAGAACTTAGCTCTCTTTTCACACAAACAGATGCCTAGATGAGCTTCACTAGACAGAAGACTTGTACACCTAATCAACACAAACCCCCTGAACATATGACTAAGAAACCACCCCACAACCCTGAATTTCATAATCCTTGCATTCCTTTTAGACTTCACCTAACATTACCATGTGTTTTACTCATCATTAAAACAGTCTTTTGATAACACTGCTTTGAGATACTTTTGCAAAGGAGATTATCAGCAGACAATTTACAAACTCAGGGTCAAAATGAATGCTCCAAATTCTTGAACTACACACTAGCCCAGTAAGTGGAAAGCAGAAATCCATCATGCCCCAAAATCTCTGTGTGTCTGTCTAGCTATGCACACAAAAGATATTGACAATTTCATCTTTTTCTAACACTTATTTCCATTTATCCATTTTTCACAAAAGAACACCTTTTATGTCTGTACACTAAATTTCATAGATTATGTACCTTAGTTGTATCATTCTTTTTAACTCATCTGCATCCCTACATCACAAGATAAAAGATAAAATGTTCAGCATTCCTCTGGAGGCATGGTTTTGGGCTTGGGGTTTTTGGTCACAGTAATTCATTCATTTTTTTAATTCTGGTTTTGTTTTCTAAGAAAAAACCTCATTAAAAAGCCTGATATTCAACATTCAATAAATGTAAAAGGATACCTGGAAACATGATACACTACTCTAAAAATAAAACCCCATTATTTATTTGTTTTACAAGGAAAGGACAGAGCAGCAACTCTTGATTAACCCTACCATAAACAATTCAAGAAAAAAAAAATCAGTAGCAATTTTACTGTCTTAATTTCAGTGATAGCAGTTGAAAAAATAGCCAGTTATTAATAGCCTTCAAATGGTATATTATGCAGAATAGGTGAAAAAAAAGCTTTAAAAAAAGTAATCACTACTTGAACTAGTGAAAAGTGATTTATAAACTCAAACCACAGCTTATTTCAGAAGAATGGAATATATAATACGGGACTAAAACCACACAAATATAACCTTTCCTTAGTCAAGATTAAAATAAAATAATTAAAAAAAAAAAGTCTAGAGAACAGCTATGCAAATGACACAACGACATTTCTATTAGTCAAAAATCACAATTGTATCACTTTCCCACCATTGCTTTCCTCAAACCTCGATTATCAATCCTTCAGGCAGCAACTGTCATTTTGTTGTATGTGCTGGTGTAACAACCAGAATAATACAATACCAACCATTAAACACAACCACAATATAAACAGTGAATCAAACTGTTAGAGCAGAAAAGGATTGAGAGCAATAAATAATGAATGGATAAAGGCTTTCATGAAAGCATTATCTCGGTCTAGAGGTCTGAGCACAAGATTTGGATGGAGAGGTGATAACTCTACCAGCTGATAAACAAAAAACAGCTTTCAACACACTAGTCCTTCTTTAGGCTTTGCTGGTTTTGTATTATATCTTTGAAACGATATAGAAGCAAATAACAAATATGGTAGATAATGGTCATTATGTATTTTGCAAACAATATTTTATCTAGTCTATGATTTTTAGAATTCAGTATTGGTTTACTGCATAGTACAGTTTTTCCCATGTCGCACCCACAGCCATCTCCTCACTATCCCACAGACAATTACATCTCACAGGAGTTAGTTGCTGTAACAAACTCCCTCCATAATATTCCCCCCCTTTATCTACAGCTACCAGCTAGACTTTTTTCTACTGAAACTCAGTAGCATTACTTGGTGCAAAATTTCTCAATTTATTGTCAACTTGAAAGTTGCTGCTTCTGACCCTTTTCCTCCCACAAAAACCAGGTTTGAGTTCAAAAGTTTGTTTGCTTTTTTCTCTGCTACATCATTTAATCTATCACAAAATTTTATTTCTCTGCAAGCCTTGTTGTGTTAATCAGCCTCTCTTTGGAGATGTTTTTTCCCCTCAAAAAAGGGGGAGGTATTTTCATACAGATCATCAGAATATTTTATTGTACCCTGAAGAGGTTGTACTACAGTAACACAGACATGAGTAGTAAAACTTTATTACAATCTCTAGCATCTATTTTAAAGTAAATATAATAGTTCAAGGCTGTTGCTAACATGAGGTTTTTTTCTGTGTTCTCTTCTGAAAAAAAAAAATTTCCTTGAAACAAATCTGTGTATCACTGGCATAACAATGAAATAATACTTAGGCATAATGGCACCCAGCCACTAAACATACCTTAATTTTCCCAGAAGACAGTCCAAGAGCCTTACTGGAACATTTGATAATTTATTTTGAGGAAGAATTTAACCCTCGAAATCTATTTGCATCATTCTCGCTGCAGCAGACGTATCCGTGACTCACTGTTGACACCAGGCAGTGGCGTGGTACAATAACCTTCCTGTGTTCTCAGCGGCTAGGACTGGCAGTCGCTCACCCGCAACTTCACTCGGGCCAAGATTTCCCGTGACGCCGGCTTCTGTGCGCGCCGCTTCTTCAGCAGCCTTGCTTACCCTCTCAGTTTCACACATCCAACATCCACGGCCAGGTAATAAAGCTGATGCCCCGTATCTTACCTCTATTACATAAAAACCACTGTATTTATTCAACCCAAACAAAAGGTTTGGCTACATTCTAACACTACTGTAATAAAAGAAAATGCAATTCAAATATTAAAAAAAACTAAGACACTTACAGATTCTCTTATTTCTCTCCTTCCCTGTAGCAAACTCTGTATTAGGGATCATAGTTCATAAGATAAACACTTGTCAACCAACTGCATTTAAGGTTTTCAGTGAAAAGTTTCAAGGAGTTTCAACTATTGGGTTGTCTGCTCTAAAGACATTTTCAGTGATAGGAGTATATCATGAACAAAAGGTCACTAAAAATAAACCAATATGCTGCTACAGTGTCTTAAGCCAAAAAGGGAGTATTCTTGGTAAGTGATTTTAGGAGGAAAAAAAATACAATTGTCCAAAATTAGTCTGACAGAAAAATTCCCTTTATTTCTTAAGAAAAAGTAACGCAAGAACCTTGACTCCCTCACGACCCAAAGACGGTTAATTTAATTATGTAAAATAAATAGATAACTGCTGAGTAATAAATCCAAAGCGGAACAAATGACTCCACTGATCCACTGAATCCATTTATTCACTTCCATAGCAGAGTTCAGAAGGCAGCACTAAAATTCAAGAAGAAAGCTTTTCCCTTCCCAAGATACAAATAATAAAACTAGAAATAACTTTAAAATTAAGCCACTTTCTAGAAATTAGTGTAGAAAAAATTAGCGTAGAAAAAATACATTGGCAAAAAATTATTTAGGAAAAAAAAATTAAAGAATTAAAAAATTAAAAATCTGCTTTTGACAAAAACATGAAACTTCAAAAGCAGTTGTCTTAAATGAGAAAAGGTACTCCAATATCCTCTCACTTCCCGTTTACCTACCAAACCTTAAAAACCAAAGTCCTACATACATATGCTTCAGCCTCAGCGTAAGTTTTAGAAGTATTTGTAATATAAGCACATTGTCCATGTTTAAGTAGTACTCCTCAGTGGCAAGACTGGCTATAACTCAAAAGAACAAAAATGTACAGAATAAGCCAAAGGTTTAGAAGCCAGTTTCCTGATTTCAGTATTAAAATCAACTCTAGAAAGCACAGATAAAGCTCCTTAAAGTACAGAAGGATTCTCCTATGGGAAGTACTGCAAGAAGTTCCTAGGTAGGTCCAGAAAGGATGAAAATAGTATTTCCAACAAACTTACTTCTTTTTTCAAGGAGCTTGATTACACTGAAAAATCAACAAGAAATGTTAGCCTCACACTGGACTTCCCAATTTCGGCTGGTATAGAAGCTTCCCTGAAGAAATCTCCTCAGCCTTAGTCCCTGCTACTCTTACGTGGGAGATGTCAGTAACTCCTCTTTTATTTACAATAAATAAAATAAAACTGACCACAACTTGGTCAGTAAGAATAGAGAGAGCCACATCATGTGTTTCATCTATTTACAGAAGAATGAACTAAGAAAAAAGCCTATAGGCAGTTTAAGAGCAGAAATGTCTTAATTCTCAAATCTGAAGCCCCCGTTGAGCGTCTGATGAGTATAAAAATATGAGTTCAAAATTCCTCTACCTGATTCTGTTTTGTCAGGAAGGGGTGAAGGCTAAAGCACGCTGCCACTCCTTGCCAGGAAAACTGTACCAATACTAAAATTTTTGTTTAACGGCTACGCCTTTTACTACTGGGAACTTTCTTATGCTCCTTGCCAACACAGCTCTGCATGTAAAGTTTAAGAGATGACTAATCACTATTAGCAATTTTTTGTACTGAAGCACTGTCTAAAGCAGTCAAGGTGGAGACTGTTAACCCTAACAGAACCTCCTAAGTACGTGCCCAATCCCTCCATTTCCACCACTTGTTTCATGAAGGACCTCCACACTTCTCCCAGCTTCCTAAGTATGTGCCCAATCCCTCCATTTCCGCCACTTGTTTCATGAAGGACCTCCACACTTCTCCCAGCTACCACTTTCTCCTCAACCACATGGATATCCTATTTTAAAGACATACTGTAAAAATGAGGGCTCCATAGAAATAGGTAAGACATACAGGAGGTGAACATAAATACAGACTGAACATTTCAAATAATTTCCATTTATAACATTCCCATTTTCTTTAAATGATTGTCCATATGTATCATTACACTATAGGTGACTTCATGCAGTATCTGCCTGTTGAACGGATTAACAGAGAACCCAAAGACTGTGGATATTTAAAGACTTTTCTGTTACCTGGACAGTTCAACTAGTGTCATGCTTAACGAATGTATGAATGGAAGTCCACTTGCAGCAACTCTGTGGGTCTCCCAAAGGATAACTTCTCTGAAATGCTACAGAGAGAGTTTGTCCCCAAACTAGAAATTTCCCCCTCTGCTCTGTTACAACACATCCTAGTGACCCAGAAGAACAGACTCTGAGGAGAAACTGTCAAACCCAGAATCTTCCCATCAGGGAAACAACAACCAAAAAAAAGGCATGCTTTCAAGAAGGCCAAATTATACATAAACAAGATGATGAAGGTCATTACAAGGTAGCCTGTGTAAATGCTGTCTCTGGTAAGGATGAACCAGATAATTTGAAACAGGCAAAGGACAATCCTCCACAAAAAATGCCACTGAAACCACATGGGCTACAGGCTTCAGATATGTACAAAGTTCAACTGTATACTGAAGGAAAAAAAAAACTGTGGAGGTAACAGCTATAAAAATATCTGCTCCTGTGGATAGATAAAGAGAGGAAGACCTTAACCTAAAACAGTTAGTCTATTGTTAATACTTGTTTCATGATCCATTGTGGGTTTGTGTCACTAACTTGTGGTATCCATAAATGAATAGCATAAGACGACAACTTCTTTAGAAGAAAAATATCAAAGGTTATTTATTTACTCCAAGCCTACTGGCATTTCATAGCTGAATTCCATCTGGATGGCAATCAAGAGTCACTAATCAGCTACACTCATTAAGCACGATTTAGACACTTGTATCAAATACATTTGCTAGTGAATAGATTGAATAAAAAAGTTTAGGGCATGGAGACATTTACCAGGTGCTAAATCCCAAAAATACACGTAGGGAGGACTACCTCTTACTGAGTCAATCAGTTCATCAACCAATCCAGAACAAGAGACAACATCTGGTCTAAAAAGCAACATTTACATCTTCAGGAAAATGAATGGTGCTTATTTTAGTTAGAGCAGTAGAACTTCTAAAGAAGTTCTAAATAAATTTCTGAATGAAAGAATTAGCAAAGTGAGAATTTCAATCTGTCTGGATAGCACAGAAGACTTCAACAAGGCAATCAATTATAAAAACTAATGCTACACCAAGATGAATTTCTCTTTATTGCACATAAACTGAGGCATCAGGTATGCAGAGACAAACTACCCAGTGAAGCACATCTCACCAAGAGGTATGTCTTCAGTGCACCAGCTGGATGTCTTGGTGAAGAAGATGTGGGGTGGAAGAGCTTTGAGATTCAGTTTTAGCATAAACAGATTAAGAAGCTTTCACTTCTAGTTCTGTGCATTGCTCTTTCATAAGCCATTTATAATGGTGTTATTTCATATTTATTCACAGCATTTTTTTATTTTTAACAAAACATTTTTGAAGGGTCTATTAGAAGTACCTTAGTTACAGATCATTCCTCACTTTAAGGCTGTAACAAGTTGGTTAACAGAACACTATTTTATTTAGGAATTTGTGTTCAGCCCTTAACACACTGCTCTGAGCATCCGAATGACAATTATTCTCACAGAACATGCATAGACAAGGCAGAGGGCTGGAAGAAACATCTTCTAATGAGCGGTGGTAACAATGAAGGCTCTCCAGCACGCAACACAGCACTGAAGAACCTACCTAAACAGACATTGAAACTTCCTGAGAGCTGGTCAGAAAGACTGTGAAAGAATACTTTTACACAAGAATGAAAGAAAACTAAAGCCCTAAAATGGCTGTTAAAAGAACCTGAATGAAGCTAACAGGTGAATGTTCTTGAGATCGACTTCAAAATCACACACAGAAGGACTTTCTGAATAATAACAGACCTGCCCAGAAACCCAAAGAAAACCTTACCACTTCATGTTACCACTAACACTTGTATGCTTTTCTATCATTCATAAAGAAGAAAGAAGGAGCCTCTCTGGAAATCTGAGACAATCCTACTATAATCTTGAGTAAACACACTATAAGACGCAGATGTTCCACCTTTGGCCAGATTTCCTGCACTGTAAGCTCCTGAAAAGGAAAGTTGTTTGTAAAAGCAATAGTGAAGATATCTGCATGAAGAGATGGAGGTTCCAAATCCATGAGTACCTCACTCATGACAATACAGCTGAAATAACATCAGACACAACCTGCATTACCTTCTACAACACCCTAGGGGCCTGCAGAAGATTGACACATTAGCTTGTCAGCCACTCAGAACAGAGAAACTCCAGACAACCCTGGAACAGAAGAAGAATCAACACTGTTCTCCTGGATCTCAAAGAAACTGATCTCAGGTCCTCCTCAAATGCCAAATGGAAAAAAACCGAAACAAAACAAAAAAAGCACCCAGTGATGGCATCCTGAATACCTCAGTCATGATGTATCACCTAAAATGTCTTATCATACAACTAGGGGAGCCAGTGTTCCCAGCAAGCAGATTGCCAACCACTGCTTCCCATTATAGATATGTCAGGCACTAGTGAATCTCCAAGTGTTATAAGACGGGGAACTTGAATTCTCTTTATTTACTGAACCTGGTTTAGTCATGTTAAGTCATCATTTGTAATTGATGCCTTATGACAGAGAGAAATCCATGGCATGTTTTCCGAAATCCTTGTGCCCTAAGAACTTTTATGCAAGACAAGCATCTTCAGCAGACCAAAAGTCCCAAGTAATATGACCTGACCTGGCAGGAGGTCAAACTCCCTGTTTCTTTGACACCGGTAAAAAAGTAGCATCCTTTTACAGGATGTACAATGTGATTCTGACTGTATAGTACTTCTGTAGACTGATAGGAAAGGTCTATTAAAAGGGAGGGCGACAAAGCAGTGGGATGATATATGCATGACTCTCAGTATCCGGCAGACAGGAATCCAAGTTAAAGGCGTTTCAGCAAGAAATATGACTAACCAAAAGTGACTACTGAAGGGGGACAGAGATTGAGGCAAAATGAGTCATATGCTTCTCAATGAACACTCAAAACATGCCGATGAAAGAAAGCAAACTGAGCAAGTGACTGCATTGTAACTGGTAGCCTACATATAAAGATCATCAAAAGATGACATTTAGATAAACCGTCATGTCTGCCCAACATTTAGGAGGATAAAGTAGGAGACAAGGTTGCCTTCTCTATGCAATAGGCTGCATAGCACTATCTGCCCCATCTAAAACTGCTTCACAAGAGCAAGCATTCAGCTTGGGCTTATTTATGAGGAGCTTCCTCAGCAGGGGAGTAATCCAGGAGTGCTTTGAGTTGATCCAATTGAAAGTAAGTATAAACAGGTCCGAAGAGCTTCATATGTTTTACAATCCTACACAGGACAATGCTAGAAGAGAGGTTTCCCACTTCCACCCCTAACACATCACATCTCTTATGTCTTTCGTGAAAGGAAAACCCCAGTGCTTCAGAGCAGAGGACAGAAACAGAAAGCAGCTCACATGCAATGGGAAGCCACTATTTGGCAAAACTAGCAGCATTGTACTTTCTATCATCCTTCCTCTGTAGCAGCCATAAACAGAGCTGAAGTCTTTCAAGACGGAAGGGATCTTCTCTTGATGCCCTGGAAGTGAGCAAGTCTTGAGAACAAGACCATATGGAGAGACTGCCAAAGGACTAAGTTCATGCTAGACTTGTCTACAGGTTGGAGGACAAATCAGAGCTGAAATGTTTATGTAGATCTCAAACATTCAAGGTCACTCTGATTCAAGGCCAAAGTTGATGGATGTGTCCAGCAAATAATTAAGTAGTCTCTCTTTCTCTCCTTGAAAGGCATTAGACTTGAAGCCTTTGTAAACCAAACACTTCCTCAGGGATCTGGTGCTCCAAGAAAACATAAGTATTTGGCACTCCTGCTGGGCAAGGGCATAATGAATGCCATTTAAAATGTGTCAGCTTCAGGAAATGAGACAGACACATGAAAGCAAAGAGAAAGAATTACTTAAAACCAGCTAAAAGGCATAAAACCAAAGTCTATGCAATGCAAGCTGCTGCTCAGCCCTGTGCCACTAAAGATATCGTGTCAAGCTGTGTGCTTGCGAGATGCGCTACATATTTCTTTTACACTTTACAGATCCATAAAAAAAAATTTGGGTGGAACCTAGTCCAAACTCCCACTTAAAGCACGGCTAGTAGAAACACTAGATCAAGTCATCTCCTCTCAAATATTTATCCTTGTGCTATAACCTGTGAATTAGCAACTTCATACATATTTCAAGCCTTGACATATGCCAATAGAATTTTCCTTTTAATTTGTTTAAATAGAAAATATCTTGTATGGCATTTGTGCACAGACAAAAATTTCAGTCTCGCTCATATACACACGCAGTTAATCAAGCTAGAATTCCAAATCCTGTATGTACTGCATATACATAACAATATTAACCCGAACGTATCTCTGTTCAGTAAGAACTGTTCAAGGTAATTGTAATAAATTAAAGCTTTATCCTACAGACCTGTATTACAAAAACCTGTAACATAGCAGAATTGCATCCATCTTAAAAAAGCAAGATTTCTCACAGATCATGAAAAAAGTAAGAAAGTAGCAAAACATTAGAATAATGAGTATTCAGATTCAGTTACTTTTCTATCTAGTGTTTTTCACAATCTTAATTAAAATGCAAGGAGCAAAGATACTACATGTAAAAATGTTCATAAAACCCTAGCAACAGCAGAATCCAAATCGAAAAAAACTAGAAAAAAAATTAGTTAATAAAGATTTATGCTTTCTAGACCACAACAATGCTGCACTTTTCACCAAAGATCAATAGTACCACATCTTTCAGTGCACCATCTCCTACTTTTGCAAAGGCCTCTGCACTCCCTCAGGCAACCTCATTTCCTTTTCTCTTTATCTGTTCAGAACACCGGCCAACTTCTATGTAATAAAAAACAGAAACCAGCTTAGCAAAAGACAGGTTTAACCAACCTAACAGGCAAGAGCTGAAACGAAAAAAAAAAAAAAAAATCATTAGTTTATTAGAATAATGATAGGCAATGCTGGGATTTGTAGGAATGTATGTGCCCATAAACAAGGCAGTGCAAAAGGAAAGCTATACAAGCTTCAATGCTGAGAGTCAAATAACTGTAAAAGAAATCAGAAAAAAGATCTTTGCTTTCCTTCAACTAACGTTTAGGTTTCTTGTTACAGATTAATATAATGTACCTAAGACCTTGCTGCCCCCTCTCTCTCCTCCCAAACTGCTTTTCAAGAAATGTTTCCATATGGCAAGTGAACCAACTGAGTTTGTATTGTGGCATGGTAGACAAACTTAAATGAAATCTAGCAGGCCAGGCTATGCACAGCTCTTTAAAGCAGCTCTTGAGGCCAGCACACATCATACCACTAACATTTTTAAAAATCTGGCAGCCCAGACTAAGAGAGCAAATGGGATGAGACTGGGCTCAAGGCAGCTGCTTACTGTTCAAAGGTGAATATTCTCTCTGCATAAATCCCATCAGGAAGAAGTTAATTAGTAAGCAATAAGCAATTAAAAACACATACAAAATATTGTTCCATCCTGAGAAGTGTCTGACTCCCACCATCACTGTGACCCTGAAGAAAAACACTGCTTTTTAAAAGTTCAGAACATTTCTTCTGAGACACTTTGTACTCAGCAAAGCTGATCTATCCAGTGAATGCACATTCATAGCAGTGATGACTATGAGTAAGTTTTATTTCTTCCACAGCTTATGCAAAGGAAGTAGCAGTTAAAGAAATATTCCATTTTTTCCACCAACAGAAATGACAAGAGGGCTTTGCTGGGACTCATTTGCCTATAAGCACTAACGTAGAATTACTGCCTGCAGTACTTTTGAGTCAAGCTGATTCTGTGAGATTAAGTACTCAGTTGACGGGATTTTTTTAGTATTATTTTTTATGTTTAAAAAAAAAATCATAGCTTAATTCTAATCGGAGCAAGTTAGTGCCTGAATTTCAGCAGCTGCATACTCCCCATCTACAAAAACCAAAAAGGACATTATCAGTTTCTTTGCACATAGATCTTCTGAAATGTAGTTACTGAGGCTGCCTGGGATTGCAGGTGCCAGCTTGCAAAGCCTAGCACTCAGACGACCACTTAGTGGTAAACTAGGAAAATGCCTGTACATTAAAAAGCAGAACAAAATTGAATTTGTTCATGAATTAAAAATGCCATTCACAGCCAAATCACACAAACTCAGGGGAGACCACGTGCCCTAAAACCTCATTCAAAAGCCACACAACTTAACACATCTCTATTTCTCTTCTGTTGTCCAACCGGGTGAGAGACATACAAGTCAGGATAGGAAGGAAAGCTTTTGATCGCTTGCCCATCCACAGCTAATCTTTAACATGTGGACAGTTTATCTCTATTTTATCAGAGAAAGAAGATAACAGCTGAAAAGTTTGTATATTTTGTTTAACATTTAGTTCTGTAATAGGAATTGAAGTGTCACGTCACTAATGAGATTATGTATTTATTTAAAATTCACATGGATATTCTGAAATCTGGATAATTCAAAGCTGTATCTTGCATGTGAACTCTAGGCCTCAGTATAAACAGTTGTAATTGCCTACACATCCATTAATCATTAACTTTTCCCTGCTTTTTGTTAATTACTGCAGTTCATAAGCGTCTCTCTTCTCTCCTCTTCTACCAAGTTGGTAGAGCAAGGGTGACATGAAAGAAACATTAACCTTTACATCACTCAGTCATACTTAGCCATTAAAAGAAATGGTATGAACACTAAGAAGGGAAAATAACACAGGCCCCCGAAACACCAGTGAGACAAAATGGTGTGCACCAGTCCATTTTCATTGGGTACTTGCATTTATCAAGACCCAAAGAGCACTCCAACTCATCCGTATCTGTGGAACACACTTTGATTAAGTTATGAAAACTTAACGTTCTACTACTCTATCACCATGAGTTCTTCCGAGAGAAAGATATTCATAAAGGTAAAAGGGTGTCTGCTAAAAATCCGAGTTGAGCTTCAGCGTGCAGCATTATTTGACAGCAATGCAATTACAGAGGCAATCGCTGAAAGAAGCACTCCTTTTCAATCAAATACCAGCATCACACTCACAGATCAATCCATTTTCCAGACTGTAATGAACAAATATCCTTAGAAAAGCCTCTGCTCTGATTATGTAGTCATTGAAATTTTACTGTTGCTTTGTGAATTAGCTGGTAAACACTTAATGGCATTTGAAGCTCACACATCTACTTTTTCTGCCACTTTGAGTATAAATTGCCACAATATTTTACCTCTTCAAGTTTGATGCCCTCATATGATAAATTGTAACAGGCAGGCCAGGAATTTTTCATTGCTGACAAACCTAACATGGAAGATCTTTAATTTTTAAAACTCTTGAACAGAAAAACTCATACCTAAAGCTAAAGAAATAAAGAATCAATGTCAGTGGGAGCTACATAAAGGGAAATGTATATCCACAAAGTTCCCTCCAACTGACCTCCTTAGAGGTATCGGAATAGTATTCCAAATATAATAGAGCAGTGAACATACTTTTAACCTCAAATTTTTAATCAGTATCTTGAATGCTGTGAAACATTTAGTAAATAAGATATCACCATTATTCTTTAAGAGCTCATATATGCCTCTGAATGAGATGAAACAAGGAACTAAGTTCTCTGTTCATTTGAGACTTAAAATAATACCTGAAAATTATTTGCTAAATAAGGTTTTCTTCTTGAAATATAATTTTAAAGATCCAAAGCAATATTCAGTAGTATATTGTTTATTTTCAGGATGGTTAATTTCTACCAAGGAATTTTTTTTTCTTATAAAGTTTCAGACATGTCTCTGAATTCAAACCACAGAGCTGCCCAGCCTAGCTAAATATAACATATAACAAGATTTTATTTGTTCAGCTAAACTGCCAAAAATGAAAGTAACTACAATAAAGTCACTATTATTCTAGAATATAACATCTAGATCACAAGATACTGTAGAACAGTTTCTCAGCACAGATGTGCCATCCCTTAGAAAATGCTTAATTTTGCTCAGTTACAGACTGGTCAATTAACCAGTCACAGAGCAAATGTTTTACTTGTGGTCACCATTAATTCATCAACAAGGTTCTGCAACTGCTTCACAATTATTTTCCTGTTTCTCCAATATTTTCCTGTTTCTATATGGGCTCAATAAAATCACAACTAGCATGAGAAGATGAATAGAGAACAGCTACTCAGTGGTTTTTGTAACACAAGAATCAACAAACATATAAAACTTTTCGCTAATAGGTTATAAAAAGTGCCAAATCAGGTGAGATAAACTGTGGTACACGTTGTCACAAGATGACGCCAGAGATTTACCCAAATTCTTTCATGACAATCAGTAACAGCAATATCTACCCAAACCAAAATACACAAAATGAAGATAAAATGGGTTGACATTTTAAGCTACATATAAACATTTCTATCTATTGCCAGGGTAACTCAAACCAGAACTTTAAAATAATAAACTACATAAGTAATAAGAAAGCAAGACTTTCTAAGATAAAATAACTCCAGTACACAGATAGTATTCGCTAGCCTGATTCTCTAAGGCTTCTTTTTTTTTTTATTTAAAGTTCCTCATGAATCATCTACATGTTTAACAGCATACTAGAAGGAAAAGGCTAATGATGACAGTAGTTAAATGCATTTCAGTTGTTGGGATATGGCCATTATACTAAAATCAACTAAAGATAACATTAGCACAAAAAGAAGAATATTGTTTGTTAAATCAGAAACCAATTAATCAGTTTCTTCCTAAAGCAATGGTTTCATTAAGCATGAACATGAAAGGTACAAAGAAATCCAGATCAGGCTTAACATGACTCATTTCCATCGTATTTTAATGTATTTATTTAAAAAATATTATTTCCACTACATTCATTGATAACAATTAAATTCATTACTAGTTTATTTTCCAGGGCAGGGAGGTGCTGGGCTGTTTTTCACAGACTAATTCATTATTCTTTACACATCTCCAAGTTCTGCCTTTTCACATTTGCCCGATCGTATCACCTTATTCCATGATTTCATCATGACAATATTGTTTGCAGTGAAATTACTTTTATGTAGCCTGAGTCAGGCAGACAAAAAGCATCAGAAGTACTGTAGAAATAGAACCTGTATGAGTCCAGCCACCAGGTAGTTCACCAAAAACACACTAGATTGAGGAAGCAATCCCGTCTGACATGGAATTGCAAGACAGCAGAAGGCATTAGCTTCTAATAATAAAGCACTCAGCATCAGTTTGTAGTAACATTTAGCACAGCACTCCCTTTTCCACATTTCCAGAATATTATTAACTAACGAGAAATACATGACCTTCCAGTTATAATTGTATTGGGTGCAGGGGTCCTGGTGTTGGCAGTGGGGGGCTTCAGGGATGTCTGTGGGAGGAAGCCAGGGGCTGCCCCATGCCAAACATCCAGCTCCAGCAGCTCCACAACAGATCTGCTGTAGGACAGAGGTGAACCCCTCAGCCATGCGTAGGGTGCTTTAAAGAAAACATATTTAAGAAAGGGCAGAAAATACCAGAAGAGGAGGGAACAACAGAGGAGATGAGAGAATAACAAGGTCAGAGGAAGAAGAGGAGGAAGAAAAGATGCTCCACACCAGAGCAGGTACACTGCCAAGGGGAGAGTAGCCTGCAGAGGACTCACACCACAGCAAAGGGAAAGTGAGAAACGAGGAGCAGCAGAATAACCGCTACGCTCTGGCTCCAAACCCCTGCACAGCCAGCTGCCTCGCTGAAGGGGCTGAGTGTACCCCACGGTGGTAACAAGGGGGGAGGAGGGGTGTCTGGAGCAGAGTTGAGCCTGGGAAAGGAGGAGCGATGATTTTCCCCAAGCGTTTTAATGTTTGTCTTTCTTTGTTTCCCAGTAATTAAATATTTATGTTAATTTGCAATAAATTAAGTTAAATTCCCCAAGTCAAGTCTGCTTTACCCATGACAGTAATTGGTTAGCGATTTCCCTGTCTTTATTTCAACCCAGGAGCTTTCTTGCCTCTGTTCCCCCTATTTGCTCCCCATCCCGCTGGGACGGAGGGCAGAGAACCGAGGGAGCAGCTGTGGTGGGCGCCTGGCTGCCAGCCAGGGACAACCCACCACAGGGACATTGTAACATTAAAATGTAACAGGAACATAATATTTCACCCAATTTTCACATGGGTGAAACTTACTATCCTTAAAACTGTGTTAATTCATTACCAAAAGTATTGCCATTAAAGATAAGATATTCTTCAGTGGGAAAACAGAATATCAGATAACCAGGCGTGCTTGTACTCACCTAGCAAGGAATCTTTATTTCCCTGAGCCATGACTCTAAGGGCCTGAGTATTTAAATTCTAATTTCTTCCCAATAAATGCAGAGCATAAGCTGCACAAAGATACACATGCCAAAGTGCCCATGATAAACATCTCCAAAAATCATTCAAGACTCCTGTCTGTTAGTGAACTATTATCTGTTCATTAGTCTAAATGACTAGTTAGTATAAGTAATGAACAGTAATTGGGCAGCTTTACATTTCCACCTGTTTGGCATAAGCTTGAAACAGTGACATAAACATACAATTATCTTGTTTCTCAATTTTCTTTAATAGGTTTATGCTTTGTGAAATAAAAAGCCATAACTACAGCAGAGAGAAATTCCAGCAAACTGAATTGTCATTTGTTTAACATCTGCAGGGAGTATTATGAATGTAAGGACAAATTTGACTTCTACCTAAAATCAAAGAAAAATTTTGTTTACCACTAGTTTCTTTTGAGAGAAGTGGTCTCTATGTCCAGTCAATCACATTGTGGGTATGCATACATCACTGAAGTTGAAAGTCAAGGTTTACCGGATTGTATCTAGAAAGCACACACACACATTTTGCCATTTACATTCGGAGAATTGTACAACAATATAGGCTGGAAGGGACACCTGGAATTTATCTAATCCAATGTGCTACTCAAAGCAGGGGCAATGAAATCCTTTTGCTCAGCAGCTTACCCAATCGAACTCCGAGTATCTCCAGGATCGGAGATGCTGGTAAACCTTAGATTGTTTAATTACTCTAATGGTGAAAATGTTGTTCCTTGTGCCTAATAAGTACAAATTTCCCTTGTTGCAACTTGTGACCATTGCCCCTTCTCTTCTGCTGCACACCTCTGAGAGGTCTGCTTCCATTTTCTTCACACCTTCCCATTAGGTAACTGAAGACCACAATAAGATGTCCTAAGTCTTATTTTCTCCAGATTAAGCAAAATCAGTTCTTTCAGCCTCTCCTCATATGCCATATGCTCCAGTCCCCTAGTCACCTTGGCTACCTGCTAGACTCACTCCAGAACATCAGTATCTGTCTTGTACTGCAAAGCTGAAAACTGGATATGGTACTCTAGATGTGGTCTTAAGTGCTGAACAGAAGGAATGATTTGCTCTCCTTAATCAGCTGACTCACTCTTGTTAATGCAGGCCATTATACTGCTGGCCTTCTTCACCACAAGGACACGCTGCTGATCCATGTTCGCTTTGATGTCCACCAGGACCCCTAGGTCCCTTACTGGAAAGCTGCTTTGTAGCCAGGCAGCCCCAGACTGAGTGGATAGGGTTTGCCCGTTCCACGTGCAGGGCTTCATGAGGTTCCTGTTATCCCATTTCTCCAGCCTGTTGAGGTCCCTCCAAATAGCTGTCCTGCCCTTTGGCGTATCAGGTGTTCCCCACAATGTGATGTCTGCAAATCTACTGAAAGTACACTCCATCCTATTATTCAGGTCGTTAAAACAGACATTGAACAACACAGACTCATGTATGGCCCACAAAAAACACTGCTAATAATCAGACATCAGTTAGATTTTGTGCTGCTGAACACCCTCTGAGCCCGGCAGTCCAGCCATACAAGTGCATTTACCTGGTGAATATTTTGCTGATTTTACAATCGGGATACTATGGGAGACCACAACAAAGGCCTTGCTGAAGTCCAGGTAAACAACCACTGCAGTCCCTTCATCCAGTAGGCCAGTCACCTCATCACAGAAGGTCATCTGGTTGGTCAGGCACGATTTGCCCTTGGTAAAACTATGCAAGGTGCTCCCAATCACCTTCTTGTCCTTCACATGCTTGTACATGGCTTCCACAAGAATCTGCTATGTAGCCCTTCCAGAGACTGAGATTATGCTAACTGACCTATAGTTCCCTGTATCCTCTTTTTTGCCCACCTTGAAGATGGGCATGACATTTGTCTTTTTCCCATTACCAGACAGTTCTGGTTATCCCTCTCATTCATTTAAAGTGCAAAAAAGGTGATAGCAAGATAGGATACAGTTGGATAGGATACAGGTATGCAAATAAAATACAGATTATTTAGCAAGTGATATAGGGTACAACATACCATATACCCCTCAATTCCAAATTTCAGATTTTTAAGGTCCTAAACAAAGATGAAATGGAAGCTAACTTGTACATAGACATCATCTACTTATAGATGAGTGAATCTCTCTTCTGCTTTGAATGATAGCCCACACACATTCAATCTGATTAAACAAGCGTCAATGTCAAAATATCCATCAGTGTCTTTCATGTGGCATCGACCCTTTCTTGTAGAACAATATACATCAGATAAAACACTTGGAAGTCTTGGCAGGAAACGTCTGACTTTATAATGTCAGAAGCACTAGTTCCAATATCGATTCTCCCTCCACAGGGGAGACTGGGATTCTACACTTTATTTGTTAACTTTAAATGTGATGGCAGTGTCGTCTATGTCTAACATCAGATAATTCTACATGCAGTAGTAATCAAGCACAAATTATATGCATACCAGGCTGTGCAGAAGACTACTGATCCTATGTCACTGACTTTTGGTTGTAAGGCTCTGGAGAATACAATAATAGCAAAGTAACACAAAAGGCAGAATAAAATCAGCAGTTCCCTTTTAGGAAGTCATCTCGTTAAGGGTATCATCCTCCTCAAAGACAGGTTGACAACTCAGCAATCCCAGTAAGGACATTGGTTGTTACAGAGTGGTTGGAAGAAAACATTTTTAATTGATAAGTGGTAATCCTGAACAATGAATATTGACTTTGCGTAACTTTGATCATTATGCAGGAAAAAAACATCCTGCAAGCTGAGAAAGGTGAACAAATTCTTCCACCAGAGGGACTGTACTATCAGTGGCAATATTATCATTCTGAATTTGAAATGCAAGTGAGAGGTACTCAATCCTCTTAAAATGAGGACAGAAATCCATCTTGGAAATTTTTCCCAGTATTTGAAAACACCATAAATACATTTTCCCTTAGAGCAGTTGTGGAGGAAGAAGTTTTAATTTCTCAAGAAATGGCTGAGAAAAAAAAAACAAGTTTCAAATCCCACCTCACCTTTTGAGAAAGGTCCCTGGTAGTAAACAACTGAAGGGTCTGAAGTAACTTCAAATATTTACAAACACACTCTCCCTATTGAGCAAACTCTTTATAGAAATGGTCTAATTTCTCAAAACAAAGCCTCTTTCCCAAACACAGATTATAAAACAAAAAAAAAAAAGGGGGAAGCCTCTAACTCACTCATTGGTTATTTCATTATCATCATCTTACCCTACTTGCGGTTACTGCTTCTCTACTCTAGCAACTAAGCATTTCCCCTTTAATAGCATCCTGGACACTGGCTAAGCATTTCCCCTTTAAGAGCATTCCAACCCCATCAGCACCTGATGTCCTTGTTCTGCTAGGGATGTATCCAGGGGGGGGGGGGAGAAGAAGAAAGGGGGCAGAAGAAAGAAGGAATTGTATCTCTTGGATACACCAAATCTACTACTTTAATACAAAAAGCTTAGAAAACCAACCATTTCCACCATTAGAATCTCTGGCATTAAAAACAACATTTTTGGCAGAAACAAGCAAAGATCCTCAGTGTCAAAAACCCACATGACCTCAGTAATGATGGGAAGGAAGAAAGTAGGTGCTCTGAACAGATTCACTAAGCTGAAACACTGAGAAGATCTCAGAGACATAACTGTTTAAGCAGGCGCAGACAGGTACGGGCAATACACAGAGTTGGGGGTACCACTGCAACAGTGTGTTTGTACCTGACTGCTAATGGTACATTTGAGCTATCACTTGACCAAATTACAGACTATGAATGCAAAGGGAATTCAGACATGCAAGAAACAACAACAAACTTGCATGAAGAAGATGAGTAAAGGAACTGAAATTGCTTACCCACAAAACCAATTTCACCAACATACAGTGGAACTACGAAGGGGAAAATCTAAAATGAACAAGCCAGACAATGATGAAAACATACAACTGATATGAGACATGCTAAATAGATTTAAAGTACTTAAAATAAAGGTATGTTTTTATATATACACATATGCATATATACACACGCACGCATAGAAACATATTTAATAGAAAATAAACAGAAAAAAATGTCCTGACACACCCCAAAGACAAATTTTGAGAGTCAGACTCACAAAGGAAGTTAAAAGGTAGCAGCAAATGCCTTTAAAGCCTGAAAATAAGACAGGAGGAAAAAAAAAAAAAAAACATTATCAGGACAGGAGTTCTGAACACCACCAAGATTTCCAGAACCAGCTGAATGTTAGATTTGGGATGCTAAAAATATCCATATAAATAAATGAAGTTCGAGTGACCAAATAAAGATCTTTCACAGCATAAAATCAGGAAAAGTATAATACTTGCGAAGCACTTATATAAACTAACATTTTACAAGATTGTCATAATGAAACTGAATCAATGGGGACTCCAAATCAGTGGTGAAAGATGCAAAAAAAATCACATTGCTTGCTGCATATTTACTTTACAAACTTTGCAAGTGGTTATGATAGCATGAGTACTTTAATTATCTCGGAAGTAATGGGAGACTGCTGAAATCTGTAATGACCTATTAATGCATAAGTCTTCTGTAATAAACTTGAATATTCAAAAGTCAATGGCGGCACTCAGTCTCGGGTATGGCATAGGTGTATTGGGTTTACGTGGCAAGCTTTTGGTAGTGGGGGGGCTGCAGGAGTGGCCTCCGTGAGAAGAGATCTGGAGCTGCCCCCACGTCAGACAGGTAGAAGAGCCAGGAAGGAAGGACTGAAGTGAAGCCAGAGAAGAAGGGGGGTGGGAAGGTGGTTTTTTAGTTTTGCCTTTATTTCATCGTCCTACTCTCTTTTTAACTGGCAAAAAAATAAATTAATTTTCCTCAAGTTGAGTCTGTTTTGCCCATGACAGTAATTGGTAAGCAATGTCTTTATCTCAACCACGAGCTTTTTCATCTTACTTTCTCCTCTCTGTCCTGTTCAGGAGGGGGAACAAGAGAACAGCTTGGTGAGCATCCGCCCACCGCAAGAGGTCATGAAAAAAAGAGCTTCTTTCACTATCCTTGTTCTAATAGTACCAGAATGAACTCAGAGAACTAATTAGAACTGAAAGGCAAGTCAGACCCACTGCGGTTTATCCCATGTGCTACCAGTTAAACACAGTTCGTATCTTCCACGCTACCCACAGACTGGAAAACATGATGAAGATGACAGACTGGAATGGGGAGGTTGTGAAATTAGAAAGAAGGAGATAAAACTTGCTGAAAATAGGTGGGGAAATTAAATTACCCAGACAAAACAAGACTAAAGGCTATTCACTGTGGCACTGGACAGGCTGTCATCTTGGACGCACTGTGTGCATTCAGTGGGGCTGAGAAAGATTTCTTTTCTAACATCTAGAAAGCAGATATAGTGATAACTCAGCTAAATCGGTTTACCATGAAATAAAAAAAAAAAACCAAAACTGAGTTAAAATTTAGATTTTTAACATGATGTAATGTTGTTTTTTAGCATTTAAGATTTATATTAAAAAATTTTATATATAAAAAAAGTTTTAAAATATCAGGTCTTTTAACTTTTAACATCTGACCATAGGCGTGCATTTTATAAACTGGTTAAACAGATAGTGAATGAAGAATTACAAATGGTAGATCAAAATAAAATGGCTAGCTATACTCTGAAAAACTAAACTGTAGACTAGAGAAAACCCTCAGGACACTTGGACAAGACTATCAAAAAGCTAACATGAAGATGGTCTGACCTGAATTGAAATTGAAGTGAGCCAAAGGCAGAGCAGCTACAGAACTGTCATGCAGACTGAACACTCTTCTTGAAGTTAAAAAAAGATCAAGTGACAACATAAGGCTCACCACAAACTCTCATGCAGATATGCCTACATGTTGATTAATATTTTAAAAGCACCATCACCATCTGTAACATAATAACTTCCTCCTTCAGAGTCATATTTAAAAATAAATGGCAGTCACGAGCATTTGCTCAGTGCTTTGAAAATTTGTATATAGGCGTTAATATTAAAATTATAACAAATGTGAGAAAAATGCATCTAGTGAAGAAACTACTCAACATTTTAAAATAAATGTGCAACAGAATCAAAGCTAGTGAAAAGATGGGAGACAAAACAAACCAAAATGATCTATGTCCCGAACCTAGGATTTGGAGAGTCAGCAGTTATACTTTTACAATTAACCTTGCATTTGTGGGAATACTGTCAAACACAAGCCTTGAGGGCAGTCTGGATCTAATGTACCTGGACTACGATTCCTCCCTGGAAAGCCTGCATGCTTGATGAAGAAAATTAATGTAGTGCTAGCAACAGCTTTATAGCAATTACCATACCTGACACACTTTTATTTTACTTTTAACAGACAAGGTGAGTACTGATGTCGTTGACTGTCAGGCGAGAAGACAACAGTCTAGTCACTGACTTGCAGAGAGTCTGCAGGAAGCTTGTAAGCCTGGGCAGCTGATACTCTCTCAGCACTGGTTATGTCCAGCCAAGAACACACCAGTAATACTGGAAACAAAAGCAGACAGATTCCAGTCTTGGCACTACCAATGTACTCAGTAGTTTTGGGGTACAATGTTTTGGTTGCCTGAAAGTCCACTCAGTGCGACCATATTTTATGCAGTGCTCTTCCAGCTAAACTTACATGGGAATCTCAGTTACTATGGAAGAACAAAAGATATTGGGTTACCATCAAGGCTTAGACAACTGGAAAACTTAGGTCACATAAAAAATGGCCCTAGAGACAGAGAACAATACCTTCCTTCACTAAAGATGTTCTAAGATTTTTTTCTCCCTATATCACGTCATGCAGGTGAACCTATAGATGTCAAAGCATTGCAAAATGGGAGACATACACTTCTCAATCTTAATCAGAAATTAAAAGCAAAGGCCTCTTTCCAAAATAATCACAACTGTTGTACCCATTTAGAAAAAGACTTGAAGAAAATGCATTTACTCTTTACCTAAGTATACTGATGACTTTTAGTATGCTTATGGGAAGACATAACTGAATCACAATATGCCAGGCTTTGAAAACTCCCCAGTGTAGTGTACCATCAATTATACATAACTTGGCAGTGATACACACTGTACACATATAGCACCCCTTCTACACCCTTCTGGAGCAAGATGTGCACAGAAGATTATGTTCATTTATGACTTAGGCTAGAAACCTAAGCATACATAATACACTACGCCAATCAGTGTTTCAGAACAGAATTATTATAGAATAATTCACGTTGGAAAGGACAGCAGAAGGTCATCTACTTTAACCTCCTACTCAAGGCACAGGCAGCTATGAGATTATTCTAGCTTGCTCAGGACTTTATCCAGTCAGATCTTAAAAACTTCCAAGGTTTTTCTTAGATTTGATGAGACCCTATCATTTCTATTTATGCCCATTGTTGCTCATCCTCCCATCATGCAGCACATGAAGAGCTTTGTTGCATCTTCTCAATAACCTTCTCAAAGTACAGGAAGGCTACAAGCCTTCTCTTCTCCAAGCTAAACAAGGCTCATTCCCTCAGCCTCTTCTTACAGGGCCTGTGCTTCAGCTCACCAACCACTTTGGTACTCCTTCAAGAAACTCGCTTGTTTACAGATGTCTTTTTCGTATAGGGCAGCCCAAAGCTGTGTACAGTATTCTACATGTGGTTTAACATGTACTAAGCTGAAGGAGATAATCACGTCACAATAAACTTCTCCACTGCCAGGGTGCACCCTTGGCTCATGTTCAACTTGCTGTCCCATCAGGCCCCCCAAATACTTTTCTGCAGAGCTGCTCCCTAACCAACCAGACCCCAGCCTCTACCTTTCTAAGGTGCTTTTTCTTCCCATTCATCCTTGTTGAATCTCATAAGCTTCTGTCTGCTCATTCCTGCAGACTAAGTGCCTCTGAACGGCAGCTTTACCCCTGAGCCTCTCAACTGGTCCCCCTAGTTAGGTGTCATCTGCCATCTGAATGAAAGCGGACCATGTCACTGCCCACCAGGTCATTGATAGGGATGTCAAACAGGACTCAACTTGTTACAAGCAATTGGGTAGTGATTAACCCATTAATCACTACACTCTGAGCCTGATAATGCAACCAGCTCTTTACCCATCTGGCTGCTCAACCACTTAGAGCACAGCATAACAATTAGAATGACATGAATATTGCAGGAGACAGTGATGAAAGCCTTGCTAAAGACAAAGTAAGTTATATCCACTGCTCCTTCCTCATTCACAAATCCAGACATTTTATCTCAGAAGGCAATGAGGTCAGTCATGATTTATCCTCGATGAATCTACACTGACTGTTCCCAGTCCTCCTCTTTGTGCATTGACATGCACAGAAATGTGTTCCAAAAGGACACACTCCACATTATTTCTGGGGACTGATGCAAGGCACACCAGCCTGTAACCCCATGGTTCGTCCTTTGCCCTGTTTTGAAGATTGTGTAACATTTGCTTTTCCACAGTTGTTTGAGACTTCTCCCCAGTTTCTGTTGTCTTTTATAGATGATAGAAATAAGGTTTCCAGTGGCATCAAACAGCAATCTCTGCGCCCTCAGATTGATCTTGTGGTCTTGTATGGATCAAGTTCTTTCAAGTAATGGCTGACTCAACCCTTGTTCAATTCACCACTGGTAGTTCTCCTCCTTGAACCCTGCCTCTGATCGCAGAGGCCTGGGAGATCTTCTCAAGTACCTGAGCAAACTGGCATAGCACAGAAAGATGTAACATTTTGTTCAGATATGCTATCTCTCTATTTGCATACGATGGGAGAATGTAGGAAGCCAAGTGGGAAGGCTGAAGAAATTGAGTAATCTGTCTAGGGGATCAACACCAGTCTACATTTCACATTAAGAGTTCTTGAAGAAATCCTTCAGTTCCACAAGCAGGAGTTGAGATTAAAACTTTCTTTGTTCCTTTTCTTAATATTTGTCTGAGAATGGGAATCTTCCAGAACTGAAGCATATTTTTAATGAGTTTATAAAATTGAAAGAAAATTCAATCCTCATTTACTACTTCTGTCCAAACTCTGTTCTGGAGATAGACATTTTGAGCAGGAAATAAATGATTCATGAGTGTCAGCATAAGCAAGACTGATTTCATTCTAGAGTTCATTACAAAACATGTTTTACAGTAATAAATATCTTTACAGTTCTAAGGTTATAACTTTCAATCTTACTTCTCTCAGCACTGCTGTTGAAGGAACAAAATCATGTGAAAATTAGCCTTTTTGTTAAGTCACTCTTTAACTAGAACAGTTCCCTGACAGTTCACCCAAAGAATTCACTCAACTCACTAAAACTAGTACTAGCAAAAGGGGAAAACAATGACAATTTATGTAAGATGATACTGGGGTAACCCCCAGTATCAATACAGGCTGGGGGAAGAAAGGATCGAGAGCAGCCCTGCCGAGAGGGACTTGGGGGTGCTGGTGGATGAAAAGCTAGACATGAGACGGCAATGTGCGCTGGCAGCCCAGAAGGCCAACCGTACTCTGAGCTGCATCAGGAGAAGCATGGCCAGCAGGTCGAGGGAGGTGATTCTGCCCCTCCACTCTGCTCTGATGAGACCTCACCTAGAGTACTGCGTCCAGCTCTGGAGCCCTCAGCACAAGAAGGACATGGAACTGTTGGAGGGGGTCCAGAGGCGGGCCACAAAAATAATCTGAGGGCTGGAGCACCTCTCCTATGAGGACAGGCTGAGGGAGTTGGGCTTGTTCAGCCTGGAGAAGAGAAGGCTGTGGGGAGACCTGATTGCGGCCTTTCAGTACCTAAAGGGGGCCTATAGGAAAGAGGGTGAAAATCTTTTTAGTAGGGACAGCTGTGACAGGACAAGGGGTAATGGTTTTAAACTAAACCAGGGCAGGTTTAGACTGGATATAAGGAAGAAATTCTTTACAATGAGGGTGGTGAAACACTGGAACAGGTTGCCCAGAGAGGCAGTGGAGGCCACATCCCTGGAAACATTCAAGGCCAGGTTAGATGTGGCTCTGAGCAACCTGATCGAGTTAGCGGTATCCCTGCTCACTGTAGGGGAGTTGGACTAGATGACCTCTAGGAGTCCCTTCTAACCCAAAACATTCTGTGATAGTGGAAATACAGAATTTTTAAAGCAAATTCCACCCAAGAACTATATTAAAACTACCTGCAAAGTTCAGGACTTCCTAATATTTGTGTGGATTTATACTGAATTGATTATGCTTTATTCTCCGTGCTGAATATGTGTTCACATTCTTAAAATACCAACTGTGAATAGATGTGAAAAAAAAAACCCATAGTGATAGTAATTACTGATACTGCCCAATGGATCTGGAATTTTATTTCAGAAATTAAAGCTGCCTCAAGAATTAGCAGAAAACTGAGATGAGTGGAAGAATACACCTAAGACAACAGCTATATGTTTTTTCCAGAGAGTTTGTGTCTGGGGTTGATTGTCAAATTGGTTAAACATTTCCCTTCAGTTTATGATGTCCACAGTCTTCTGTTGTTGACCTCACTGTTGGTCATTTAGAAGATACATAAATCATTTGCAGCTACGAAGACAATACAGCCTTTGCTTTGAATGTGAGGCATTGTAAGAACTTCATGAAAAACAGGGCCCTTCTTTCTTCCACATTAGCCATTTAAACAAACAGCTTGGATACACAGGTGTGTGTGCCTTAAGGCATAACCTGTTGCATAAAACTGAACTTGCACAATTTAAATGATTCCAACATCGCAAGTGACATAAAAACAATTATGCTACTCATTTCCCAACAGCCAGTCCAATGCTGAAGGGGGAAAACAAAAGAACTGTGCTTAAGAAAGGGGAAAACAGCCCAAACGATCACAAATTAAGAGATAATTGAGACTTTGGGAATAAAACCCAACCATTTTAGCCACCAACTAGTATTGTATATGAGGGTACTATTAGAAGTTACCAATCATTTACTTCTAATAGCATCTTTAATGCCTTTTACTTCATCTTTTGTGCAACCTCCTATTCTCTTGATTCAATGTTGTACTGTTTAATAGCACCTTTTATTGACAAAATACCTGATGTGATAGACAAAAGTTCTGAAAACAACTGAGATGTTAATTCAGAACATGTTAAAAAAAGGTTAAAAGGGAAGAAGTTTCCTACTGGAAACTCAATCTGTTTAGGGCACTAATAGTAGTTTTGTAACTTGATGAAGTACTAACACAGTGTCACTCATTACTTGTAATTCAGGTTCATGACGTACTGTACAAGGGATGCAGAGTATCAATTATACCTGGCAGAACCTCAACCAGTTACTTTAGGATTAACAGAGACCATAACGCACCAGATTCAAGTAGTCATGTTCTGCCTTTTTAATTACAAAATACCTTACTAGTTACTCTACTGTGTGCAAATCTGTTGCCCAATTCAGTCAACAAAGTGACTTCCATAAATTAAAGGTGGGCTTTTTACCAGTTCTCCAATTGCTCAAAAAAAGTGAAGATTTATAAGAAACAGTTCATATGGTAAGAAAGTTTTGCAAGTTAATCACCATTTCTATTTACAATTTACACAAATATGAATAAAAATGTAGAAAACACTCATTTTCAGAGCTTAAAAGAACAACAAAAGAAGCCTAACTGAATGGAAGTTTAGGGGCTGAAATACTGTCCATCCAGTAAGAATTTAAAACAAATATTTAAGAAAAATCAGTATGTTCCTTTTTAAAATGAAAAAGCAGTGAAAATACAGAAATACTGAGTTAAAATGACCGATTATAATGGGAAAAAACACTTACTTCTGCATTTTTGCAGTAAAATCTGCTCTTCATAAAGTTCTAATTGAGCAGATTTAAAGTCCAGAAAATTAAAGTGTTCAGCAGCAAAATCTCATCTTGTTATTTCAGTTATATATAAGCCTATACAGCATATTAAACCTTCTTGTTATTGGTGCACTACTAAAATTTAGTACCTGCACTCACAGACGGTTAACAAAATTAACTGACAGAGTTGCTTAATTACAGAGAAATACATGTGCAGGACAGCTGAAGCTCAACAACTTTCAAGAAAAGGTGGCAAAAGTAAAAGATGTCATGCTTCAAGCCTAACCTAAGCATACTATAGTGCTCTTATGAATATACGTCTGAAGAGCCCACAGCACTTAATGTATTCAATTCATGTATCCATACTTTTTTGAAGTAGGAGGTGATTTTGCTTTCTAATGGTTAGCACAGAGGACAAAATCTCCAGTATCTCAAACTGCAGCTACCACTAACTGCATGACTTTGAATAATCACATTATCTCTAGCCCAGTTTACTGGTTTGGAAACATTCTATAATATGCTTTCATTGATGAAAATAATATGTGCCTTCCTGAGTGTTTAAATGTTTAATTTATTAGTATTTAAACTCCTTCAGAGGCTCAAGCGTTAGAAGCTGTACAAACATGACTACATCCCCAGCAGCCTTTTATTTTGCAGCAGCAGCGTTGTTTGGAAGATCCTCAGATAGTTCCTACTTGTCACGTATTAGCTGGTTTCACAAAACAGTTCTGGTGCGTGTGAACCAGATAGAAATCAGAGGAAAATTAAAACAGAAGCTCTACTCCAGGTGCACGCCAAACACACCCCCAATCCCTAATGGAGAAATAAAGAAGTGAACCGAACATCACTCCTTTGGATAGCATAAAACCACATGTGCAGGGGGATGTTTGGTTCAATAGACCAGAATAAATCTAGTCAAGAGTTATATACAGCATATTATATACAGCAAATTATATACAGCGTATATAAAGGGGTCCCAGCATCAACTCCTATCTACCTATAATCAGGTCTTACTGCAACAAATAACCTGCTAACAAGTTCAACCTGTGAAGTACAGATCTACATTTTCCAGATCAGTCTTCAAAGACTGTCTAGCATTCAGCAGTTCACAAAGAAACATTAACGACGGTATTAAGTATAAAAGAAAGTGAATTCATGATTTCTTCCACAAGTTCCCAGTCTTTCAGATTAAAGAAGTCTGACATGAAACACTATAAAAAGTTAATTAACAAAAAAGTGACACTAAATATGAATGAATGACAATTCTCACACAGTCAAAAGAGAGACAGACCTCAGACCTCTTAAAGGCATACAGATTTGAGCTGATTCAGCCAAATGGAAAGAAGGAGAGGAATCATTTCTGTATAAGTACACACTAAACTGACTCTGCTTTGAGAAAACACAGCATGCAGTTTCAGAAGGCTAGTCTTGAATGCGTTCCCAGCCTTAGGAAAAAAAAAAGTAAAAGCTTTTCCTGGATAGAAATGATAACTTGGATCCTTCTTTGAATGGCAAACACTGGATGGAGTGCATTAAGAGGAGTGTGGCCAGCAGGTCAAGGGAGGTAATCCTCCCCCTCTACTCTGCCCTGGTGAGACCCCACCTGGAGTACTATGTCCAGCTCTGGGCTCCCCTGTTCAAGAAAGATGAGGAACTCCTAGAAAGAGTTCAGAGGAGAGCAACTAGGATAATAAAGGGACTGGAGCATCTCCCCTACGAGGAAAGGCTGAGAGAGTTGGGCTTGTTCAGCCTGAAGAAGAGAAGACTGAGAGGGGACCTCATCAACACATACAAATATCTTAAGGGTGGATGTCATGAGGACAGAGCCAGACTCTTTGCAGTGGTGCCCAGCGACAGGACAAGGGGCAATGGGTACAAACTGAAACATAAGAGGTTTCAGTTGAATATGAGTAAAAACTTCTTTACCTTGAGGGCGACAGAGCCCTGGAACAGGCTGCCCGGGGGCATTGTGGAGTCTCCTTCTCTGGAGATATTCAAAGCCCACCTGGACGAAGTCCTGTGTAACATGCTCTAGGTGAACCTGCTTTAGCGGGAGGGTTGGACTAGATGATCTCCTGAGATCCCTTCCAACCCTTGCCATTCTGTGATTCTGTGATTTTGAATTTTATTTCTAGGAGGATGGAGGAGCAAGAATGTAATGGCAGTACGACCATTAAATCGGTTCAATTGTTACATGTTAAGTGCAATGTCCAATTTTGAAGTCAAATTATAAACATAGTTAATTAAAACAAAAAAGCTCAAAAAAGAAATACAGGTTTTGTAAGAGTAATTGAAGGCATACTAGTTCCAACTAAAATGGCTTATAAAGGATTAACCATGGAACTACCAGTAGGATCTCACTAGCATTACGCAACTGCAAAAGCTGAGACCTCTAGTATTACAAATCATAACCTGAGCACACACAATAGTATCCACACTTACTTTGTCTGTTTGGTGAAGTAGGTACATGGAGCTTCTGATCAACTGTGGCCAAAGCATACTTACCGAAACTTTTCTTACTGTCAAAACCATCTGCTAGTTCAAACCAAAATGAATTCAGTGTTAAGAAAAGTCTGGATGAATTCATTCTATTAGAAGGTCTTTTTTGGGGGGGTGTGTCCAACTACTGCAGATAATTCCATTCTTTGGAACCTTCTAGACACAGTGAAGTGATAAGAAGATCCAAATGCTCTGTGCATCCAAAGAGGATCACAAAATGGTTGAGTTTTTCATTTTTCTTCACCTGTAAAAAAAAGCTGTTGACTGCACATATACAGCACACTATTTACTTTCTCATATGAAAGTATACCCATGCTTCCTTAGATAGGTCCCTCCTTTTAGTAACTAGGCTCACAGATCTATTAAAATGGTTATACATTAACAGACTCAGCCATATGGCCAAATCTGACCCATCAGATACTGGCTGAAGGAGAAAGCCTTAAAAATTGTCCTCCAAATCAAAGCTTCCATAGACATAATAATTTAATTTCACTCAACTGATCTACAGGCTGATGACAACTGGGAAATTCTTCTACCCTCAAAAAAAGGACATCTACAATTGTAGGCCTTTTTCACAATTATGCTGCGTACACCGTTAACCTCCAGATGCAATTACATCTGTTAATTTTAACACACACACAAAAGGAAGATTTCAGAAAAGTACCTGTATTTGTTGTGCTAATGTAGAACACTCGAAGACTGCCATACTTGGTCAGATCAAAGAATTATCTAGATTTTTACCTCTGCCCTCTCCCAAAGTTCTTTATCCTTCCTCATTGGGATTACTGAGCAGCATAATCAGAAAAACACTGAAATTCTGGTGTTCAACTATGCTCTACCTAGTAAACACACCACTGTCATTTATACTCCTAAGCTGAAGAGAGGTGAATAATGGATCACCAAACAATCTGATTCTCCATGTTTATCCAACCGAGGGAAATAAAGCAGTCACTTCCTAAGTCTCCAGTGCAGGGCACAGCATTTCCTAACAAACTAATTAAAAGCCTTCATTATGCTTGTTCTTTCTGCCCATTTCCTTTTTCTAGGATTATTCTGGGATTCATCGTTTCACCTATTAGGACTCATCCTCAGCCTAAAGGTTCTGTCATCCTCTCCATGGATGTACTTCTCTCATTCAGCAAAGAAATACTGAAACCTCTTGCCAGAGAAGCCAAAATCACTTTCAAGAACTTTGTATGTACATTTTTAGTTGATGTAAAATCTAGACTAATAACTACATCTTACTGTGAACTGAGGGATCTCTTGTGGATCAGATAAACAACTATGTCCCATAAGACTTCCATGAAACAAACCCTAAACTAAAAAGAGTAGGAGCAAATCTTACCCTACACACTCCTTCACTCTTTTTAAGTGTACAATACAACTAAGACCACCTTTTTCTTATGTGGAAAAGAAAAACTCTACAGTTGCTCTCCATTCGTGTGCATGAGATGAACCTTCCGGTTCCTGAAAAGCAGAAAAAGTAATTTCATTTTGTAGCACACTGGCAAGAAAGTGTTCAGCATAGAAAACTTCAATCTTCAATTGAAGGACAAACTTCAAAAATATAGAAAACTTCAATAATAATAACTAGCTCCACTGAAAAGATCTAACCCAGGTTGTAGAAGTATGACCACTTTTAACGACATCTTTCCCCTCAGTCTACTGCTTCTTTAGATCAGATCCAAGATATGATTGACTATGGAGGATTAGAATCTTTTACAGTAAAGCTTTACTTTCCAAGCACGTTGGTGTTTCTTAGCCGTGTTGCTTTTGACATTTATAACATTTTTAGTAAGAGCTTTGCTATGATGCCCTGAATCCTTTAGCAAATCAAACGTTTAGTATTAAATGTTTCCATCTCCCAAAAGAGATGCAGTCATAAGAATAAAGTCTCATGGAGGCCTACAGCTGTGAGATCAGATGCTGGAACAGGCTGTGTGGGTATCTTGCCTTTCTGATGAGGAAAGCTCTAGTTATCTCAATTTACTTTTGTTGCTTCATGGTTTGTTTCTGTTCATCTGAGAACTGATATCCACTTATAATATGGGAAGTCTAATCAATTATGACAATAGTTTAAAAAAAATGCTTTCTTCTCTCACAACAAGACAGGAGGTCTACTATAGGACACACCACTAGTTTCAGTGTCGGGACTCCTTCCTGGTCCAAAATAACTCAAATCTACCAACAGTTTAAGCCCAAGATGAGCATTCTTGCACTTACAGGTCCTCAAAGACAACATGCTACAACACAAACGTATGTTCAGAAAGCTCTTCCCTCTCCTCAGTCAAAAATATATATTTGTCATCTGGGACATGATTCCCCTAAGGACCAGACTATTACTCAGACAATTTAATGACTCCTGTAAGTGAAAAAGGTATGTAAACCTCATCACACTCCATTTAAAAAGGTGGGATTTGCATATATATAATTTTTTTTAATGCCAGGAGCAATCAACTACTATGTAAGAACCAGATCCTGTACAGAGTATCTGAAGAAAAAACATTTTCATCTCCGAAGGGTGCTACTTCATGTGCTGACTTGTTTTAATCCCAGGAACAAGTGACAAAAAAGATCAGAAGAAATGCATGGCCCTGTGTTCTTTGGAATCCACATCAGCATATAATTAAAAGACCATCTGTTCTAAAAATTTAACAACCCAAGGTAGCTGATACTTGATCATCAGACAACAAGGATCAAAAATCCACAAACTTAATGTCAGGCATACTTACTCATGTAGAAGGCCTGCATCTGTGAAATGTTTAGATGGCAAAAAGAGTATTTCATGAAGTGCCTACTCCTTAATAGTGCTGCACATAAGAACATGATGTAAGTATTGGCCAGGAAAAAATGCAATCATACTTACCTTTGATACAGATACCAGTGAGGCTTAGTTAACTTTGGACTACCATTTATTACTTGCTTGTTTTTTCAAACCTATGCTGTCTCCCTGTTTCTCTCCCCAGCCCACTGGGGCAGTAATGTGAAGGGGAAGGAAAAGAAGGGAAGAAGCAAGAAAGGGTACCACTGTAGAAACAGAAATGCATAGCAATGCATGACAGAACCGGATAACAATGCAGATGATATACAGCAATAGGTATTAACAAAGCACCTTCTAAAAAAAGTTTATTCTCCACCTCGCTGCTGGATTTGCAGAGCATTGGAAAAGATATTTTTATTGGACAGCTGATCTCCATCCCTTCCTCCCTCAAAAAAAAGTGTATTTTCATTATGTTATGCATGAGATTAGAAAATCCACCACCCCCATCACCTGGTCTTATTTTGTGTACTTGCAATGGAACTGCTCAAGATCATTAGGAAAATACATACTGCCTTTAAATTCCTTTTCATGTCATGGAGTCAAATTCTGGAAGAATCTAGCTGCCTCCAAACAATTGCTCACCCTTCTTGGCTTATAGTATTTATTTTCTAAAATAGTGACAACAATCATTGGACTTTAAAAGCAATCCACAGAGGAACTGCAGGCAGCATAGAGCAACAAGGACTAAATAATTTTTCTCTCCATTTCAAGGGGATCCTAGACCAGCAGCCCCTATCCAGGGAAGGGCAAAAGCAGCCCACTGCACTCACACCCGAGTCATTTAAATAACAACAGGAAAAAGTAGTAGTGCATAAATTAAAAAAAAAAAAATTAAAAGTTGTATATAGATGAATAAACACTTTAAATGCAACAGCCATCAAAATCTTCCATTTACCAATGACAGTACATTACTTAGCATTCCAGTTTACAAACGAAGTTGCTAAAATTAAACTGAAGAAGCCAGTCACATGGTATTTATTCCTGTAACTGTTATACATAAGTTTAACTCCTCCAATTTCTAATGCAATGATCACTAGAAGCACTCTTAATGGTGTTCTATGCCAGTATTTTCAAATCTGATCACACTCATTTCAATGAGCACACATGCAATAAAATGACAATTTTATGCTTCGGGGTTTTTTGAGTTTGGCTTGGTTGGTTGGTTTTGTTGGGGTTTTTTTGTGTGTGGCTGGTTTTTGTCAGGGCTTGGGGGAGGCAGGGTGGCTTGTTTTTTAAAGAATCCAGTCTCTTGCTATGGTCAATCCATAAGAAGACTTTCTTAACAGAGGTCAACTGACAGAAATTCAAATTATCATGACATCTCTTCAAATACTGATCTAGATGTTGAAAATTAATCCTTCCACGGATTCTTTCTTTGCTTTATGGTTTAAATATAAATACTGACTCTGCAATTGCAAAACACAACGTATATTGGTATGCCCCAAATTCTCCCAATCAGTACAAAAGTTTTTGGTGTTTAGTTGAAGTTTATAAACAGAAAAAAAAAAAAGCATAGTTCCCTTCGGATAAATAAAGGAAAACAGACTATTTAATATTCTTTGGAAGCAAAAGTGATTGCACAAAACAATACAACAACATGGCATGATTGAGTTACAAAGCATTTCAACAGTAAAAAGAACATTCACTAAATCAAGGGTTTTCTTTTTGATTTACTACAATCTCTAAGTTAGAATGGAGCTTTACAAAAACTGATCATTGTCACCTGCTTCTCAAGGCTGCTAATATAACAAACAAAAAAAAAAAAAAACCCCAAACATTTCTGCTTTGCAGTCCAAGGTACTACTACTGCAAGCACTAAGCAAATCACTTAGGTACAACTGGTATCAACACAGAAGGAAACTAGCTACACTTTGTTCCTGTATTTCTTGCCACTACAAAAAGTGACTCTGGTTTTTCCAAGAGGACCCAATATAAATCTCCAAATACTATGTAAAAATATACTTACATAGACCTTGGGGGCTTCAGTTTTGCTGAAAATACTTTCTTTTTAAGGTCTAGTAATTGTAATCTTCAGAAAAAAAAAAAAAAAAAAGAAAAATGGAGATACAATTATGATCCCCTACGTTTAGCAGATGCAGTCATTTTTCTCTCTGTTCATCAGATTATGCCAAAAACTATACAGAGAAAGTACAAAGCATTATCCATGCAGGGGGGGAAAAAAAAAAGTGTAATCTCAAACAGCTACGTTTACCTGCTGACAAGCTGTTGTGATCTGATTTCTGTCAAAGAGCTCAAAACACCACAAATCACTATTACCAAAACCACTGGTATTTTGTTGTGTTCACTAAACACAAGTGCATCTACAAAATTAATTCAAAGGATTGTACACTGGAATATCTAGAACACTACCAAGTTTCCTCTCTTTTTTCCCCCTCCTGCCAGCTGAAGCTAAAGTGGCATTTCACAATGCTTCTTTCCTCAATTACTAATTCAGATAGCTGGCATGACTGATCTTGATAACTTATGCAATACAGTAATCGCTTTCAGGGTACAGAAATGTCTCCTCTAAACTCTTTTGGTCTCTAGCTCTTATCTCAGAATATACATATTTTTATATATTTATCCTAAATACAAAAAGTTTCTGTCTTACTAATGTCTTAAGCATTGTACAGTCTGTTAGCAGGACCTTAGATACCTACTTTGCTGAACAAAAATTATTCTTTCCAACTAACAGTTTAGTCACAGCAGCCCACTCTGCTGTATCACCTTCAGTTCTATGAGGCTTTCTAATATCATCAAATTGAAAAGAGTTTTAAAAAAAGCTCTATTTCAGTTTTCGGCCTCGGAGGCATACATGAAGACTGGCATATGTATTATTTGTACAACTTCAATCCTTGTTCCATGGACTGGCAGTTCCATCAAACACGCTCCTCTCCTTTCTACTTAAACCAATAACACAGAGTGAGAAAAACACATGAGAATACTAGATTTGGTATTAGAAAGTTATAATATCAGTACAAGACCTCTGCCAAAATGAACTATAACGTAGGAGCACCTCTGTGTTATTACTATCATCTATCATTGTTCACCTGTTCACTGAGTGAGCATTGGAAGTTTGATCTGTTCCCAACGGGAGCCTTACACAGTTTCAGGCTACCCAGTTCATACTTCAGAAGGCAGGAACACTTAAGGGAAAAAGTTAGTAACTCAAACACCAGAACTACAATAATGCCAAAAGTGACAGTGGCTTCTAGAGAAACACAGTAACGCAGACAAGGGTTTTCAGGAATATACGCACTGAATGGTGGAATAACACACTGCAGCCATAGTTAGGAGTGTAATGTCTGAACAGTCTCGATACTGAGCAGGCAAAGAATTATAACAGAAAGAGTCTGCTACAAGGGGGACCAGAATTTAAAGTAATCCCTTCCCTAGCTTAATAGCAAAAAGCACAGTTAAGCTATTAAGTTCAACAGTACCACTGACGTCACCCACTTTATTACAAGCTGCTTTTAAGTTGGTGGTATTCCCCTTGTATCTTTAATGGATCAAGCAGGGACCAGCCATTCAGTCTACACTGCAGTTCAAAGCAATCCAAGGTGGTATTAGAGTCTACCTCAATAAGAAACATGGGAGAAAAGGAGTATTGGGGAACCTAGATAAGCACAAAAAGTCTAATCTTACTTCCTTATAGAATTGCAAAAAGACAGAACACAGAAGGCACATCCCTTGGGCGATCGCATGACAATTTCTGAAGTCACTACAAAGTACTGCAACTTGATAAATGCCTCAGATATCGAGCACTCTTGAGGAGATAGTTTTGAGTTATCCTAAAACAGAATGAAGTTATAATTTCATGCTGCAACTAGAGAAAGACAGAGGGAGCATTAAAGCTAGCAGCATTCTAGGGAACCAACAGACAGCTGCCATTGAAAGAATTATTTGAGTGTAATGCTGTGGGATACAGATAATGCCTTTAAGAACTGCATATTCCACAATTAAACATCCATAATGGGAGAAAGTCTAGCTTTGTATCAACTAATAACCAACTCAGGAATGGCACTAGTATTAGAATGACACAGTACTAAAGACAAATAAAACAAAAAATTTTATATGTAATTAAAGAAACCCAAAAAATTAAATCAATGGAGAAGTGAGAATTAATCTGATTTTCAGGGGAAGAATGTACTCATTAGAATCTTAGCCGGTCTCACAACAGCAGCACCCAACGCCTTTAAGAAGCTAACACATGGACAAATATATTTTCAAATAAAGTGAGATGCTCATTCCATGCTCCTATGAAACAGTAAGTACTTCTGACTGTGAGGATGCAGTTACAGAAGCCTAGAGAACGCTGATGCAATGCTGGACTACACCTATCACACTTCTCCACCACAATAAAGTAGAATATTCAAGTGCTTACCCCAAGCAAGGTAACATTCCTTTCAGAAATATTTTCTTGGTTAAACTCCCTCACTCAGACATCCAAGGCCTCTAACCACAACAAGACCACAGAAATACATCAAAGTAAAAAGATGTTTTCAGCAGTACCACATGATTTCAGCTGAAAAACAAATCGGATCTTAAATGTAGATCAGTCAAATATGGAAAGCTTCAAAATGCAGGGCACTAGACATCAAATTTGCATTGCACTACTTATTTTAAGGGACAATCACCTTGTTACAAGCAAGTTTCGACTGCAAGGAACTCCTTTGTTCTTAAGTTCTACCATGATCCAGTTTCTAGGGAAATTATTTCTATTGAAGTGCAAAAAATACTCACCGTCTTTCCTTCTTTCTTCTGGCTTATGATGAAGGGGTTTCCAGGGAAACTTTAAACCACACACACTAAAAAAAATTATTGTTCAACTCAGAAAAATACAGTTCCTACTAAAGCATGCTGAGGAGAGTGATACCATGCCAAAAACAAGCTCCTATTTATTGTCTCCATCAGTTCCTCCTTGGGTATGCATGGGTTTGTCAGCCTTTGAGAAATCATTTGCACTCTCCTTTTGCAAAGTGTAATTGGTTAATTAATCCACATTGCACTGAAAACTATTATATTTTTCCAAGAACCTATGTTAACTACAGGAATACTTCCCATGTTTAGTTTTGAGCTCTTCAAAATGAGATGACAATGACATTCCCCATTTAGGACAGGAAAGGATTTGCTGGCTCTTCAAGATCAGCAACAAAGGATGAAAACAAATTTCAGCCTATGCTACACTCCACAGATGCAGTATTTGCTCAGAGTAGCTGATGAATACAGCTGTGCTGCACCACAACTGATGAAAACACCACAACTGAGCAAGACTAAAGCACTCTCAACCCAAGTCAGGGCTCTATAGGTGCATGCGCATGATATTCTCAGTATTATATCCAAGATATCCCTGCTACCTACTGCCCTAAGACAACCAAACAGAAAGAGATGAGACTACCTCAGGACAGGTAGCATACTCTTTAATGTCCCTATTAATTCTCTGGTCTTTATTGAATAAAAAAAAATTCTTGGAAATCAGCAAGCAAACATCAATAACTGATTTATTTGCACATGTCCTGAAGAAATGGGAAAGAAAGCCCAAAGACACCAGTGCATTTTTCAGAGGAGGCTGAGGTAGCAGTCAACCAGAGCTCACATGTTCACGTATTTTTAACAACTTCCAAAAGCAAGAGGCAATTCAATCATTCAAAGTTGAGGTGACAAGAACAGCAGTAAAAAATACAATCAGGGACAATCAAGTGTGCATAGAGGAATAAAGAGCCAAAAATCACAGCAAAGAGATTGAGATGACTATCACATAATGGCATGAGTCAGCCAGCATCTTGGCTCCATGAGTTGAGTCAATTTTTAACAATGCATTTGGCCTTCACTAAACTTAATATAAAGCACAAGTTTTGCCCATGCGAGAAGTCTTTATTAAAAGTGATGTGCTGAAACACTCGTATTGAGGCCTAAAACACCGGTTACTGCAACTGGAACTCATTTTATGGGGAGGCTGGAGGAGTAATGAAGAGATCTTTCTGGTCCCCCAACAGATCAGAGAAATCCCTTGTTCAGTGTCTAAATAGAAAAGTCTGTTTAATTACAGTAAATCCCATTAAACTGATCTTCCTTATAAAGGGCTGAAGTGACCAACTCCAAAAGGCTATAAAGGACATAATGAATTCAGAGTTTAATTAGGACACACTGTTAGCTAACTATAATCTATTAATTAGCATTCTTAGTTTTTACAGCTCATTGCAGTAATACCCTCTTACTTTTAAATTGCACCCTTCTTTTTTTGGACCAAAGTTATACAATTCTACCAGTGTGGTAGTAATTATAGTGATTGCCTAGAGAACAGCGGCCTGGAAATATCTGTAAATGTTTAATTAGGGGATAAAGGAAAGACAAGGGGGAAAAAAAAGCCCTCAGATAGAGGAATCACTGTTCTCCAATCTATACATATTTAGTAACTGTCTAATCCATTCTAAACCATACATTCATTGCATTTTTCTTGCAAGATTTCCCCATCATCCTCAAATGTCACAACTGATTTCAGAAAATATGTTATATTCCAAGACATTCTCTTCAGTATGAAAACAGAAGTTAAAAATGAAAAGAATTTGAGAATTAAAATACTTACCTGCAGCTGAAATACAAAGAGCATCAGAAAGTTAAGTGAATCCTACTTTCATAATAAAAAATTATTTAACTTGTGTTTTCTTCACTCCAAGAAGACAAATGAAAGTGAATATGAAATGTCACACACATTAATAAATCCCATGTTGTGGTACTTACCATTCAGTAAGAATACAGCTATAAAACTACATGACAAGTTCAATAAATTTTTTCATACTAACACAGGAAAAGCAACTTACTTTCTTCAACTCAGTTCTTTAAAAAGAAAATTTCAGACAGCATCAGTGTAGCAGATTAGCACTAACCAAAAAGAATCTACTATTTAAGACAGGTCACCTGAAAGCAGAGTATAACATATCGAGTACTACCAGCACTATTTTTTTCCTCCAGCAGTTTCCCTCTCCCCTCTTCCTTCTAAAGCAAATCTTAAAAAAAGCTCTGCCTAAAATAGCAAGTATAGCTTAAGAGCTTCAAGAACACGATCACACTTGAATTACAGAAACTATTTCATTATACTTTCTTGGATGTTCAAAAAAACTCAAAAGGGAAAGTAATTTTATCATGGTGAAAGCTGACTTACATTTCAGGAAACTTGGAGTTGGATGCTGGACCTGTTTTCCATAAGGATAGTGAGGTTTCTTACCAGAGAGATGCCTAACACACATTTGGCCAGAAACAACTAAACAGGAAGACAGTAACTCAAAGACAAGTAGTCACTTCAGGATTAAGCTAGCAAGAAGGTCTAGGTGGGAAAATTTAAAATAAGCTTTTAATAAGCAGAGCTGACTACAAAGAGACCTCAATTTTAATCAACTTCTTGGTTTTATTCTAATTTAGGGATGCTTTTAAGAGGGACAAGACAAAAGAACTAGATGCCCAAGATTCTCTGTTCTTCTGCCTATTTCCTAACTAGCCAGATCACTACAAAAAAAAAAAAACAAACTGTTGGGTGCTTTATGATAGTTGCATAACAAGATATGCACAGCTTATGACAAAAGAATAAATGAACAGGTATTAAACAGTGTTACTTAAATGTAGCCAAGAACACAATTTATATCTGTTTGTGAAAACTGCAGGTCTGAAGGTTTTAACTGGAGCTCTAAAATAAGTCCAGGGTAATGTGAACTTTGTTTTACTGGCAATCTGTCAACATTCAGCAACAGTTCAGTTGCATTTAGGATCAGCAGTTAGTACACTCTGCATCTCAGAGAATGCTTCAAGAGGTAAGCACTACAGAAATATTAACTATGAACAGGGTAAAAGACTTCCAAAAGGAAACCGAGTGGTTAGCATCAGTCCTGTGAAAAAAACCACATGACAGAAGGAGAAATGAGCACTCAAGAGGCACCTTACAAGTCTGACAAGAAACATTTAAAAAGAGGCTTGCAAGCTGAAAACACATCTTATTCATACCAATTAGCTAGGAAAAGCACTGATACAATTTAGCTGCTTAAATGTGACATGCAAGTTTATTAAAGTCATTTAATCATGCTACTGCACTAACACAACAGTGACATTAGATGACAAACCTGGTTTTCTTCTTGCAAAACTCTATATTGTTCCTTCCAAATGGTGATTTTTGAAGCTTCATCTTTCCTCAGAGCTCTCTCCTTTTTTAGCTCAGGACTCCAGAAGGTCTTGATACTGTTCATGGAAGAACTCAGCTTGCTTTCTTTCACCTCCACATCCTTGCGAAGCAGGTCGTTTTCCCTTAATACTTCTTTGAGTTGTGTCTGCAGATCCATTATTGTGTTATCCCTGGCCTGGCGCAGTGAGTGAGGCACAGTGGATGCCATACTCACTGGAGGGAGATGGTGCTCTCCAAATGCAATAGTATCACTGGCAACTCCACTACTGGCAATGTTAGGGCTGCTACCCATTGCAGTCATCCTAACACCGTAAGGCAGCCGCCCCCCAGATCGGCCCAAAGTCATGGTGCTTTTTGGGGTATCTGCACCCACGTTCTCATGGTCACTTAGATACATAGGGCCAGATGTAGCATAGGCAGCATTTAAGGACTGAATATTTTCCATAGAAAGGGTTTTCCCACTGCCACCCCCAGTACTACTCCCAGAACTGCCTCCTGTGCTGTTGGTTCGACGATGGCCCAAGCGTGGCGACCGTGGCAGCCTTGGTGAACGCCCTGGACTCTGGTTGCTTGGCTCAACCTTACCGACTGACCGAGCACTTCCATACATGATTAAGCTGGTGGTGTGAGGCAATTAGATAGGCATAAATCAGGAATGAGAGAAATCCTGTTAAGTTCTTCAATGGTTTTAAGTCAGCTTAAGGCCAATCACAACTTATAACAGACCCAGTTGTCCATCTTTGAAGTCACGTGCTCACAATGTTCAGGACCATATCTGTATCAATAAAAATAACATATTAAAAACTGTATCAATAAAAGTAATAAATACCTAGTTTATCACAAAAAATTTCGTCCCACATTAGAATAAAGTGTATTCTACTACCTTTACATTTCTCCAGCATCTTTTCAATTCCCACTCACAAAAAAAGCAATCTTTTATTTAAACCCTAATATTTAAATGCAAAAAGGAACTTCTATTCTTGCTTGTCTGTTGTTATCACAGTAAAGAGAGAGAAGAAAAAAGAACTCATCAATTTTCATGCCATAATCTTGTTGGTCATGACCTGAACTCTACAAAAGTGGTCTAACTTTTTTTCCTATTTCTAACTGGCCCTAATTCTTTACTTGTTACCTATTTGAGTAAGAGAGACGATCAACAGTAATTATTTTTTTTTTTTCCTTCAAGCACTGCTAGCTTCATTAGGACAGTTTCTAAAACCTGTTGCTGTGAAAATAATTCTGCAAGCGGGAAGGCAGTATGGACTGAAATTATTCTGATCATGATCTTGACTAGCAGGTCCCTTTAGTGTTGCTGTCAGCCCTCCTTCAAACTCAGAAGTCAGAACCAAAACTAAGAAGAATCATGAAATCATTACTGGCCACAAAGCTTAAGCGAGTATAGAGACAACTCCAAAAGAACAGCAATCACACATCAGTGGGACCAATGTGGTTAAGAAGAACAAGAAAATCACACCTACACTGAAAACTGATTCCAGTCTCTTATTGTTTCCAGAACTGGGATTCAGTCCTAAACATGACAAACTTTTGTTCAGGTTAAGCAAAGATTTCGATGAAAACATACTTCTCATTACCAGCTCAGATTAATTCCATTAAATAATATAATTCCAACAGCAGGGACCTCTTAAAATACAGAACAGCATGACATCAGCATGCTGCAGTTCCTCCTCCCCTCTCCTCTTTCTTTAAACATGGGCTCTGGTAGCGTATGCAATAAAGTTCCTTAGTTTTGCACCGTAACATTATGATGTTCTACAAGTGCTAGCAGGTATCTTTAGTACAGGGGCGCTGAGCTGACTGACTTAGGACAAGATCTAGTAGAGGAGCCAGAAACCGGGATGAAATCCGCTCTTGTAACTGCACTACTGCACTGTAGAACTACTCCCACTATACAGGTCTCACTTTTTTTTCTATTTTTTTCCACTGTAAACTATTTCAAGTCACTGTTAGGCTCAACTGAAATCCAAACTAGAACACTGAAACATTCCTGGTCTGACATCTCCCTATTAGATGAAATAAATACTACATAGTGTCCAAAGAGCAGCAGCATCTTGAATATCCCAACATAGAATCATAGAATGTTTTGGGTTGGAAGGGACCCCTAGAGGTCATTAGTCCAACCCCCCCGCAGGAGCAAAATAAATATTAAAATTGTGGCACAAAGTAATAATACATCCCTGTTGGCATTCTCAAAGAAAGAGGTGGGTGATGGACACGCCGTTGTTGATACTACTGCAGCATAGCAGAACCGAGTCACTGCACCCTGTTAATTCAGGTGGTGCTGACTTCGCCCACCAGACAGGGTCAGAACATGGTGTGGCAGGGAGGCAATGCCAGAATCAGTTAAGGGTGCAAAATAAAAAGTCAGGATCACAGCCTTCCCTACCGCCTCAATATTTTAGCAGTGTATCCCCCTCCCCAACCCTGACACTGTGCTCTTGCATCTCTAGTACTTTGGCAGCCCATGCACACGCCTATGTTCACTTGCCACACATAGCTCAGGCTTCCTTTAGTACCATTTAACATCAACAAGTAACATGCTCTCTTCTTGTTAAACAGAAAGGATCTGGGAAGTGTTTGCTCTCTGGCATGAGAAGATTTATTTTCTTCAAGTCTCAGATCTACTCCAGAAAATATAGAACAGACTCCAACAGCATTGAACCCCAACAGTATTATTGTCCAGAAAAGGAAACTTTCCCAATATTCCTCTAAACATTCAGAGCACATCTTTCCTTTCACACCAGCTTTCATCTAGCCTCACCTTCTGCTCAGAAGTTTGGTTTGCCAGATATTAGGAATCAATTTTTCCAAACCCTATGGCCGAAGGCATGTTTGTGAGATAATAACTGGGCAAGCAGATCAAAGATTAGGCTTAAAAGAGGAATACACTTACAAAAGAAATTGTAGAAATAGTAAACGCAGGTGGAGAAGAAGAAACCAAAAAACAATATTGCAAACAAATACTGGAAAAGGGTAGAAAGAAAAAAAGTAAAAGCCTGATGAAGAAAAGAAACAACATTTTTCCTTTCAGAAACAGGTTAGTATAGGAAAAGATACAACAAGAAATAATTTTAAACTGTTTAGTTTAAGTTTTAAATGGAAAACAAGATCAGAGTAAACCAGCATTTTTTCATTTTCACACAATTTCATAGAAGTTACAATAGCATGAGTAATTTTACAAAGCTTATGGATGCTGATACTGTTTGTGAGCAGTCCTCAAGAAGTTCAAGCGCTCACTCTCTCACTTTCTCTTTGGTTTTAAATGACAATGAAAGCTAGCAATGATATTGCTACAGAAAATTTTGAACACATATGTAAAGGAAAACAGGCCAAGGAAAGATAGCCAGTGGCATTAATAATGGAAGTTAGCTATCAAAACACCACGTACTGATTTTTTTTTAATAAAAGTTACAGATACGACATTTCTTCTATTTCAGCTACATGTGCTTATGCAAAACAGCACAGAAATATAAACTATGTAACAAAGTCTACAGTGTTTCACTGGAGTTGCTTCAGTAAGACACTGTGCCCCAGATCTGGAAGAAAAACACTTCTTCCAAACAGAAAAGCTATTTCAGACTAATCTCACTGTTTGAGATAGGAAAATGCTGAAAATGCTGCTGTGACACCAGTTGAGCACTCAAAACAAGTCAGATACGATTTCTTAGACACTACGGGAAGTACATTCAACTGAGTATTCACAAGGATTCTCTTGAAAATTAATCCAAATCACAGCACTTAATTAATTTCCTAGAAACTCACACCACAGTAAGTCAATGCAAACACTCATTCACTTAGCAGCTTTAAATGAGTTTAACTTGAACCAAACGCTTAGACGTGTTTTATGCTGTGCAGTTTAGTTAAAGCACTTTCTCCAAAAAACATTAAGTTGAAATGTTGCTAGAAGTACATTACCATTGCATGCAGGCATATCACCTGGGAAAGTGCTTAACAACACACAAGAAGCGCCCAAAAGATTTTAAATCATTTTGAATGAGTCAGTCACCCCCAAAATGGAAAACTCACGGAATTGCTTTAGCAAACACTTTGTTAAACTATTAATAGCTTTTCACAGCATGAAAGCGACTGATGTCCTTGAGAGAAGAGTAGCTTCCCGGGCAGCTGAAAGGAGCTGGTACCACAGGAGGTGCTGTGCAGGAGCCACTTCTAATGCAGCGGGCAGGCAGGTAGGCTCTCGTCCACCTCAAGTGGAAACCCCAGTCCTGTGCTAGTTCAGCCCTAAGCTTTGCTTCATAGGTAGGCATCATCTCCTCTGTTACTCCAGAAAAATCAAGTGATTCAAGCTATGAAAGCCAACTGCTAGAATTAGCTGTTAATTAGGGTTACAGAAAAGATTCTCTGAGCGCGCACACATGAAAGTCGGGGAAAAGAACTCCGACATCACTGCCATCGCCGCCATGTGTTACACTGCACTCACTTTTCAAAAACAAAAAACAAAACCAAACGAAAGCAGTAGATTAAGAAAAGAAAGAGACTTTGGAAACAAGCAAATGTAACCCTCCAGTATTTCTCTTGAAACAATGTTTCATTACACCATTGTTACACTTTAAAATTGTAAATATTCCAAATATTAACTAAACACATCCTTTCAACCATGCAGCCAGTTTCAGTATTTTCACTGACAGAGATTTTGTCATGGTTCAAGAGAGAAAAAAGAAAAAAAAAAACCAAACCAAAACCAAACAAAACCCAAACATGCTACAAGATAAATCTTAACTCTTTTTTTCCTTTTTTTTTTTTTAGTAGCATTTATCACCAGCCATTTCACTTGCTGCTATTAGGAATCCATAAGCAGAAGTAGATATTAAGTCAATTCACACTAGGAAAAACATCTTTCATCCTGGAAACAGCAAAGTGAAAGAAGTGACAGAAACGCCTTTTCTCATTCGCGATACCAATTAATCGGGAAGAAGAAAGAGCTCTAGTTTCCCTCCAGGAGTCCAAGCAAAATTACACAGAAGATTTCTTCCAGATAGCAACATAACCAGGAAAGTTAAAGTTTTCCAGTATTCTGACCCACACTAGCATTTTACCAGGACTCTCAGATGTACGGTCTCTTACCTTCCACGAGGCCAACATGCAGCACTGTTACTTTTTTCCCCCCCTCTTCTCCTGTGACCCTAAATTTAGGCACAGATAAATCATCCCTTAACCTTACAGGATGGTGGTAACCACAAGGAACACTGTCTGACTGTGACATGAATGTATTGACCATTGCAAACTCTCCTGTGGGTTTCAAAAACCTTTGGTTCTTTCTGCCAATACAGGAACCCTTACCTAAAATTACAAAAAAAGAGACCATAAACGGCAAGTGTTTAAAAAAACAAATGCACTGAAGCCAGTGCTAAACCATTTTTCCTCAAGGTAGCTTGTTTATCTTTGCATTTGTGAAATAAAACTCTCTTGTTCACTAAGAGAACAAAAACTTCCAAAGAGCACCTATTTGCAAGCCACATTCAAAAACCCTGCCAAATTAATGTCAGCCAAAGTAAAAACTTCATATCTACACATTGGCAGAGCAGCTTTACAAGTAGAGACATATGATTGACCTGCTTTAGTTAGCATTAGTTGAAAAAGCTACCTAGCAATTATGAAAAAGCTTGAAAGAAGGACTATCAGAAGCATAAAAAGAATAGCAGAGAATTACACAACATTGTAGAAAAAGGTTTGAAAAAAGTACAGTTATGAACACATTTTCTGTATGTAAATGATAAGATAGGTAACAGTACATCCTGCCTGAAGTGCCAGCTATGAAAAATGTCTTCTAAGATCAGAGGTCCAAAAACGCTCAGAGACACACCATGAACTGCAAAAAAAGTTTATAACCTGACAGTAAACCTTTAAATGTACTACAGTGCAACTTGGGGCAAGTCAAATTAATCTGTCTCATGACAATAGCCCAGTCACAGCCAGTGAAAAGCAATGGAAAAATCAAGCCTCCTTCAAAACAGCAAAGCAGCTACCGCTCCAAGGATAGCAATATCCAGAACTGTACCTCAATAAAAATGGGAATCCAAAGCAGCATGAAAGCTGGTTAACTCTGGCATCAGAACCTAGCATGCTGAAAGAACTGCACAACTTCATGCCAATTTACTTGTAAGGGAAGTATGAAGCGAGAGAGGGCAGTAACAGGTACCCCAGTGTTGTCAAAAGATCTGGTGGCTTTCAGTAAAAGTGTTGTATTCAGGCAGAGTAGAAATGTAAGAAATTCTGGAGGAATCACATTAATATCAGCTTCAGGATAAAGAATCCAATAAAATGAGATGCGTTTACCAACACTATCACACTCAGCCCCTATACCTATTATTTTACACGAACCGGTGGCTCAGAAAGCAGACATTGCTGGCTACAGCTGCCAGAAAACAGAAGATTCATTAACACAAAGTTTTGTTAACCTCTGGAGGACCTCTCTGTCGTATAAACATATGATGCCTTTCATATCTCCCCCTACTCCAGGACAGTAACTACTTCTAGGTAAGGAAGCAAACCAAATACAGAGAAACATAATGCAGAAATACAGGAAAATCCCTGCTTATGTTTGTTAAACCAAAAAGAATTCGGGAATAACTTCTGCAGCCTTCAGCAAGTAACATTTCCTCTGAATTTCTTTTCTGCTGTTTCTGTTCAGGACTGACACCGGCTGACAGAAGCAACATTTATGGAGTCAACTCCTTAATAGCGTCACTGTCTGATAGTCAGGAATGGGGTAGTTTGATCACGAAGAGGCAGGCAAGCACATCTTGCAGCACAGTGACCCCTCGAGTGCCTCCCATCAGTGTAATGGAAGCCACGTACCCAGCTTCCAGAAAACTGAACTTTCTTGTAGCCCCAATTCCTGTCTGCACAAGGAAAGCTTTGAATGTCCGTTTTATAATGGCAACGGAAAAGTCAGCCTTTACAAGAGCCGCCTTAATCTGATAAAGCACTGTAGCAGCCACATTAGACTTCATTGACAGAAGTAGCAATTGTTCACATTTTCATAATTCACACTGGAATAGTTAATCACAAATAAGTATGACTAGATTATACAGTAGGACCTGGACTTCAGAAGGGGGGG
>NW_009258554.1:2062649-2067514 GCF_000687185.1 Egretta garzetta
GGAGGGGGTGAGAGTGGGGGGGGGGTGGGGGGAAGATGGAATTAAAAAAAAAGGACAGCTTATATTCCAATAAAACCCAGCCAGACATCTTTACCCTGGAATTGAAATAGTGGGTATAATGAGAGAATAGACAAGATTCACAACAGCTTAGAGGTGTGTTAACCAAGACCAAGAGAAAAATTGAATTCCTGTTACTTTCTGGTGCACAGCACAATTACAAAAGCTATGGTTGCTATGTTACTTTATATAAAAAATTTGCAGTATCTATATTAGGACTATATTGCAGATTTTAGGTTTGACCAGTTTGGGAAGGTAAGAAAGCTCACTGCTTTTCATGTTAAATTAATGACTATTAGACAAAAAAGGAGAGAAGAAAGTTTACTTTGGAAATTGTTTGCAAGCCAGCCAATGCTGAACACAAGGCATTGAACCCACGGAATTCAGGGTTGTTCATCCTTATCAAAATAGGCTTATCCTCATGGCCTTGACAGCAAGAAAGCAAAAGGGATGAACAAAATTAAGATAGAAAGAAGACAAAGAGGTAACTGTTTATATTACGATTGATTCTTATTCCTAGATAGCACATGAATAGATGCCCAAGCACCATCATGTTTATGTCCAATCCTTTTTAAAAGTCGGTTTGGGATTTTTGGGGTTGTTATTTTATTTTTTTTTTCAAGTAAGTTCACCTACTTGCACATCTGCCAGGTTCACTAAAAGCAACAGCGTCTTTGTTCTGTCTCACCAAACCTGAGAAGGTGGGAACTGATACATTCTCCCCCATACACACAGAGAAATCTTCCCAGAAAAATCTCTCAAAAACCCCTGATAATCTTTAGGTGACTTTGACATATTAAAAACCACATTTTGTAAAAGGTAGGCCATCAATCCTGACCCTAACGTTTTGAGGAAAACCCCAGCAGTCATTTGTCAAAGGTGTGTTTTGTTCCTAAACATAAATTGACACTCCCCTTTCACACTCTTTACGTTTGAAAGGTTAGCATAAATGGTACACATACACTCTAAATCGCCATAGACCATGGAAACACCTTGATTATCTGTCCCTTTTAGACACCATTCTGTTTCCCATTCATCTCTCCCATTCCTACAAAATATCCCATCCAGAATACACTACCCACAAGTCTCTAAACAAGAGCCAGAAATACTCATCAGCTTCCTAGTTAATTTGTCTCCAGCAAGTACACATTTCCTTTCGTGAGATCTACTTACTCCACCAGGAAGGCATAAGATGACAGAACATGCTCTACTCTATAGCAGCTTCTTTGCAAAAAGAGTTTTAACTGACATCAGGTTTTGTTTCTTATAATTCCCATAAGTCTTGATATCAGCATAAAGCTTCACCACCACAGCTTCATTCCTTTATATCTCCTTTCCCAAAAAATGAGAGCACAAAAAGGCTCACTATTATTATAAAAATGCAGGTGTTTCAGCTAAATCTTTGCTTACTCTTATTTATATACTCTTTGTGACACATCACTTGCTTATAAGGATTTTTTCCTAAAGCTCTGGAGGTCGGCCTCAACTCTTGGCAGAACATGAGGTGCTACTGATATTTCTAAAAGGCTTTACCTCATCTCACCTGTCAGACTAAAGGGGTTCTGCTCACAGTATACTAAGTATACCTGGTCATTAAATTCGGGTGCACAAGCAAGTTCTTTCCCCTTGTCAGGTTGCTGTGTACCAATAGAAATATTTCTGTCTTCCTGGAGAGACTGGGGCACATGTTTCTTCACACTATCTGGACATCACACTTAAAGGCTTCCCAGGGATGGCAGAAGTCTTGGATGCTGTTCCAGTGCCTATTCTCTCCTATAGCTTTAAGTATTTCACTGGCAGCATTGAATTTGCTACAGGATGATTAGCACACGGTGCAGACAGGTTGTGGACCACTCTCAACTGCTGGTTCTTGCCTGGATTTACCAGAGATCGGACCCAGTGACCCACAGAGTCCTTCCCTGTCCTACGTTCTTAACACTGCACCTACCCAGCCTACCTACCCATGCCACCAGGATTTGTTTTGTGCCATGACTAGGAGCTAATTATAAGTCTTTACATTTAAAGCAGATACGAGATAAACAACAAAAATTATCACGTGTCTCTCTTCTCTTTAAAAAAGTCCAAAACACAAAAAGCAGCAACAGGAGTCAAAACGTGCACATAAATTTCCTAGTGATGAACTGATTAAAACAACTCTCACTCTTCTAATGACCTGTGGACATTAATCCTCTGTCAATGTATGGCTACAGAGTTTATAGCCTGATTTTTAGAGTATACAGTCAGTAAATACTATGTGTTCGATTGCATGGTTGTTTCTCTCTTCCTCCCAGGTAGCACGCAACCAACAGCCAACTTCCCAGCAGTGGAAACAAAACACTAAAAGCGATAAAGATATTTAAAAAGCCCAGAAGTACCTAGAAGTACTAGTGAATCCATGTGGACAGCTTGCCTAAAGTCACCACGGGTAACATCACCATGCAAAGCAAAGCATGCTCCGTCTACAGAATTTCCATCATAATCTCACCCTGACAACAAAGTTGTGTTAATAATATTGACACAACCCACATACTAGAAAACATCACTTCTCCTAAATCAGTGCTGGATTTTCTACAATCTCACGCTCTACCACTGCCATACGGCAGCCCGCTGCATGCCACAGAGTTAAACTTTTGGCTTAAACGGACAGTAATTGACAGAATCCTCATCACCCAGAGTGCTCTTACAGCAGAGTAGCCAGCAAGGTTCAAGAACACATATTCATGTTTCTTAATTCTAGCAGTCTGATTATTTAAAAAGCTGCATGCGTGCATCCATCCATCCATTTCTGAGCATACCATACTCAGATAAAACAAGCCAGAGCTTCTAAACACACTACAATTTTCAAGCGGCTTAGCCAGGCAAGTGTTGCAACAAACCTCTTGCACACGAGAGGCTTTTGGGGCAATAGGCTTGAAAATAGGGAGGAATGAGGTGAGGAGGGCTAACAATGGGAGAGCATCCTGCTTCACAAAATAAGGAATAATAGCAAGCGACTCAAGCACTGCTTACAATAGCATGGTAAAATATTTCTATTCATACAGCAACACAGATAACTGCTATCAGGAACTAAGAAAGTAGCAGATTCAGAAAAAAAAAAAAAAACCAACCAAAAAATCAACCAGCCTAGGTTTCTTTCATGACAAAAATTTACAATTCAATAAAAAGGTACAGGCCATGTAAATACCAAACCTGCTTGTTTGCCAGTCAGGCCATTAGCCAGATATTAGAGACGAAAAGTTATGCGAACAGAATCTCATAAAAGCTTGTGACAGGATCAAAGAGAAATGCTAAGACTTACGAAAAACATGATGTTTTAACAGAGCCCAGATAGCAGAAACCCAAACTGAAGAAAACCTGCTAACGTCCTTACAGTGATTTAATTACAGCTGAATTGGTGTTCCAGAAAAGGTGGAGAAAGTTCAAATTATATCAAACATTACGATAAACTCACGTTTTACTCAGTAGATCCCAAACTTTTTCTAGCTGCAGCCCCTTTTGCAGCTTGATGGATTCAGAGAATTCCAAATTTCTAGATGATATAGTAAAGTCATATACTTGACTATTCAGGGAACTGCTGTTCTGTTATAAAGTTCTGAACTATGCTACCAGAAGTGAACTACATTCAGTACAGCTGTCTCAGTTATTAAATAACTAGCGGTTTAGTCCACATATTTCATTACTGAAAAAAATCAGCTATTGCATTACCAACTCTGCTCACGGGCAAGGTGGTGATTTTTCTCTTCTAATATTATTTGATACAGCTGTAAGGATGCTGACTCATAAGCGACCCTGAATTGGGGCACACACCCAAGCTGCTGCAGTTTTCAACACAAAATACAGTATCATCAGGCTGTAGATCACAGTAGCTCAGGAGGAGACATACGTTCAGGCACCTACTGCTACAGATGCGGTAACCTCCAGGAGAAAAGGAGGGCAGGCAGCTGGTGGAGGTTACTGCTGTAGACATCCTAGCTGAGATGGCCATTGTTTAAGAATTACAACCCTGCAGTCAAGCCAAACAACTTTTTTTGGTTACAGCCTGTTGGATTTGAAGTAACATATTATTCAGCTACAACCACCCCCCATACATCAAGGTGCCCCCACAATGAGCTTGCATAAAGTATTAAATGTATGTTGTTCTTCAGACCAATTCTATTTCCATCCATTTGCTTTCATTCTCTTGGCTTCTGTACTGCTTTCCCCCACTACCACCTCCATAGGCATTTCTTTACATCTTTTCCTCACGTCTCCTAATCTCTCCCATTTCCATCGGGGTTTCACTTTAAACCGTTTCACACCGTGTCAACACGAACCACAACGTGAACTTCCAGCGTGCATGCAACATTCCGTGCAAAATAAATTGTACTCTTCGTAACTAAGATTGAGAGTTCACGTTACAAATGAGACAGATGTGGAAAGACAGCAATTCCTGACCCGCGCTCCAGGATGGCAGCAGATTCAGAAACAAAGAATAGTGTCAGCTGACGCTTACTTTGTCGTAGACGTAATAAAATAAATGAAACGCGACCGTTCAGCATTCACAGGGGAAAAAGTAAAAAAAAAAAAAAAAAAACCAAAACCAAAAAAAACCCCCAGCAATACCGCAAGGTCTGGGTAGAACGACACCGGTCACCATTACCTCAGATGATGCGACTGAGACAATAAAAGCGTGCGCTTCCCAAGGACAGACGAAGTAAGTAGGGGCGGAAAAATGCGATAGGGAACGCGAGTGGGAAGCGCACCGAGGACCTACCGCAGCAGGCAAAGCCAACCCCCCCCCGCCGCCCCACAGCCACCCCCGGCCCCCC
>NW_009258554.1:2068819-2074103 GCF_000687185.1 Egretta garzetta
GGGGCGGCGCGGCTCTCCGCGGGTGTAAACCCCCTCTCGGCCTGCGGGACTCCCGCACAGGCTGTGCCAAAGCTGGTGACGCCCTGCCCCGCTGCCACCTCGGCACGCTGACCTGGGGCAAACTCCGGTTTCCCCGAGGAATGCTCCTTCCTCAGAAAACTTCCAGCCTGCTGTAACTGAGCCCTGCCTTCATCCAGGCAAGCAGAGCAAATGACCTGCTCGGGAATCCTCCCGGTTCGATTTTTTTGCGATTTAAAGGTGTAAGTAGCCAAAACCAACGTTGGCTTCCTCAGCTATTCTTCCCAGGGGAGACTAAAGTGTAGTCTAAAGACTAAAGTTACAGTAAATTGGATGGATCTGTAAGACTACACGAGGAATTACACTGTTACTGACATATAAATTATCACTACTTAAATTAATACCTTGTTGCAATAAATACAGTAATTATGACTTCTCACAATCATGATAGCTGACATACACAGAGGTCCCAATAACCAGAACTTCCTTTTCAACTGTAGAAGCACAGAATCCGCTTTAAATTAATTTCTGAAGAATAATGTAGTGCAGGTAAGTGTATGCTATAGTATAGAAGCCCTTCTGTCAAGCCTAAAGTATCCCAGAAAAGGGATACTTTCATCATTTTCATCCTTCTGCTTTCTTAGACAGCATAGTGAAGTATCCCAAAAAGGGGATAATTTACTTTGCTGTCTAAGAAAGCAGAAGGATGAGAATACAGGCTTGCCCGTGCCTGAAGTATTTTGTCAATTTCGAATGTAAATGATTTTCCATTTAAAATTAAACAGTGTCAACCTGGAGCAAAATGGAAAAACAGAGATCTTGAGAGCTTTAGACTTTTCATGGTAACTTAATTAGTGTGTCAGCTTAATACGGTCTTGCTGCCAGAAGTGTCATCTGTGCCTGTAATCACAATGGTTTTTATGATCTGCAGTTTGACAGATCTCCCACAGCTCTTACAGAATTCAGATGTTTTAGATTCCAGCCTGGATTAATTTCTCATCTAGTAATTGCATTTGGCAAAACTACAGGCTTTCTACAGTTACAATTGGACAGGCTGCTTTTCCCTTTAAGTCCCAAACCATTACTCTTGAGTTTAAAAGCCTGCTTGCTTTTCCTTGCAATGACTAAAGTGGTTTATACATAAATGATGTGGTTATAAATCAATCTGACAGGCTTTTAGAAAGAAGTACCCACATAAATAAATATTTTATGATATTTGAGTCATATTTCTGCCAGGTCTGGTCTCCAGAACAAGCTCTTTTCTTTTACTCCGTCATTATAAGTGTAAAAATAGTTGTTCAAGAGTGGATTGTTCACTTTTTGGTTTTGTAACTGTGAGGTGTTACTGTTTCACACCTGGAAAAGAGCTTGTATGCTGAACAAGTAGCTTCTTTCTCCCTTCAGTTCTGCCCCTTGGTGCAATAAAACAGACGCCTCTTACTACAAACCTACCTCATTGCTTGTTGTTACAGGGATTTTTTATTTTTTTTTAGAACATCATTGAAAGATTATTTGTGAAAGGAGTACTAGCTAATCCCTTTAATGAAACATTTTCTATACAGAATTGTGGATTAATACAAAGAAACAAAGTAATATGAGAAATTAAATAGGGTTTATAGTCTTAGAAAGCAAATGTACTTCAAATTTAGAACTGTTTGGAATGATCTGTTTCATCAGGTGCTATCGATCCCTTTTTAACTAAACTAATGGAACTGGACCCTTTGTAAGGCAAAAGTCACAATGGGTGCTGAATTTTAAAACAGTGAACACAATCACGTAGGAGAGAGGTAATTTATACGTAACACTGCTATTAAGGAACACATTTGGATGCATCAATATGGTATTGGCAAGCATCAGAGGCCACCTTTAGTCTACAATAGACATCCAGTCTCACAACCTCCCTGTTTAACTTATAAAACACTGGATATCTTTTTCTTCTGTTGAAGTTAACAGAACATTACCTCATTTTTCTCAAGTCATCAAGGTTGTTTGCCTAGAGATATTATCAGAAGTCAAAACTGAAGTTACATTGTATGCGATTTTCCCACAGGAATTTCGTAATCTGTTTTCTACTCTTTAAACTGTGGTATAGCACAGGCCTATCTTGATTAGGAACATCTTAGACTTAAAAGATCCACACCTCAGCTCAGTGTTGGATAAAGCAACCTTTGCATAACAGGTTAATCAACTTATAGTTTGGAGTCCCCGGAGGAGAGATTACTCCACAGAAATACACAATTTTTGAAGTTTTTTGCATTAGAGCAATGTAGAGCAATTTAGTCCTTGCTAAATCATTCGTTGCTACATGCATATGTGTTCACCCCTGGTGGGCTCAGTAGAATTGCATTTATTAAAAGAATGTTAAAGATTTTTGCTCAGCAAACTAAGGCTTCACTGTGAAGGAAACTTACCATATAGAGAAGGATGAGGTTGAATAAAAAACTCTCTAAAAGTGCACAGTATGTTAAAGTCATATCTTGCAGGCTGTGTGATGCTACAATTAATTGCTTGAAACAGCCATGCTCTAGCTGAGGGTTTCCCAAGTTGTGGTACTTACACAATTCATGGTATGCAAACTATTTCAAAGTGATGCATAACTGCCCGCTTCTACCTTATAGGTGAATAGAACTGAGAACTTAAATTCCTAGAACAGGATTAAGGTGGAGTGCATGGTTCAAAAACCTAGTTTGTCAAGGCAGAGGAGAACTGACAGGAGAATAGGTGATTTAGGACCAAAATCTATTTTTGGAGTAATGGCCAGCAGGGTAGATGGGTATGTGAGGATGTATGTGTTCATTTAGAAAATTAGAAGTTATATGCATACTGTCATGGAAGTTGAAGGTGTTGCTGTCGTAACCTACAGTAGTAGTTATACTTGAACAGATTAAATTCAGAATTATCTGTTCTAAAAGATCGGTTTATTTCCTACATGGCAATTTGTGTACACTCCCAGATTTTTCTCAGCAGCTGCTCAGTTCACTACCACCATACAAATAAATACCCACTTCCAGGTGTTGTTGAAAATTAGTATTTCATATCCAGTTCCCAAACCAGCCATTTTTCTGATTATGTACCTAATTTATTAAAATTTTAAGCTTTCATATTATTAACCTTTTTTTTTGTTTAGAAAACAAGATCAAAACATGTTAGTAGTAAAAGCCGTTAAGATTCTTTGCCTGTTCTAGTCTGTCGAGGTAATGTTTTGGAGCATAGTGCAACACCTGTAGTCTTGTGTGTGTTTTTTCTCAGTGAGAAGAAAACTTTCTGAGAACATTACCAGCTAAACTGAAAATGATTCCCTGTAAATAATAAATAATAGTCACAGAGGAAATAAATTATAATTCCTAGGTGTCTTTAAGCTGATGATAAGCTGCTTTCATCATCCTGCATGCAGAGCAGGTTATATTTGAACTTTAATTTTTAATATTTCAAGATGGTTTGAAAATATAGCGCTTTTTAACGCTGGTTTATGAGTCAAGCAATCTCCTAGCACTGTCCTGTACTCCAGTCAATAGCTTGTTATCTACTTCAGTATTGCTGTTTCATGCGAGTTAAAACGTTGTGGGGAGAGGGGGATGAGGAAACCATATTCTACTGAAGATGGAAGCACCTTGCCTTCCCTAGCTCCTGGCTCTGGTGTTGACGTAGATTTATGACTCCATTTGCAGAATTACCTTCTCTCTCTTCCGAACTCCTACTCTAAAAATTTTGAAATTGTAGTTCTGTCACTTTGAAATGCTCTGACAGTTGCTTTGAGACAGAGGGCTTTGCTGTGTCAGACTTTGCCAGATTGGAAAGAACCACCACATTGCTCTAATGGAATATTTGGTTTAATCTGGGCTCACAGCTGAAGCAAACTGTTCCTACAGGCAAAGCCTGAAACTGAACTGACATCATCTGTCTCCTTCACACAAGCTGTAGCATAATACGTAATTTGAATACAAACCACTGACATGTTTTTAAACCATTTATTGCGAAGAAGTGTATTGCTAGTAATCTCTAGCGGCATCTGATCTGTTGGGTTAAAACTGTATGATGCGAAGCTGTTTTCAGCAGAATTCTGTACTTCCTCGTTCTTATTCAGAATCAATTCCCACATTGTATTGAGAGCTTCATTAAAAGTGTATCTCTTTAGAGAATTTCGACTGACAATGGTGCCCACCATATAAAAACTTAAAGGACTTCATACTGGTTTCAGTTAAAGCAATTTTGCTTCAAAATGCCACCCACCTATTGTACATAAAGATTTGTGGCAAACTGGTAGCAGGGCTATGTAGGCAAATACACACATTTCATGCATTGTTTTTTCCCCCCGAGGGCTTTATAATAACTAAGATCTGATTTAGGCTGCTTAGAGTGGGGGGAAAAAAAAAAAAAACGTTCAAACTTTGATTCCTTCTGCTACTCACCACAGATACTATTTTTTCTCTGTAATTGTCTCCCTCAGGATGCAATGGACTCTTTGCTTAATGGGCAATAGCCTGCTTAAATCACAGGTGTGTCTCCTGGCAATATTAATTTCTACATGTTCTCTTCCAAAACCAAATGTATTTACCACAAATTGCAGCAAAGGTTTGATTGAAACACATTCAAATGTATAAACACTGTACAATTATACAACTTTTGGACTAGAGATGAATAATTATAGCCAACCAAAATTGTTCTTAATTTTAGCTACACCTAGCATAATTACAGAATCACAGAATAGCAAGGGTTGGAAGGGACCTCGGGAGATCATCTAGTCCGACCCTCCTGCTAAAGCAGGTTCACCTAGAGCATGTTACACAGGACTTTGTCCAGGCGGGCTTTGAATATCTCCAGAGGAGATGCCACAACCCCCCCGGGCAGCCTGTTCCAGGGCTCTGTCACCCTCAAAGTAAAGAAGTTTTTCCTCATATTCAACTGAAACCTCTTATGTTTCAGTTTGTACCCATTGCCCCTTGTCCTGTCTCTGGGCACCACTGCAAAGTGTCTGGCTCTGTCCTCATGACATCCACCCTTAAGATATTTGTATGTGTCAATGAGGTCCCCTCTCAGTCTTCTCTTCAGGCTGAACAAGCCCAACTCTCTCAGCCTTTCCTTGTAGGGGAGATGGTCCAGTCCCTTTATTATCCTAGTTGCTCTCCTCTGAACTCTTTCTAGGAGTTCCTCATCTTTCTTGAACAGGGGAGCCCAGAGCTGGATATAGTACTCCAGCTGAGGTCTCACCAGGGCAGAGTAGAGGGGGATGATAACCTCCCTTGACCTGCTGGCCACACTCCTCTTA
>NW_009258554.1:2075058-2075358 GCF_000687185.1 Egretta garzetta
TACCTTCAAGAGCCTTAGCCCATGGAATTCTTCCAAGTAGGTCCCTGAAGAGGCCAAAGTTAGCTCTCCTGAAGTCCAGTGTGTCAGTCCTACTTGTTGTTCTGCTTCTACCATGCAGAATCCGGAACTCCACCATCTCGTGGTCACTGCAGCCAAGCCTGCCCCCTACCTTCACATCCTCAACCAGTTCTTCTTTATTTGTTAGCACAAGGTCCAGGAGTGCTCCACTTCTTATTGGCTCCTCCACCACCTGGGTCAAAAAGTTAGCATCGATGTTCTGCAGGAACCTCCTGGACTGTG
>NW_009258555.1:0-1611 GCF_000687185.1 Egretta garzetta
GGGGGGGGTTTCCCTCAAAAAAAAAAAAAAGTTTTGTCCTCAAAAAAAGTTTTTTTACCTCAAAAAAGGGGTTTCCTCAAAAAAGGGAGGGGTTTACCTCAAGAAAGGCGGATTTTACCTCAAGAAAGACAGGTTTTACCTCAAAAAAAAGGGGTTTACCTCAAAAAAGGGAGGGGTTTAAGTCAAAAAAAAAAAAAGGGACGGGTTTGCCTCAAGAAAGGGAGGGGTTTACCTCAAGAAAGGAGGATTTTACCTCAAAAAAGGGAGGGGTTTAAGTCAAAAAAAAAAAAAAAAAAAGGAAGGTTTTACTTCAGAAAAAAAGGGAGGGTTTTACCTCAAGAAAGGTGGATTTTTACCTCAAAAAAAGGCGGATTTTACCTCAAAAAAAGGCGGATTTTACCTCAAAAATGGCGGATTTTACCTCAAAAAAAGGTGGGTTTTACCTCAAAAAAAAGGGTTTTACCTCAAAAAAGGGGAAGATTTTACCTTAAAAAAAGGGAGGGGTTTACCTCAAGAAGGGGAGGGGTTTACCTCAGAAAAAGGCAGATTTTACCTCAAAAAAAGGGGTTTAACCTCAAAAAAAAGGGTTTTACCTCAAAAAAAAGGGTTTTACCTCAAAAAAAAGGGGTTTTACCTCAAAAAAAAGGGTTTTACCTCAAAAAAGGGGAAGATTTTACCTTAAAAAAAAGGAGGGTTTTACCTCAAAAAAAGGATTTTACTTAAAAAAAGGAGGGTGTTAACTCAAAAAAAAAGTTTTACCTCAAAAAATGAGGGGTTTAACGCCAAAAAATAATTTTACCTCAAAAAAGGGAAGGTTTTACTTCAAAAAAAAATGAAGACTTCAAAAAAAGGGTTTTATCTCAAAAAAAAAGAGGGTTTTAACACAAAAAAGGGAAGATTTTACCTTAAAAAGGGGGGTTTACCTCCAAAAAGGAGGGATTTACCTCAAAAAAAGGAAAAGGAGAGATTTGCCTAAAAAAAGGGGGGGGGGGGGGGTGTGTGTCTTCAAAAAAGAGGAAGGTTAATACTTAAAAAAAAAAAAGGGGAAGGTTTTACTTTAAAAAAGTTTTACTTCAAAATAAGTTTACCTCAAAAAAAAGGGGAAGGGTTTTCAAAAGTAGGGAGGGCGCTACCTCAAAAAAAGGGGGTGGTTTACCGCAAAAAAAAAAAAAAAGTGGGATGTGCCTCAGGAAAAGGGATATTTATGTCAAATAAGCATTTCTCCTCGAAAAGGGAAGTATTTCCTGAAGAAAGGAGAGGGTTTACTTCAAAAAAAAGTAAAGTTTTACCTCAGGAAAGGGGCTGTTTATGTCAGGAAAGGTAAATTTTACCTCACGGAAGAGGATTTTACCTCAGGGAAGAGGATTTTACCTAAGGAAAAGGGCTTCTTACCTCACAAAAGGTAATTTTACCTCACGGAAGAGGATTTTACCTCAGGGAAGAGGATTTTACCTAAGGAAAAGGGCTTCTTACCTCACAAAAGGTAATTTTACCTCACAAAAGGTAATTTTACCTCACAAAAGAGGATTTTACCTCACAGAAGAGGATTTTACCTCACGGAAGAGGATTTTACCTCACGGAAGAGGATTTTTTCACCTCCGGGAGGGGGAT
>NW_009258556.1:0-1069 GCF_000687185.1 Egretta garzetta
GGGGACCAGATGGCTTTGAAGCCGCAGTTCAGGCTAGCTGCTTGCAGGTAGGATTTGCCCACGAGGGCAGGCAGGACCTGGGCGATGGCCATGGGCTGGTGGTAGTCATGGCTGTACACCACAGAGAAGGCCTGGGAGCAGTTCCACTCCCGCGGGGAGTAGAAATTCCTCGTGGCCCCCAGCGCCTGCGGAGGAGGCAGGAGGCGGCATGAGCAGCCCTGGGAGCAGGACCGGGCGGCCGCAGCGCCGCAGCCCTCCCCGTACCTGCAGGGCCAGCCCCATGCTGTAGATGTTCCCGATCATGCCACCATTCTCCTCCTGCTCGTTGAGGAAGCCGTTGGTCACCGTCGACAGTGCCTCCTGGAGCAGGTCCTTCACATCATGGAGGTCCGTCCGGTTGTACGTGCACGCCAGTGCCAGCGCCGCCACGGCACGGGTGTCTGCGAGATCCTGGCGTCACTGCCAAGCCCGCTGGGGCAGAGCCGTGGGGAACGGGGCTTTGCCAGCGGAGGGGACACAGCGGGGCCAGCGGGGTCCCTTACCCACGGAGAGGTTGTTTGTGCGGCTCAGAACTTTCTGGGCCGGGACCAGGGATGCCACTTGTTAGCCACTCGTCCCTGTCAGGCACAGGCCCAGGGCGTCCAGGCTCAAGCTGTACAGGGTGGTCTTTGGGACGCCCATCGCCTCTGCAAAGCCAAGTGGGGCGAGATGACGGGGGGCCGAGGAGGGAGACGCCTCCCCCGGCACCTCGGGTCCTCCCTCCCCTCCCGGCGTACCCAGGCTGGCCATCTCCTCGTCCGTTTTCTGCTGCAGGATGCGGAGCAGGTTGACCGTGCGCCCCAGAGCCTGGACGTGCTGGGGCTTCTGGCAGGAGGAGAGGAGGGCGAGCACGTACAGAGCCACCTCTCCTGAGGACATGTCTGCGGGGACAAGAGAGCAGCCAGGGCGTGCGGGAGGCTGGGACCTGACATCCCTGTCCCCAGCCAGGGCGGTGGCAGCTGGTGGTGCCAAGCCTGAGGTACCGGCTCCGCTGGGACTGGGTGCCACGGCAGGGGTGCACCCCCCCACC
>NW_009258556.1:2127-2972 GCF_000687185.1 Egretta garzetta
GGTGCTGAGGGCCAGGGTTTGGGGGTGGGATGGCAGGGGTAGGGGAACGGTTGAGCTGGGGGAGCTTAAAGGGCTTCTCCAACCCAAACGATTCTGTGATTCTGTGATTCTCCGAATGTCCCTGAGCCTGTGGGGTGGGATGGGATTCATCCCCGGGCACTGCAGGAGCTGGTGGGTGTCACAGCAGGATCCCCTTTTAATCCCAATTACCCCCCAACATCCTGGGCACCAGCCCGGTCCCACTTTACAAAGAAGGGCTTGTACTTTCCAGGAAACGACAGCCCTGTTAGTCTAAGCCCAGCACCCGGAAAAAGGATGGAGAACGGTGTCCAGGGAGCCTTTGAAAAGCATTCAAAGGACAATGCCATGGCCAGGCACCGTCGGCATGGCTTGAGGAGGGGAAAGTCCCATCTCTCTTGATTCGGTATCCTGCTAACGATAAGGTTACCCGCCCCCGGGATGACGGGAAGGCGCTGGATGTTGTTTCTCTGGATTTTTTAGTAAAGGCTTTTGGTCCTGTCCCTCACAGCATCCTTCTGGACAAAGTGTCTGGCTGGGAGATGAGCAGGTACAGGGTGAAGCACTGGCTGGAGGGGGCTCAAAGGGGTGTAGGGACGGGGGCTGGAGACCAGTCGCTGCCGTCGAACGCACCCGTGGGCAAGTTTGCTGATGATTCCAAGCCAGGAGGTGCTGGTGACTCTCTGGAGGGACAAGAGGACTTGCAGAGGGACCTGGCTGGCTGGGAGCTCCAGATCCACCACCCGCCATCATCTCCTGCCCCAGGCTGCTCACCCCTGCAGGGCACGGGGGCTCCAGGGCTGTCGGGGGCGGCCAACGGGGTCATG
>NW_009258556.1:4638-5158 GCF_000687185.1 Egretta garzetta
CCCCCAGCTCCTCCCGGACAGCATCCGCTACAGCAACATCCTCCACTACCGGCCCTCGGCCGGGGGGCCGGTGGCTCGCGCCAGACCCTTCTCCCTCCCCGTGGTCTGTCGCTACCCCAGGTAAGCGGGGACCCCCATGGGGCCGGGCTCCGGCTGAGCCCCACGCTCCCTGGGTGCGATCCACGACGGGACCCCTCGGTGCCTGGTTCCATCCTGGGCTGGGAGGGTGCCCACCCGTGGGGTGCCCACCCGTGGGGTGCAGGGGTGCCCTGCCTTGCCCCCGGGAGCCCGTCACCCCGCTCGAGGATGCTCTGCGCTGCAGGACGGGCAGCGTTTCGTCCGGGGCCCTCCAGCCCACCTGGGTCCCCTTCGGCTCCACCATCGCTCACCGGAGACGCTTGCGCTTCGCCCTGGATGTGTACGACAGTGAGTGGGGGAGCCCCAGAACCCCTCAATTCCCTGGGGGGGGGTGGGGGGACACCCCACCACCACCTACCCGCCCAGGGGCAACAACAGCCGC
>NW_009258556.1:10901-11359 GCF_000687185.1 Egretta garzetta
TTCGGCATCGTCCTGACCACGCTCACCAACGTCTACACCTCCGTCTTCGTCATCGGCGAGATCCCCTTCCTGGGCGGCGTGTCTGTGCGTAGCCAGGGGCCGGGGGGATGCCCACCAGGGGGGGATGCCCACCAGGGAGGGGTGCCCACTAGGGTCCTGGGGCTCCCAGGGATGGGGACCAAGGAGCTGTGGTTCAGCAAGCCGTAAATCTCAAGGACTAACGACGCATGAGGGGGGATCACGGTGCCCCTGAGGACCGGGGGGCCGTGCCCACGGGCAGCGCATTAATGCTTGGGTGGGGGCTCAGTGCGTGGGTTTGGGGGGCTCAGGGTGGCCCCGGTGGCAGCTGACTGTCCCCCTCTCTCCCGGCGCAGTTCATCATCTCGGGCTGCCTCTCCATCGGGGCGGAGAAGAGCCCCACGGAGTGTGCGGTGAGTGTCCCCAGGGCTCCCACTAGC
>NW_009258556.1:11586-12561 GCF_000687185.1 Egretta garzetta
TGGGGTCTGAGCCTGCCCCAAAGCCGTCCCCAAAGCCTCTCCGCGCCCGCAGGTGAAGGGCAGCCAGACCATGAACATCATCAGCGCCATCTTCGCTCTGCTGGGCATCGTCGCCTTCATCGTAGACCTCAACCTGAACGGGCTCTACCGCTCTGGCTTCGACTACTACAGCTATCTCGTGCTGGTAAGCGGGGGCACGGCCGGTCCCCCCACCCTCCGCTTCCGGAGCAGCGGTGCCCAGGGCTGGCTGAGCCGTCCCAGGCAGGGCTAAGCCTTTTGGGAACCTCCCCTGTCCCCTTCTCCATCCTTCCATCTCCCCCGGGGGCTGTTGTGCCTCCCCTCTAGATGCTGCCTGAGCCCTTCCTTGGGGTGGGGGGGGCAGGATGATTTTGCCAGACCCCTCTGTGGGGTTCAGCCCTGTCACCGGTGGGGAGCCCGTAGCCAGAGGCACCCCAGCCGCAGGGCCGTCTGCCGGCGCGGTGCCGTGCGCCTGACCCATTTTGGGCTGATACCTCGGGAGATGATTCACGCCCTCGGAAGCACCCGTTTCTCTCCGCAAGCTGTAAAAGCGTCGAGGCAGAGGGCTCCGAGCGAGACCTTGGCGCCCGTGGAGCTGGGGCTGCAGTGCTTAGGATCGGTGGGAGGTGAAGGAGGGGAACCCTGAAATCCTCGCCCCACAATATGGGGTGGGGTCCACCCTGTGGGGTCCTGAGCTGGGGTTTCCTCTTCCTGGGCGCTGCTGATGGGGCTTTCCCCGTCCTGGAGCTCGCAGGGAATGGGATTTCCATAGTGCTGCTCATCTTCACCATCCTGGAGTTCTGCATCGCCGTGGCCACTGCCAATTTCTGGTGCCGGGCCACCCGCCTCAGCTCCAACGAGGTAGGGCAGGGGGGCGAAGGGCAGCCGGGGTGAGCCCTGGCCGCACCCCCAGCTCCATCTTGTCCCCCCCTGCTCTCTCCCAGGCCATGCTGATCG
>NW_009258556.1:12989-14955 GCF_000687185.1 Egretta garzetta
GAGGAGAGGCTGGAGCCCCCCCAGACCCCGCAGGGTGGTGGGTGCCGGGGGGCCACCCCATGCTCCGTCCCCTCCCAGAAGCAGCAGCAGCTCTTGGGTTTCTTTGCAGCCGGCCACCCCTGAAGTCTAGCGAGACGCTGGCCCTGAGGACGTCGGTGCGGGGTCCTGCCTCCACGCTCCCAAAACCGTCCCCAGCCAGCTACGTCCAGGGCTACGGCATCCTCCTCCTGCTGTGCCCCCTCTGGAAAGCCAGCAAGACCCCGAATTTGTCCTCTCCCTGCCCATCTGCCCTTGCGCTGGGTTTCGAAGTGGGGCCCTTCGCCTGCTGGCTGCTTTGGAGAAGGGGCTTCTCCAGAATGGGGCAGCATCCTGGGGCTTCAGGGGGTCTCTCTGCCCGTAAATACCGGGTGGGCTGCTGGGGTTTTTTCACCTTGGGGTTCAGGAACTCTTTGAGGCCTGGTAGCCACGTAGCAGGTAGCTTATAGAGACCCCGACGTGTGCCAGGAGCCACGCGGGTAGCCCCACCGTCTACCTCGGGCTCCTACCCTCTTGGCTTTATTTTATCTTTGACATAAATGCTCCGGCCGGGCCTCTGTCTCCGTGTTTTGGGGATTTCTCAGCGCGGGAGCTGCAAATCCCCCCTGCAGCGCTGCTGTGCAGCCGGCAAAAGGCTTTTAGGGGTCTCCCGTGCCCATCACCCTCATCTGGTCCCGCCGGAGAGGGTGAGACACGATGGTTCCCCCTGTACCTGCTCCCCCCCCAAGGATATCTGCCACCCCGAATCCCCCCTGCACCCCTTATATACCTAGTGGCTCAGGGGCCGCTCCTTGGGGTGACGCGGGGACAGCGGTGGCACAGGCTCCTTGTTCCCAACCAACTGGGTGATCCCACGTGATGGGAATGGAGCCGAGGGACCCGATGAGTGCTCCTGAACCCCCTCCCCATGCTGCAGTCCCTCAAAAATCGTTTGTCCTGGGGGCAGGAATGGGGCCCAAAAGGGCTCCTGGGGGCGGGAATGGGGTCCAAAAGGGCTCCTGGGGGCGGGAATGGGGCCCAAAAGGGCTCCTGGGGGCGGGAATGGGGTCCAAAAGGGCTCCTGGGGGCGGGAATGGGGCCCAAAAGGGCTCCTGGCCCCGGGAATGGGGCCCAAAAGGGCTCCTGGGGGCGGGAATGGGGTCCAAAAGGGCTCCTGGGGGCGGGAATGGGGCCCAAAAGGGCTCCTGGCCCACTTTTAACCAGCACGGAGGTTTGTCGGCTCCTGACGAGCTCGTTACTGACTTCCATCCCACAGCAGTGGGGATGCTTGGGAGCCTAACGAGGAGCCGGGGGGGTGATGAGCGTCTGGCACAGCACGGCGGCGGAGGGTGGTTATTTAGGGAAGATGGGATGCGGGTGAGGAAGAGGAGCCCGGCGCTGGTCTTTCAGAGGGGTGGGAGGACCCTGGTGAGTTAACAGTGCCCTAAGTGGGGGGATCTCCCCCACTGTTTGGGGACAGCGTGTGCCCCCAAGCCTCACCTCCAGCCCCAGAGCAGGGTTGGGGAGCGCCCGTTTGAGCCGTGGCTTTCAGTTTGGGGTTGAGCTAAAATGTTTTCTCTCTTCTTTCAGCAGCCCCTGCCCTGGCACTGCTGGCGCGGCTCAGCCAAAGCCTCATGGATTATTCACTCGCTCTCGGTTATTTCTGTTCCCAGCTCTGAAAAAATCATGAGCCGGTTTGGTAGGAAAAGCCCCAGAGATTGGGGGAGCGGGATGACCAGGCTCACCCCGTCTTTGTGGCTCCGGAACCTCCCATGCCTCCTCTCCCCCCCCAGCCCCAGGGGGGCCACCACGGAGCTCTGTCACCCGCCCCCCAGACTGCCAGGTCCCTCTGTCTCTGCCCAGCACCCTGGTCCCCTCCTTGCTCATCCTCCATCAGCATTGGGCCCTTCTTTTTTTTCCCCCCCACAGCATCCCACCCTGCTGGGTCGGG
>NW_009258556.1:15026-16895 GCF_000687185.1 Egretta garzetta
CCAGTGCCCCGCAACGGTGGCCCAGTGCCCCGCAACAGTGGCCCAGTGCCCTGCGACGGTGGCCCAGCGCCCCTCAATCTTTAAACCCAGATTATCCTTCCGCGGGCTTTCAAGGTTTTCTGCCGCTTCGCTGTGTTCAGGCACAGCTTTCTCAGGAAATGCGGGAAGAGGTGATTTAAGGCTCCGTTGGGAATGTGTTTCTTTGCTCTGTGTGTGCTTTTACGCGTTCGCAGCCCTGAAAGCTCCTGGGGAGGAGCGGGTACCTCTTGGGGTGGGGGACAGCGGGTGGCAGGGACCAGAGAGGGTCCAGGGACCCCCTGGGGTGCTGGGGAGGGACCCGCTTGGGGATACGTGATGCTGGGAAGGTGGCGGTGACCCAAGGGCCATAAGAAGGGTGGCAGCACAGGCAGGGAAATGCCGGCAGCCGCCGTCCCGTGCCGGCGAGGATGGGGCGCGCTGGGAGCTGGGTGCCCCGGGGTGGGTGCCCCATGGCTGGGGGGAGGCGCTGCGTGCCCGGCTGCTGCCTTCCCACCCCGATGGGGAAGGTTGGGGGGCTCAAAGGGCAGGGACCCCTGCGGGGGGGCCTCCATGCCCAGCCGCCTCCGGCAGCCTCTCCGGGCTGGGAGAGGCAGAGGGAGCCCCCGGCCCGTGCCAGGCTTGGGGCAGCTCTCGTTGATGGCATCGGCAGCAGCCCCACCCATCCCCGGAGCGGAGGGGGGGAGGACAGGATGAGTCCCTCTTGCCCAGCGCCACCGGTGCTGCTCAGAAAGCTCTGGCTCTCTCCGGCTGTGACCAGGAGCTGTGAATGTTCCCCAGGGAGACCCCCCCCCCTGCACCGGGCACAGGGCTGGCGTCCCATGGGTGCTTGCTCCTCGGGGTGGGCACGGGGCGAAGGACCGCGGGGCTTCTCTCAGCAGCCCCCCCTGAGAGAGAAAGAGCCCCCGGGGAGATGCAGGGGACAAGGCAGAGGAAAAGGCATCTCCCTGTTGGGCAGCGATCTCGGGGGTGCGTGAAATGCCGGCGATTTGGGGGGAGAGGAGCTGCAGGCAGAGCGGGGCTGCTTTACATCCCTGGGTAAAAGCGGGGAGCGCCTGCACCCCAAGGTCTGGGTCCTGCATCTTGGAAGGATGCTGGAGCCCCTCAGGGGGTCTGAGAAAGGGCAAGGAGGATGCCGGGGGGGGGCTGAGTGGGCGAGGGGTCTTCAGGACGGGGAAGATGGCTGGGAAGGAGGGCTGGGAGGGTGCGCGGGGGTTCTCGGTCTTCGTGTGATGTGTAACAGCGAGCCAGCGTCAGACTGAGCTGGGCTGGAGGAGGGGGGGACCTCTGCACCCCCCGGCGAGGGAAATGGGGAGATGTGGGGCTGAAAAGGGGGGGATGCAATCTGCTGAGGGGCACGGATGCGTCGCCCCAGTACTGTGCGTGGGGAATGGTGCAGCCGGGCCGGCCACGTGTGCTCTCCCTTGCGGAGGCTGCGATGCCGCAGCAGCGCTGGGGACGGGGCCCAGAGATCCTTTTGTCACCTTCCCCCCACCCACCCCCCCGGGGGGATGCTGGGGCCGTGCTGGGTGCTGACCTGGACCAGCTCCTGCTCCTTCATCTGGGAGGATTCCTGGCAAGCGCTTCCCCTGGCCCTCCCCGAGCTGGCGGTGTCCCCTTGGTTTTGGGGCAGTGGTTTTTGGGGCACCTTTTGGCTTCTTCACACCCTCCTCCTCCTCCTCTCCCAGCAGCTCATGCTCTCCAGCTCCGTAGTGGCAGAGGAGGAATGGGGCATCCACATGGTAAGGGGAGAGGTCTCTGCTCCCAGGGTTTCCCTGGGGTAGAGCGGTGCTGGCTCCTGGCACCCCGGCTCCTCTGGGTGCCAAAATGTCC
>NW_009258556.1:17687-18418 GCF_000687185.1 Egretta garzetta
AGGGTCTTGGCAGAGTCCCAAACGCTTCCATGATTCTGTGATTGATGGGGCTGGGCTCAGCCCCCTCCTGCCCAAACCTCTGCTTTGCAGCCATGGGGGGAGCAGCTTTCTTCCCTGCTCCTGGAGAGGAGGAGGATGGAGCGATGGAACCCGCTACAAGAGCGTGATCGTTTTCTCCTCCTTCGGCAGTACCGGCAGCCAAGGGCCGGCCGGCGTGCGAGGAACAGCACCGGGACATCCATGCTGACCGCCAGCGGGGAAAGGAAGCTTATTTTGGAGGCCACGGTGATGGCGTAGAGTCCTTCTTGGTTCTGAGTGCCACCAAGGGAGCGGGGAGGGGCTGGGATGCGCAGAACACCCCCCCGGGCAGGGGGGGCTGTGAGTTATCACAGGGCAGGCATCAGAATGCGGTGCCTGGGGTCGGACCGACCCGGCCGAACCACCCCGGCTGTCTGCGTGTTTCTGCAGGGAGGTTTGGTCCCCATCGCCTTTTGGCCTTTCCTCATCGCGTTGTGGCAAGAAGCGCCTCTCATCGAGCGTTTGGGTCTGGGGGTGTGTGTCTCTGTTAGATTTTTGGCGCCCGTCAAGTCATATTCCGCATCTGCGGGGCTCCTGTAGCTCCCTAGGCAGTTTGGGGTTAAGGCTTTACAGTACGCGAGCAGCTCCTGGCAGCGCTGGCTCCTGTCCCCTGGGTCCATGCTCTCGTTTGAGCACGCTGGCTACCGAGGGGC
>NW_009258556.1:19427-22916 GCF_000687185.1 Egretta garzetta
AGATGCCGGCACTGCCGCCCCTTCCCCTTCTGTGGATGCCGTGGGGAGCTCACACAGAGCCAGGGAGACCCCGCGTTTGCCTCCTAAAGCCCTATGATGGGCTAAATGGGGTGGGGGAGGCTCTGTCCCAGGGGTTTTGGGGGATTTGCTGGTGCCTGGTAAGACCCCGGGGAGCCCCAGTTTGGGCAAAGCCCTGGGATGGGTGGCAGGAGGGCTCACACGTCGTTACCAGCTGGCGCTAATCAGCCTCGGAAGCCCTGGAGGACGCCATAGCTGATGCCCACAGCGGGTGGAGGAGGCGATGGTCCCTGTTCCCACCCAGCTCCCCTGCCCGCGGTGTCGCTCCTGTGTCTCCCCCGTGTGCTCGCCCCACCGGGATGGGGCCAGGACCTTCTCGGGGCAGAGCCTCCTTGCCCGGCCGAATCCCCTGCCAGGCCTCGGTGGAGCCGTGGAGAAGCGCGGGAGCTTTTCCGCAGCCCCAGGGGTTTTACTGGGAGGGACCCGATCAAAGGCTGGAAGGTAAGCGGGGAAGGTGACGACGGACCCACTTGGGACGAGCTTTAGGGGCGATGCCGCTGCACCCCAAATGACAGCACGAACCCCACCAGCTGCACTCCTGCCCCGAAAGCCTTTAGGGTGGTTTGTGCAGGGGGGGGGGGTGTCACCGAGAGCTGGCACAGACGTTGGCTCTGTGCGTGCCACGTGTGGCAGCCCCTTGATCGAGGGGTTTTCCGCAGCGAGGATCGCCTCCGGTTGCGGTTTGAGCTCCCTTCTCGCAACGCATTCCCCCTCCCGCCCCGCTGCCTCCTTGGGGGAGCTGAATTCCCCAAGGTGCCGAAGAGCAGAACCGTCCCCCCTACGGCTACTCCCACCAGCGCTGGAGCCACCTTGCTCAGACCTGCTCCAAAAAAAGGGTAAGGCCCACCCCAGCAGGCAGCGACGCTCCCCCAGCCTCCCTCCCTGCCTCTGCCTGCTTCTGGCATGGGATTTCCAAAGCTGGGGTGGATACCGCGGTGTTTAACGCCCTCGGAAAAGGTTCCCTCCGTGGGTTTTTGGGACATAGAGCGGGGACAACACGGCCCACGGCCCTGGGATTCCAGACTAGCATGGCTGTCTGCAGTGAAAATACAAGGGTTGGCATCGCCTCCGCCCGGGGACCGCTCTGGGAACGCGGAGCAGGGCGCAGATAAAAGCCAGCTGGTGCTTTTTTTTTTTTTTAAAAAAAAAAAAAAACAACCAAAAACCCCCACCAAAACCTGAAACCTGTCCCAGAAAATGTGGCTTTCTCATTTTGGAACCGGTATCGTAACAGCCCTGTGAGAACCAGAAACATTTGGAGGCAAAGGCAACTGTTGACTTTGGGTATTTTTATGGGGATATAAAGTTTTTCACAGGAAGCAGCAGCTTTCTGGGAGAAGCGTTTCTCCATCGCAATCTATTTTCTTTGGGAAAAAAAAAAAAAAATAGCTGGGCTTTTGAGGTTGGAGGAGGCTTTTCAGTTCCACCAGGCTCGTAAAATTTGTCCTGCGCTGGTGGGAGGGGATGCTGGGGGGCTCTCACTGAACCCTCCCCAACCCCCCAAAACCTGAGCACCCAGCCAGGCTTCCCCCGTCCCTCCTGCGACGTCCTAAGGGACCCTTGTACCGGAGCCATCGACGTGGGAGTCCCCAGCCGCCAGACCAGGTGTGTTTGCGCTCCTCCGGCCGTGCCGAAAACCACGCTCGCGGGGCAGACGCCTCTCGCCCGGCACCAGCGCTCAGCCCGTGCGTGAGCGGCTCCTGGAGATTTAAAAGGAAGAATAAGCAGCGAAGAAAAGATTTCCAGCTGTCGGGAGAGCAAAGCTCGACCTACACATAAATAAATAAATTAATACAAGCGAAGGAACGCATTGTATATATATCAGCAAAGCCAGAAATTCCTGCAAATAAAGGGCTGGAAGGCTCCACCGCCCGGGCTCGCCGTTTCCCTGCATCTGCTCAGCCAGACGCTTTAAAAGCTTCACCTCCTCTGGCATCTGCTTCCAAAATAAACCGTAACATCCTACCTTGGGCTCCTGCCATCCCCAGCTGGACCTGGCTGTACTTAGCAAGGGAAGAGCGCTTTCTCCACGGATACCTCGCTCGGAAAGGGGGCTGGGGTTTGCTCAGCCGCTTTACCAAAGCCGGCTGCTGGGCCGAGGGCAGTCACGGCTGTTTCTGCCTGACAGGCTGAAACTTCAGGAATGCTTTAGGAGTCTGAAAAGGCGGATTTGGGAGGAAATCCACCGTAGCGGGCGGTTTCGGCCGGGAACGCAAGCCACCGCTTAGGCTGGAGGACACCCTGCCTGTGGAAAGGCTAAAGAGGGGATCCCAGCATTTCCACGGGTGCTAAAGTGTTCCTTACCCCTCGGGTGCTGCCGGGGCTGGAACGAGATCCCAGCCAGCGTGGGACTCGTTAGCACCGGGCTCTCCCTCCGGAGAGACACGCTGACAGGTTACCAGCAGAAATGAAGGGCTAAGAGGCAGCGGGAGCGCGATGAACAGGCACGGTTGAATCTCGTCCATCTCCGTGTTTTTCCTGGAAAGCCGTGCCGACAGTTGCAGCCCTTTACAAGGCCAAACGCCTGCTCCCCTGCCGGGGCTGCAGGATGGAGGAACGCCATCGGCAGCTCCTCCCCAGCACACGAGGGCCCCGCGAGTGCCCGGCGCTCTCAGCCGCAGCTTTTCTCAGTTTTCCACTGTGGGATGGGGGATGTGGTGCCTGGCCAGCCCCCTGGGGTGCCCAGCAAGCCCCCTGGGGTGCCCAGCAAGCCCCCTGCAGTGCCCAGCCAGCCCCCTGCCCTCTCCTCCCGCTGCCTGCCCAGAAACCAGGCACCGGGGTGGAGGTGCAAGTCGCTTGGGGCTCGTTGCTGACCAGGTCTGTCCCACCAGCTCTTTTCTGAGCCCAGATTTTGACTGATTTGGTGGGATTCCCCCCCGCAAAGCTATGGGCAAATCTTTTGGGGCCAGTGCTCAGCCACGCTCTGGGTTTACCAGCTAAACAACTCCTGCTGCTGTGCCAAAACCCCCTCCATTCCCCGCTGCATGGGGGTGTGGGGAGGGCACAAACCGACTGGGCTCCCGCTCGTTAGCCAACGGACGTGGAGGTTGAGAAATGGTCTGGCTGTAAGCACCCAAAATGGGACAGGGGCGTGCCGAGACCCCGCAGCCCCAGCTCGGCTGCTGAGGCTTGCCTGGCATTCTGCTCCCTCGTCCGTGGCACCGTCCTGCTCCCAGGCTCGTAGCCATCACCCCAGTCAGCCGCCGGTCAGTCCCCTGGTTTCCAGCCCAGGGATGCAGATAAAACCTTTGGGAAAGTCCCCAGGGAAACATAAGGGTCTGCGGGGATACGTGGCCAGGCAGCTTTGCCCCAGTGCTGCTGCAAACTCAAGAGCCACGGACGGGGCCGTGCCGCTGGTCCCTCTGCTCTCCCGGGAGACACCGAGACGTGGCCACTTTCCCCGAGCTGTGG
>NW_009258556.1:23114-24110 GCF_000687185.1 Egretta garzetta
CGGGGGCAGAGCAAGGCGTGTCGGGGCCCCCAACGCTGGTGATGCCTGGGGCTGCCAACGCAGCCCTCGCTACCTGCGGCCACGCTGAGCGATGCCAGAACCCCGTGCCTAAATATTCCTGTTCCACCAGGAATGAGCTTGGGTGAAGCCTCGGGCAGTGGTCAAGCATCCGCAGCCTCCAAGGGAGGAAAAAGCCCAAGGGGGGGTCCCAGGGCCACCTCTGCCAGCCCAGAAATTCCTCCACCTGCTCCTAAAAATCCTCAGCTGGAAGCGGGCTGCGGAGGGTCCTGGCCCCCCCCTGGGTCTGCGGTGAGAGGCTGGGGCAGAGACAGGGCTGTCGGGGCCCCCAACGCTGGTGATGCCTGGGGCTGCCAACGCAGCCCTCGCTACCTGCGGCCACGCTGAGCGAGGCCAGAACCCCGTGCCTAAATATTCCTGTTCCACCAGGAATGAGCTTGGGTGAAGCCTCGGGCAGTGGTCAAGCATCCGCAGCCTCCAAGGGAGGAAAAAGCCCAAGGGGGGGTCCCAGAGCCACGTCTGCCAGCCCTGCGCCCCTCCGCTCGCTCCCCGAACCGGGCCAGACCCTGCCCCGTCTCCTGGGAGGAGGTCGAGTCAGACTTCATCCCGTTTGTCCCTTCTCCCGTCCCTTGTCCCCTCCTCCGGGCTCTGTTCCCTTGTGCAGTCCCCAGAGCCAGAGCTCCCTGCGGCGCCCGGCACCGGGGACTTTACGGAGCACAGGGATGGGAGGGGACAGGACCAGCACCCAGCATCCTACCCCCCACCCGTCAGACGTCCAGGAAACCTGGGGGGTCCTTGCAGGCCGGCGGGGAGGACCCCAGCCCTCCTGGGAAGCAGATGGGGATGGCGGCCACGGAGGAAATAGCTGTTTTCTGGCAGAGCTGGAGACCGGTGGCCGGCGGAGGGAGGAAGGGGCCTCCGAGCTTGCCCCTCGGGAGCTCCTCGCCATGTGCGGGGGCTCCGTTCCCCGGCCGAGGG
>NW_009258556.1:24283-27285 GCF_000687185.1 Egretta garzetta
GGAGCCGCCCGGCACCGCAGGCCGTGCTGCCGCTCCCCCCTCGGCTCGCTCCTGCGGGTGGGCTGTCCTCACCGGGGACAGACCCACAGGGTCGAGGCGCTCACGAAGGAAGGAGAATCCCAAAGAAAATAAAAAGGCCATAAAGGAGCTTCCTGGGGACCTTTATAGACTAACGGGGTTTATAATGTTTGTGCCGTGTCCTGTTTCACTCCTTTTTTTTTGTTCCCTGTAAGGGAAACTGCTAGGGCTGGCTGCCTTGTTGTGGCCCTAACGAGGGCAGCCAAATGAATCTCCAAGCACCTCGTTAGGACCCTGCCGGGGCTGGCACATGGCTAATTACGGAGACGATGCCCGAGCAAAGCGTCCGCAACTGGGAATGGAGAAGACTCACCCAAGACTGGGCAAGGGTGGGGGGGTGTCTCCTCCTCAGAGCACCCCAAGGGACGAACCTCCAACCCCTTCCCCAGGCTGCAGCAAAGCCCTGGGAGGGGGTGCCCACCTCCCGCCTCCCTCTCCCCCCTCCTCGTGCATGCAGGCATGGGGGCGTGCAGGGTTTTTGGCAGCCTCCCTCCCGTCTGTTGGCAAAGCCGCCTCATTGAGCAAGAGGGGCCTGACGAGATTTCCATGAACAAACTTCCTGCGGGGAGCAAAGGGCAGCGGGACCGCGTCCCTGCCCGACCACCACCTCCCAGGGAGGTTCGGACAGCGAAGGGACCGCTAACGGTGGCCCTGGGGAGGAGGAGGAGGGCAAGCCCAGGCTGAAGGAGGTACCTTCAGGTGGTGGGGGCGAGGTGCGGGGTGCAGGATGGAGCACGGGACATCCTCGTATGAGGATGTCAGCGCTTCTTGTGTCACTGCTCACGTGGACGCGTCCCATGGGCTGGTCCCTGGGCAGGGTGGGAGCTGGTCTGGTCCTTCAGCGTCCCCGCTCTGCCCACAGGCGATGGCAGCCACTGCGGTGACCGACTCCGGGGGCGTGAGGATCATCACAGAGGTCATCCCGGCCACAGACCCCCGAGTGGCCCATCTGGCCTCCGTCCCCAGCCCCTCCGTGTCATTTCAAGTCAGAGGCTTCAGAAAGGCTCAGCCCAAGGCGCTGGGGGTGAGACCACGGCGTCCTGGAGGGACTGGGGCACTCGGGGGGCAAAGCGGGGGCTGAGCATCCCCAGGGGCTGCCCTGCTTGAGGTTCTCCTTGGCTGGGGCAGAGGTGACATTTGGGGCTAGCTCCCCTTGCTGGCTCATGCCGCTGTGCCAAGCGCCAGCACACCCAGCTGTCCCGAGTCCCTTCTCGGCACCGCGGGGCGCAGCCAGGACGCAGCGTGACACTGGGATCGGGGTGGGACGTGGCTAACAGCAACGGTGACATCCGCTGCCGGCACTGTCAGACCGGCAGCGCATTGGGCCAGGAGTGACCGGGGGTATCCCTCTCCCCCATCCTTTCCCAGACCATTCAAATCTTCACCGGGATCATCCACGTCTGCTTTGGGATCATTCTGACGGTGTCAGAGTACGAGACTCCTTCACTCCCTGTGGCCTCCGGGGTTCTCTTCTGGCTCGGGCTCCTGGTAAGCAGGGACACACGGAGCCTTCACCTCCTTGCCGTCTGATGAGGAGGGGGAGATCTCAGTGGATCGAGGGGCCAGAATCCCCTCATCACCAGGGCCTCCTCTTGCACCATCTTCTGGCTGTCCCCTCTGGGGACAGAGGGTGCGTGTGTGCAGCCCTCAACACCGATTCGCAGCCAGAGGGGCACCGGGATGTGCGGGAAGGATGATGGGGAGGGGTGCCTTGCTGCTGACGCCCTCCTTCCTGTTTTCTGAGCAGCTCGTGGTCTCAGGCTCTCTGCTGGTGGAAAGTGAAAAAAGAGACAACATCTTGCTGGTAAGGGGGTCCCCGCGGCCAGGCTGGGAGGGACAAAGCATCCCCCCGCTGCTTCTGTGACTTCTGCCCCTCCCAGCGGCTGGTGGGACCTGTCCGCAGCCTGGATTCACCCTGCCAGGTCTGCAGCGGGGTACCTGAGGCCTGTCTCACCCACGGGAGATGCCCAGCTCTCTCCCTGTCGACCAGAGGCTGGGCAATCCTTCACACCTCCGGGCCTCCACAAGACACTTGGGGCCTGGTGGAGCAACTCTTGGATGATGGGGAGAAAAGGTGTCATGGAGGGTGGCTGCCCTGGGTGGCTTCTCCAGGAATATATTTGACCTGAGCTGAATAACCTAGCTCGGAGGTGCCCCTGCTCAGACAGCTCCAAGAAAAGCCCCAAGCGGCCTCTCCCTCAGCTCTGTGGCACCTTGTGGAGGTCCCTGGCCGGGTGGGCGTCATGCTGTCACCCACACAGCTCCTGGCAGGAGCTGAAGGGACAGAGCTGCTGATGGCTGACGCGCGGTGACCCACACAGGTGAAGACCTGCTGCATCATCAACACGGGAGTCATCCTGAGCACGCTGGTGGCCACTCTTGTCCACACCACAGCCATCACGCGCAACATCCCCGGCTGCGAGACCAAGATGCCGTACCAGCTGAAACCCGAGTGGTGCTTCAACACTGAGGACAAGGTAGAGCGTCCCGGTCCTGCTCAAGGCGGTGGCGCTGAGCCTCCCGACGCGGCGGCGGACAAGCCAAGAGGGCGATCGCCAGGCAGGGGAGGAAGGAGGGAAGGGGGGAACACGATGGTTGCTGCCAGCGAGTGGGACCTGCAGCACCCTTCTGCTCTCGTCCTCGCAGATGCTGAGCAACGGGCTGGATTCCATATTCACCATCTTCTGCCTCCTGGAGTTCTGCACGGCGGTGGTGGCCCTGGCCTTCGGCTACAACGCCATCAAGCAGCACAACTACATGCGCATGGTGAGGGGGGGGCCAGGGCTGGGCTTGTCGCGGGGCCCCGTCGCTCCCTGGGGAGACCTGGGGCGTTTCGGCAGGAGCAGGGCCCTTCTTGCCACCCCAAAAATGGGATTTTCCCCCCCTTTTTCTTCTCCCAGGTGCTGTAGCCACGGCCCGGCCCC
>NW_009258556.1:28101-29651 GCF_000687185.1 Egretta garzetta
GGGGGGTTTGTGGCGGGACTCGGGAGCTACCTATAGGCTTTAGGGAAGACACGGGGAGGACGAGGCTGGTTTTGGGGGAGCCCTGAGCTGGGGGGGAAGGTTTGGAGGGGACGCCCAGGGGCTGAGGCTGCTGTGGGAAGCTCTGAGCTGGGGGAGTTTCTGGAGAGGGTAAGGCTGCGTAGGGTTTCTGTGAGCCGTGGGGAACTCAGCTCTGCCTCCTCCGGCTGCTGACGCGGCTCCTCTGCCCGCTCAGGTTCTCACACATGATCCAGGACAAGGCCCTTCGCACCTCCTGGGCACGGAAGATGAAGGAGCGGCAGGAGAAGAAGCTCGTCCAGGACCTGGCACGGCAGCTGCAGGAGGGGAAGCAGAGAGAGCGAGAGGTAACGGGGCTCAGGAGCCGGGCTGTGGGCTCAGGACCCTGCAGGCAGCATCGTCCGGCCCTTCTGGGGCTGCTGTCTCCACAGGGCAGTGACCATGCTTGAGACACCGGCACGCTTGGGGTGGGTTTGCCAGGCAGCCGGGGGCTTTGCTGTCCCAGCCCTCGGCTGCAGCTCCCTGCTGCCATTGCTAGGGCGAGCTCAGGGCCGCGTTGCAGAGCCAGGCAGCAATCGGAGACTTTCTGCCTCTCTCCCTACGCGATCCCATGTCTCTGCCTGCATCCCGGGCTTCGGGGCCGTGGCAGAGCCCTGCGGGGTGCCTGCCTGACAGCGAGCACAAACCCCACCGCCTGCCCTTCTTGCTGGCAGCTGGGATGGTGAATTCCCGGTCATCCTGCCAAATCCAGGCTGCGACGGTCACATGCTGCGAGTCACTGACTCGGAATAAACTCGCTCAGTCAGTTCAAGCCTTGTGCTGGGGGAAAAAGCGCTGCTGGCTTGGCTTTGTGCAGCAGATTTCACGCTTGGGCTCGTGTCGCTTGTGCTGCTGTAGATGTGCAGCTCCCTGACCAGCGTCTGCATCAGCAGTGGGTTGATGCTGGTTGGGGTTTAAGCCTGGAGGGAGGGATGGACAGACCTGCAGGGAACGTTTTGGTGCTGCTCCCGCAGGAGAAAAAACGGCGGCGGGAGGAGAACCTGAAACGGCGCCTGGAGAACGAACGGAAGGCGGAGATCGTCCAAGTGGTGAGTTGCAGCCCCACTCCTGGCTGGGGGCACCATGGCAGCCTGGCAAACCCGGCAGCCTCCACACCCTGGGCGCTGGGCTCCAGTTTGCTCCAGTTCCTCTCCGCGGCTCCTCCTTTGAAGGCAGCTCTGGGGAAATCCCACCAAACCCAGCTGCACCAGGGAGGGGGTCACCTCTGCTGTCATCCTGCAGGGTGGGGTGGGGGGACAGCTTCTCTTTCAAGCTTGAGAAAACCAGGGAGGGGATCGCACGCGGGGTGATGCAGCAAGGGAAGCTCGGCATCCGAGCATGCTGGGATTTCGTGGGGGTGGGGGTCAGGGCTTTTCTGTCTGGAAAAGAGAGACAGGAGCTCGGGGTGGGCACGGTGAAGCCCTGCACGGCCACGCAGCGCTGGCGAGGATGGGGGTATTGCCGGTCCCCTCCGC
>NW_009258556.1:30941-31227 GCF_000687185.1 Egretta garzetta
GCGGGCGCCGGTGTTGGGGGGGGGGGGGGGCTGCTTTCCTGGCAGGGGCACGCGTGGGCGCGCTTGGCGTCTCCTCCCAGGGCTGGCCTGGGGCCAGCACCTCGCTGGGCTCCCTGCCGGCCGCCGCCTGCCCTGACTGCACGGAGGGAAAACAGGCTCTGCGTGGGAACGGGGGGCCCGTAGCTCCTGCCCCCTGCTCACCCCCACTCCCCAAAACCCTACCCCGCTCCACAGGGTGCAGAGGAGGAGGACGGGGAGAAGGAATGGGGGGGGGCAAAGAGGAGGA
>NW_009258556.1:31681-32286 GCF_000687185.1 Egretta garzetta
GGGGGTGCGGGAGGGGGGGTTGGAGGGTGCTGCATGTCCTCAGGAGGAGGGGACGGGGACCAGCGGGACCGGGTGGGCTGCAAACCCCATTGTGTGATCGCCAAGTCCCGTGCTGCCCCCCTTAGGATCCCTGGGGACAATCCCCTGCGGTGGCCACCATGCTGCCCCTTCCCTGGGTGGGGCAACCGTGGGGCTCGAGTGGGCTGCTGGGGGGTGATGCTCATCTCCCTCCCCAGGTGCACCATGGTGGAGGTGACGGTGACACCGCAGTCCTCGCTGGCTGACCGGCCGGTGAAGGTGCAGGTGCGGGGGCTGTCCCCCTCCCAGCCGGTCACCCTGAGGGCATTGCTGACGGACGAGCATGGCGAGCGCTTCCAGGCCCGTGCCTTCTTCCGCGCCGACGAGGCGGGCGAGGTGGACCCGGAGCGCCACGCCGCCCTGGGTGGCAGCTACGCTGGTGTCTGGCCCATGGGGCTCTTCTGGTTCCTGCAGCCCGACACCCTCTTCCGACGCCTGGTCAAGCGGGACGTGGCCGGCAGCCCCTTCCTCGTCCTCCTGGAGGTCTTCGATGGCTTCCAGGTGGTCACACGACCCCAAGACCAGCC
>NW_009258556.1:32652-33622 GCF_000687185.1 Egretta garzetta
TGGCCTCATCGAGTCCCGTGCGGGGCTGCTGGCCAGCCGGGGCTTTGCCGTGCTGGCGCTGGCCTTCTTCGCCTACGATGACCTGCCCCGCACCCTGACCCAGCTCGACCTGGAGTATTTCGAGGAGGCGGCCGAGCTGCTCCTCCGGCACCCCAAGGTGAGCCCTGCAAGACGTGGGGAGGCCCCTGCGAGCAGGGACGTCCTGGTGAGCAGGGATATCCTGGGGACATCCTGGGGACTGGGATGTCCTGATGACCGGGGACATCCTGATAAGCAAGATGTCCTGGTGACCAGGGATGTCCTAGTGACTGGGAATGTCCCAGCAAGCAGGGTTGTCCTGGTGACTGGGGATGTCCCAGTGAGCAGGATCATAGAATCATAGAATGTTTTGGGTTGGAAGGGACCCCTAGAGGTCATCTAGTCCAACCCCCCCAGCCCCCGCAGGATGTCCTGGTGACCAGGGATGTCCTTGTGACTGGGGATGTCCCAGTGAGCAGGATGTCCTGGTGACCAGGAACGTCCCAATGAGCGGGTTGTCCTCATGACTGAGGACATCCTGGTGACGTCCGGGTGAGCGGTGCTGCCAGCTGGCTCTATTTTCCACCCCCCCCGCAGGTGCGAGGCCCTGGCCTGGGCGTTGTTGGTGTCTCCAAAGGAGCAGAGGTGGCCCTGGCCATGGCCACCTTCCTCCCGCAGGTGGTGGCCACGGTGTGGATCAACGGCACAGCCTTCCTCCACGGCAACCCGCTGCTCTACAAGGACCTCCGCATCCCCCCCATCCCCTACTACACTGAGCGCGTGACCTTCACGGAGGTGGGAGCTTTGGACAACTCATCCGTCTTCGCTGACCCCCGAGCCCCCGCATACAGCGCCTCGGCCATCCCAGCCGAGAAGGTCCGGGGGAAGGTCCTCTTTGTGGTGGGGGAGGACGATCGCAGCTTCAACAGCAAGCTCTTCGCCGAGCCGGCCA
>NW_009258556.1:33654-34077 GCF_000687185.1 Egretta garzetta
TGCCAGCCGGCACTGCCTGGTCCTGCCTGCGCTCATGGGATGGGGGCACCGGGTCCCGGCCACGGCGCATGGGAGGACCCCTGTATGTATAGAGGTACCTATAGGGGCACAGCCACAGCTCAGGGGGTGTCACTGCAGCTGATACCCCCTTTAATGAGGCAATTAAGGTTTTAGGAGGCTATGAGCAAACTCTGCGCCCCCTTTCACCGTGAGCCTGGGTTCAGCGCCACAAGCCGGTGGGAGCTGGGGATGGGTTTTCCCCTGGCAGTGCCCAGGACAGTGGCTCCCACGAAGCAGGGGGGTTTTAAACGCCCAAAACGCTGAGGCTGGCACCTGGGCTGGGCTGGAGGACGGCAAACGGGCGTCCGGGCACAATTCACGCCCGGCAAGCGCCGGGGCAGGGTGACGGGGCCCGCCGTGGCC
>NW_009258556.1:34101-34441 GCF_000687185.1 Egretta garzetta
TACAGCGCCTCGGCCATCCCAGCCGAGAAGGTCCGGGGGAAGGTCCTCTTTGTGGTGGGGGAGGACGATCGCAGCTTCAACAGCAAGCTCTTCGCCGAGCTGGCCATGGCACGGATGCCGCCGGAGAGCTGCCGCCTCCTCTCCTACCCCGGGGCCGGGCACTTGATCGAGCCCCCCGGCTCACCCCTCTGCAGCACCTCCAGCATCCGGGGCAGCCCCCGGCCCGTGGCGTGGGGGGGTGAAGCCCATGCCCATGCCAAGGCCCAGGAGCACTCATGGCAGGAGATCATCCAGTTCTTGGAGCTCCACCTGGGCTCTGCCGCCACCATGAAGTTGTGAT
>NW_009258556.1:34554-35038 GCF_000687185.1 Egretta garzetta
CTGGGCTGGACTGGAGGACGGCAAACGGGCGTCCGGGCACAATTCACGCCTGGCAAGCGCCGGGGCAGGGCGCAGGAGCCGGCCGTGACCGTCGCACCGGCGAGTTGGTGGTGGCCCAGTACAGCCTGCAATAAAGATAAGACCCAGAAGGGAAACTTCTGGAGAGGGAGGCAGAGGGAGCCCGCAAAGCGCTGCGCTCAGCAGCCACCCAGGGCGACCAAGGTCCAGGTCCTTCCTCCCCATCCTGGGGTGCCAGCAAAACTCAGCTCCGGCTTTCTGTTGCGTGCGTGCCCAAGGCTTGACCAGAGCGAGCGGTGCATCGTCGTGCCGGGACCTCGCGGGGACGAGCATCCCACGGCAAAGCTGGTGGGACCGCGACCACCCTCGCTCTAGGGTGCAGGCATGAGAGTGGGGGCCAGGGAGCACCCCAGAGCAGAGGGAGGCGCTGGCTCGGCCGGGGGGGGGGGTCCCAGCGGTCCCCCCG
>NW_009258556.1:35190-35834 GCF_000687185.1 Egretta garzetta
CACCAGGCCGCCGTGCTCCCCTGGTGCCTCCCCAGGTCCCACGGCTGCCCTGGCAGCAGGGTGTCCATCGGTGAGCCGGATTCCACCGCTCTCCCCACCGGCTTGTGGCAAGCCCCAGGCTGCATGGCAAGGGGGGGAGGGGGGCACCCAGTAGCCCCCTCCTCCTGCCCGGATGGCCGGGTCCAGCTGGGCATCCTGGCCGGTGCCGTCTCCATTCCCTGTTTGCAGGGAGGGTCTCTCCTGCCACAGGACAAACTCTCTGAACAGCTTTCGGTTCCTCCCTGGTCACCCAGGCATGGCCGGAGGAGGTGACCACGGGGCCGGGGGCAGCGAGGTCGCTGGTGGCAGGGGAGCGAGGAGCCCTGGGCAGAGCTCGTCCCCCCGCCACGGGGCAGGAGGCACCGTCCTGGCACGGCCCCACCGGTCATCTGACCCCCCCCCGCCGCGTCCCAGGAGGCCGGGTATAAATCCATGGCCCCAGTGCTGACCCAACGGAGATCCCCGTGCTCCGGCTTCGCTCGCCGCCTCCATGGGACTGAGCTGCTCCTTCCTCCTGCTGCTGCTCCTCCTGCCCCCGGGGCCGGGAGCCGCCTTCTCGCGCCTGCGGTACCGGTACGACTGCGGGGCGTCAGGCGTGCCGCTAC
>NW_009258556.1:36748-37417 GCF_000687185.1 Egretta garzetta
CGCTACGTCCTGAGGGTGCAGCTGGAGGAGATGCTGCCCAGCGGGGTCCTGGCCGCCTCCTACGAAGTCAACATGACCTGCCCGCAGCAGGGGGACTACGAGGTCCTCACTGACGGCAATGCACATACCGAGCACCGGGGTGGCCGGGGCAACGGCGTCCACCAGACCCAGGCTGACGTCCTTGTCCCCCTGTCCCAGCCTGGCCTCCTGCACCATGTGTCCCAGTCCACCCTCAGCCTCCCGGGACCCCAGCTCCCTTCCCAAGCCCGCTCGGAGCAGGTTCACCCCGTGGCTCAGACCCAGCCGGTCCTGGTGCACCCCAGGCTGCAGCCCCCAGCCCAGACCAACCCAGTTCGCCCAGGGCTTCAGCCCCAGCCAGGCTTGGTTCACCCCATCGCCCAACCCCAGCGGGGCTCAATACGCCCAGGCATGCGGCCCCCAAACCAGCCTGGGCTGGTGCACCCTGGAGCTCAAACCCAACCAGGTCTGCTTCGCCCAGGGGTTCAAACCCCAAACCAGCCTGGGCTGGTGCACCCTGGAGCTCAAACCCAACCAGGTCTGCTTCGCCCAGGGGTTCAAACCCCAAACCAGCCTGGGTTGGTGCACCCTGGAGCTCAAACCCAACCAGGTCTGCTTCGCCCAGGGGTTCAAACCCCAAACCAGCCTGGG
>NW_009258556.1:41811-42254 GCF_000687185.1 Egretta garzetta
GGGGGGGGAACCTCCACCCGCCCCCGCTTTCCATACCAACCCCCCGCCTCTCCCCAGGAGCGCGTCGGTCCCCGGGGCACAGGAGGGTTGCTGAAGGCGTGGGCACGGTCACCTCCCAGGGACACATCATCTTCCCCAAGGTCCCCAAGCTGTGGAGAGGATGAGGCCGAAGGCGCTGGGTGAGTGCCCTCCGCTCCCTACCCTGCTCCTTCATCCCAGCGCTAACTCCCCTCCTTCTCCTCTTCCTCCTGCGCAGTTCCTGCCTTGGGCCCGACGTCTCCAAACTGGAAAAATAAACCAGTGCTCAGCACGGCTCAGGCCGGAGGCTGCGGTGGTGGTTTGTCCCTGGGAGAGGGAAGAGGAGGGTCCCCCGTCACCGTCCCCAAGCTGGCAGCACCCACACCCCCTCCCAGCTCAGCCCCGCCAGCGGGGGGCTGCGATCC
>NW_009258556.1:43579-44344 GCF_000687185.1 Egretta garzetta
GAGCCTCCCCGCCCTCCAGCCCTGGGCAGGAGCCTCCTTTACCCCCGGGACGGGGGCTGGCACACAGCGCTCCGGTGAATAGTTCTTTATTTCTGTAATGAAACTCGGCAGCTGCTTACAAAACCTGCACAGTCCTCCCCTCCCTCCCTCTTTCCACACATCCCCACCACAATCCCGGCCGCAACCATCCACCAACGCCGGGGTTGGAGGTTTTTGTTGCATCAGTTACAACCACAGAACAGAATCTAAAGCCAAAAAAAAAAAAAAATAAAATAAAAAGACACACACGGAACTGGAAAGAAGAAGAAAACTAAACCAACAAAATCCACAAAGCAAGGGGAAGGCGACATCCAACTTCTTCTCTGCCACCAGCTACGGCAGGGGAGCCCGGAGAAGTGATGAACCATTTGCCTCCCTCCCCTCGGCCCCATATTCCCTCCCACCCTCCCACCCCAAACCCCAGTACGGCACCGAGCCCCCGGCCCCCGGACTACAGGCTGTAGAACTTCAGGCTCCGGTCCATGCCCGTTGAGGCAATGAACTTGGCGTGGTGGCCAAAAGCCACTCCCGTGGTGAGGCCGCTGTGCTCTGGGGAGGGAAGACAGCGCGTGGTTACGGCACTGGGGGGACTTAGCCCCCCCCGGGGGGTAGAGCCGGGCCAGCTCCACGCATGCCCGTGCCGAGGAGGCCGAGAGCTGGAGGCTGGGCAGCCCCCGGCAGGGCTGGCTGCAGAGCCAGGAGAGCGTTTTTTCCTCCTCGGCATGG
>NW_009258556.1:44434-45049 GCF_000687185.1 Egretta garzetta
CCTCACCTGTGAAGTGGAGGATTTCCGTCCACTGCTTGCAGATGTAAATCTGGACGTCCGTCCCGCCCAGCGCCAGGTAGGTGCCGCTCTGGTCAAAAATGAGAGACTTCACCTGCGAAGGAGAAAGGGAACGAAGCTTCAGAGCAGGCCCAGGAAGCTCCAAACGGCTTCTTGGGGTGCTGGGGGAGCACCCCCCCCCCAGGCTCCCCCGAGGCAGAGGAGCGCAGTGGGGGGCAGGCCTGGGACAGCGGGTGCTGGGAGAGGAGCCTGCCCGGCCAGGCCAACGGGAGGCAAAGGGGAGGGTCACACACCTCAAAGTTATTGTCCAGTTGCAACGTCTTGAAGTTCTTGAGCTTACGCAAATCCCAGAGCTTGACAGAGGAGTCGTCCGCCGCGGTGGCCAGGTAGTAGCCGTTCTCGGAGAAGGCGATGCTGGTGATGGGGCCCGAGTGGCCTGGGAAGTTGGCCACGTTGGTGCGTTCCTGGGGATAAGGCAGTCAGAGACAGGCTGCCGGCAGGGAACCGCAGCCCCCTCGCGGCCGGCAGAGCAGATCCTCGCTGCAGCGGGCAGGCTGCGTCATCAGTCTGCTCGGGAGCCAAAACGCAGGGGGGGGA
>NW_009258556.1:45351-47718 GCF_000687185.1 Egretta garzetta
GCCCAGCAAGGGAAAAAGGTTTTGAGTCCACGATTCAGTAGCTCGTGAAGGAAAGAGTCTGTAAAGCTTTTAAAATGTCAGCTTCTGAGCAAGAGCCAAGGAGGAAAGTGATGGGACAGGGGCAGCGGCCTCAAGTTGTGCCAGGGCAGGGTGAGGTTGGCCATGGGGAACAATTCCTTCCCCTTGGGGCTGTCAGGGGCTGGAAGGGACTGCCCAGGGAAGGGGTCGAGTCCCCATGCTGGGGGGTGTTCAAAAACTGGGCAGACGTGGCACTTTGGGACATGGTTTAGCAGGCGTGGGGGTGTTGGTTTGACAGTTGGACCTGATGATCTTGGGAGGTCTTTTCCAACCTTAGTGGTGCTACGATTCGGAGGGCTGGGGAGACGTTCTGACTTTGTTAGCCGGCCCCCCACCCCCCTGAGTTCTTCTGAGTTCCAGGAATCGAGGGACCCACAGGCAGAAAAATCCCCTCTTTCCAGTCTTGCAAGAGGCCCCCAGGGCAGGGACACTCAGCCGTAAGCCTCACCACAGCCGGAGCTCTCATCCGTCACCTTGGTGAGGACACGGCCTGTCTGGATATCCGAGAAAGCCCAGTACTGGAAGAGAGGAACAGCGCATTGAGTGTAGAGACAGAGGAGAAGCAGGGAGGGGTCTGTGGCCCGGGGCTGGGTCTCACCTGATCATCAGAGGAGCTGAGGAGGTAGTCGCCTGTTGCGTGGAGGCTCAGCCCTGTCACAGAGCCCTCGTGGGCACGGACAACCTGCACGCACGAGGCATTGGGCACAGACCAGATCCGGATAGTAGCATCGGGAGAGGCTGAGAACACCAAGTCCTAGACAGGGAGGAGGCAGGAAAGTTTAACATCAAGAGACCTTCACCTCTTCTGGCAAGAACTGGGCCATCGCCAGTCCGTGTGAGGCCAAGACCCCACCGGAACAGAGCACCAGAAGGCGGCCCAGAAAATCAGATCTGGGGCAAGTTGGCTGTGAGGGAAGAGGCCGAACGCGGGCCTGAGCGCACCTGAGAGGGGTGGAAGACAACGCTGGTAACCTTCTTGGAGTGCCCCTTGAGCGTCGCCAGGATCTGCTCTGAGCTCTTGTCAAAGACGATGACGTTTTTATCAGCCCCGCCTGGAAAACAAAGCAGGGAAGGGTGAGAGACGGGAGTCTGTGGCCAACCAAGCCCAAGTCCACCCAGCTTTCCTGGGGACTGCAGTCCTGTGAAGCTTTGCCATGAGGTGAGAGAATCCCTCAAGCCCCTTGGCCCACCTCCATCCCCCAAAAGCAGAGCGAAAGGGACCTGCTCCCAGGCAGCCGCAGGCTCTTAGCCGACACCACGCAGTCCCCAGCAAGCGGAGCAGGCTCCCTTACCGGTGAGGATCTTGTTGGTGTCGGAAGGACAGAGGTCCAAGGCAAGGATCCCTGGGATGCTGGCGCTGTGCAGCCCCTGCGCGAGGGAGGAGGACGCCAGATTAATGCCGCGAGCAAGAAAACACCCCCCCAAAAGAACTGAGAGGCCCTTGAGGCAGCTCGGGGCGTTTCATCCCAACAGCGGGAGCCTGTGCCATTTCTGCTCCAGCACAGGTCCCTGCTGGCTGCGGCACAGAGCCACGACCCTCTCCTTGCTCTGCCCAGCAGCAGATCTGTTGCTTGTTGACGCTGCGAAGGGGCCCGGAAGAGGCCCGCGTGCCCAGCTGCGTGGGGGGAGTGTTCGAGCCCCCACCCGCATCACGGCACTCACCACGTGTGAGGCGACCTGCCGGTACTTGCTGAGTTCCTCTGGCTTCACCAGCTCCTCTGGAACAGTCTTGCCTCTCTGCAAAAGGAAAACGGCATGGAGATAAACGCCGGCCTCTCTCGGGGCATGGCACGCCCTGGCTGCCACAAAATGAAAAAACTTACCTTCTTCCGCTCGGTGGTCAGCACCGTGGCCTTGTCTTGAAGCTGCAAAAGAAGAGGAGGGTGGTCACGGAGTGACTGGGGCTCCCAGGAGGGGAGGCCAGAGAGCAGCTCCTGCCGAAAGCTGTAGTGGCGCAAGCGGAAGACCCCTTACCTTCTGGATGATCTCGGGGGTCATGCCTGCAAGCTCTCCCAGATCCATGGACTCCCCAGCTCCCTGCAGGGGATAGAGAAGGGAGCTGGTTACACCCGGAGGAGGAAGGCAGGGGAAAGGAGCGGAGATAGGCAGTGAGGGATGAAGGGGAAAGGTGCCGAGATGGGCAGTGGGGACTCACCGCCACGTTTGGCTGGGAGGACGGCACTGTCTGGGGCACGATGAGGCCGGCCTGCGGCTTCAGAGTCGCCAAAGCTGCAGAGGCAGAGAAAGGCTGTGAGTTTAACAGGCACTTGAAGGGGAAAGGAGGAGGAG
>NW_009258556.1:47971-48175 GCF_000687185.1 Egretta garzetta
GCGAACGCATCAGCCACATCCTCAAGCCCTTGAGGCAACCGGGGGGCTGGCTCTGTGCTCCCCACCACCAACCTCACCCCTTCAGGGCAGCTTCCTGACCGCCTCAGGCCGACAGTTTGCCTTCCCCAGCTGTCAGGATGACCAATCCCTCAGGAAATCCTTTCCCAGGGTGCCAGCTCTCCCCAGGCTGGGCACGGGGGCTCA
>NW_009258557.1:0-2973 GCF_000687185.1 Egretta garzetta
TGAGTGTCACCATCGGAGGTGGGAAGGACACAGCGCGGTAGTCCACAGTGCTGCCACCAACACCAGTGTCTGCACCCCATGTCCCCACGCATCCTCCCATCCTCTGGTCTTCCCGTTTACCTTCTCCATTTCATCATCTCCCCTCTCCTTTGTCTTTGCCTTCTCCTGGCCTTCCTGGCCAGGCAAGCGCGAAGCACCAGGGCTGGATGCAGACGTGAGTCCTGGGGAAAGATGCCTCCTGTCAAGGCCAGGGGGCTGTGAGGTGTCACGGAGTGGCCGAGGCAGATCTGGGGGGACAAGAGTGTGTGCTGCCTACTGTCCCCTGTCCCTTCTCATTGAATGCCTGACCATGGGCCACCAGAAGCAAGAGTAGAGAGAGTCCAGGCATGGAGGGAGGGTGGGTCTGGGGCAAGGAGAGAAATGGCAGAGCTGGACTGGGGGAGCAAATCTGAGCCAGCAGAGCGGGATCCTGTCCCCTCTCTGCCTGTCCCCAGGCAAGCCCTGCCCTTGTCTGCAGGCTCTGGGAGAGCTTTGGAGTCCTTCCCTGAGGCTGTCTATCAGGAGATGGGGTGCAGCCCAGCATGGGGGAAGCAGGCGAGGTTCAGTGGCTCAGGTGAGTGTCGGTGCCTCGTGGGGGCCACATCTTCCAGGCTCTTCCCTCTCTCCCCCCATTCATGGCTGACTCCCTGCAGTCCCCTAGCCCATGGTGTCTGCAGTGCTGGGGCTGTGGGGAGAGCATCCAGGTCCTGGGCCCAAGAGAGGAGCTTCCTCCCCACTGCTTCTTCCCGTCCCAGCCAGGGACTGCCCCTCTCTGCCTGCCCCTGCACCCCTGGGTGAGGCCTGAGGGGTGAGGGAAGGGGCTGTCACGGGGCAGCTCTGGGAGCCCCTGGGAGACAGAGTTTGTCCCAGGGGAGCAGGCTGAGTCCTGAGCCCTCCTCCCACTCAGCTCTTGCACTGTGGGTCCCCTGTCCCCAGCAGCACTGACCACATGCCTGCTTGGCAGAGCACACTCCCATAACACCCGCTGTGCCTCCTGCCAGGCTCCTATTCTGAAAAAAAAAATCAGCACCAGGTAATAGGCGGTGGGAAGGAGCGCTGTCACTGAGTGTCATCGTCAGAAGGTGGGGAGGACACCGAGTGAGAGTCTCCTGTGTGACTGCCAACACCAGTGCCTGCACCACATGTCCCCACTCATCCTCCCATCCTCTGCTCTGCCCACGTATCTTCTCAGTGTCATCATCTCCCCTCTCCTTTCAGATGTCCTTGTCCTGCCTGGGGATGACCCAGCCGATGGCTATGATGATGCCAGGGAGGTTTGTGAGCCTGGGGAGGATCCTGCCACTGGGCAGGGAGACTGGGAAATGCCCAGGGCATGCGAGGAGGCAGCAGGAGCCAGGGATGCCCCCGGAGGTGAGAGGGAAAGATGGTGCTGCTGGTTTAGGAGGTGCCATCCCTGGTGCCGCATGGATCACTGCTGTTCCCAGAGCCCAACCTGCTGGGGCTGGGGAACGTGCCCCAGGCGTTTTCCTTGGGAGACCAGGGGTGGGAGTTGGAGGTGACATGAGGAGTAGTGAGGGGCAGGGAGGAGGCTGAGGTACAGAGCAGGAGGGGCACCCCATGGGGACAACGTGCCATGGTCTGCCTTGCTGCTTGCAGGGGCAAACCTGCACTCACAGAGAAGTGCTGGGGCCCCTGGAGCTGAGGGAGATGCCTGGTGCCTGTCCCCAGAGAGCACAGGCTATGACGATGCTGAAGAGGTCTCTCTGGCACATCCCCCGGAGGACGCAAAGGCTGGGGCACTGGAGCTCAGCGCACACCAGTCCCGCAGCTGGGGGCCAGGACAGCCCAGCCCTGCTGTGCAGCTGGGGGCAGCCACGAGGGAGGAGAGGGCTGTGCAGCTGGGAGAGCCCTGAGCACCACGGAACCCTCTCCTTGCTCCCATGGGCAGCACAAACAGCCTCGCATTTCCTCTCTTATCATTCCCCTGTGTTTGCATTGTGCTGCCATCTTTGTTCTTATTAAAGGCCTTTGGGGGTTTGAGCCTGAGCTGGTGCTTTCCTGCCCGGGTGTTGGGTTGTCTCCCAGACGCTGATGGGGAGGAGCAGAGCACAACACCATGGTTGTGGGGAAGGGGAGCGCCTTGGGGACAGAAGTCTCGGGGTCAGACTCTGGGGTTGTGAGAGCTCATGATCCATGGGGAATATTCCTGCTTTGAGAGACATTTCCATGCTGCCAGACTCCACGGTCTGGTTCTGCTGCCTTGGACCATCGCAGAATCCGAGATCTCCTGTCCCTACCCCACACTTTGCTTCATGGGCAGGGTCTGTCAGGCCCCATAGAATCCCAGGGACCCTGTCCTCCTGCAGCGCTCCAGCCCCCAGCCCTTCCCTCCTGCTGCCTGGACAGGGGGGTCAGTCTGGGTGTTTGTTGGGGCAGAACCTGTGTGCGGGTGCAGGGGGGTTGGAGTAGGGGTGGGTGGAGGCCCTTGATTATTTCTGTGAGTGGCAGAAGAGGGAGAGCCCCAGCAGAGGGAGAAAGGATCCCCAAGACACACGGGCTGCAGCCCAAAGCCGTCACCAAGCCCCTGACCTGGAGAAGGGCCTGTCTGGGAGAAGGCTCACATGGGCCTATCTCCATGGCAGAGGGTATGCCCAAAGCAGGTGTTGTGGGGAGCTGATCCAGGGTCCTTCTCTCTTGGCTGGGGCCTTCACCTGCCCCAGCTCCCATGGGCAGAGAAACTTTTCAGCCATGTAGGGAGAAGGCTTTGACCCTGGGGCAGGACCCAGGAGCCCAAATTGCCCTCCCTGCTCCCACCGCTGGGTCCTCACACCCCTCCAGCTTCACCCTGACGCACTCCTCTGCTGCAGGCTGGAAGGTGCCTTGGGTGTCCATGGCAGGGCTCCCTGCGGGGAGCAGCCGCAGTTGGGATGCACTGCCACCAGCATGATCTGGCCCTGGAGCCGGGGGGGGGGG
>NW_009258557.1:4898-15519 GCF_000687185.1 Egretta garzetta
AAATATTTATTCCTTACATCTAGGCTCAATCTCTCCTCTTTTAGTTTAAAACCATTTTAGTTTAAAGCCCCTGTCCTATCACAACAGGCCCTGCTAAAAATGTGGTCCCCATTTTTCTTAGAAGCCCCCTTAAGTACTGGAAGGCTGCTATAAGGTCTCTCCACAGCCTTCTCTTCTCCAGGCTGAACAACCCCTTATGAACCACCTTAGCTCTCTCAGCCTGTCCTCATAGCAGAGGGGTTCCGGCCCTCTGAGCGTTTCTGCGGCCTTCTCTCGACCCCTTCCAACAGGTCCATGTTTGTCCTCTGCTGAGGACTCCAGAGCTGGACTCTCCAGAGCCGAGTAGAGGGGCAGAATCCCCTCCCTCGCCCTGCTGGCCATGCTGCTTTTGATGCAGCCCAGGATACGCTTGGCTTTCTGGGTTGTGAGCGCACATTGTTAGCTCATGTCCAGCTTTTCATCCACCGGGACCCCCCAACTCCTTCTCTACAGGGCTGTTCTCAGTTCCTTCATTGCCTCGACCCAGGTGCAGGACCTTGCACTTGGCCTTGTTGAACCTCTCAAGGTTCACATGGTCCCACTTGTCAAGCTTGTCCAGGTCCCTCTGGATGGCAGCCCGTCCCTCAGGCATGTCAGTGGCACCACTCAGCTTGGTGTCGTCTGAAAACTTGCTGAGGGTGCCCGCGATCCCACTGGATGTGTCCTTGATGAAGTTATTAAACAGCACAGGTCCCAGGATGGACCCCTGAGGGACACCACTTGTCACCGGTCTCCATCTGGACATTGAACTTTTGCGATGCGACCATCCACCCATCAAATCCATATCTCTGTGATTTAGCGAGAGGGATCTCGTTGGGAACCATGTCAAAGGCCTTTTGGAAGTCGAGACAGACGACAGCCATAGCTTTACCCTTGCCCACTGCTGTAGTCACTCCATCAGAGAAGGCCACTAGGTTGGTCAGGCAGGACTTGTCCTTGGTGAAGCCATGCTGGCTCTCTCAAATGACCTCCCTGGCCTCCATGTGCCCCAGGATAGCTTCTAGGGGGATCTGTTCCATGATCTTCCCAGGCAAAGAGCTGAGGCTGACAGGTGAGCAGTTTCCAACAGTCTTTTCTATCTTGTTAAAAAATGGGTGCAATGTTTCCCTTTGTCCAATCACCAGGGACTTCTCCTGATTTCCACGACTTTTCATATATCATGGAGAGTGTCTTGGCCACTGTATCAGCCAATTCCCTCGGGACTCAGGCATGGATCTTGTCAGGACCCATACACAAATGGATGCTGAGGTTACTCAGGCACTGCAGGGCAGGGCAAGGCAGGGTAAGGAAAGGGGATGCAAGGGAAGGCAAGGCGAGGTGAGGCAAGGAAAGGCAAAGCAAGGAAAAGGCAAAAGTTTAGTCAAGGCAAGGCAAAGGGAAAAGTCCAGGCAAAGGCAAAAGGCAAGGCAAGGCAATGCAAAGGCAAAAGCCAAGGTAGGGCAAGACAAGGCGATGCGAGGCGAGGTGACATAGGGCAAGGCAAAGCAAGGCAAGTCATGGTTTCGCCTGACTGATTGACTGGGAAAGGCTGAACTGGAGATAGAGGGGGACGTCCTGGCTTGCAGCCGTCACTGTTCTCCTGATGGGGGAGCAGGATTCTGTAGATGCAGGAGGTGGCAAGAGGCGACAGCAGGGTCTTGTTGGAGCTCCTGAGCAGGTCTTTCCTCCTCTGGGCAGGGAGCAATGGTTGTGGGGGGCTGCATCTGGGCTGGGAAGTGGGGAATGAGAAATGTTGTGTGAGGGAACTGGGGAGAAGTTAGACACTTGTGCTATGGGCCCTGGGTCTGGTGCTGAGAGGATTGAGAACATAGAACCCCGTGCGCTGCCAAAACATGCAGAGGAAGGGGAATGTGCAGAGTAAAAATGACGCTGAGTGGTTGAGCTGTGGCTGCTGTGAAGAGAGAGGGTGAGAGCTGGTGACCTTCCATGCCAAGCCCCCAGGGGAGCCTCTGCTGGCATTCCTTGCAGGAGGGAGAAGCCAATGCAGAGGGATGCTCATGTGGGGCCCCAGAGGGATCCCCCCGTGCTCTGGCTCTCGCTGCTGATGCCCAGAGAGGAGCACGGAGGTGTTTCATCAGTCATTGCAGCAGGGGGGCAGAGGGGGACAAGAAACTCTGGTCAGGACAGGGTGTCACTAAATAACACTGGTGCCCACGCACTCCCTGCTCTGGGAACTGAGCACCAGGCCAAGGAGGTGCATGAGGCTGTGCCCCACTGAGCATGAGAAAGAGGAGAGGGACAGGGTCTTTGCAGAGACCCCGCAGAGGAGAGATCTTGGGGATCAAGATGGAGCAGGGAAGGAGGGAGAGCTGGAGACCACAGCAGAGGAGCACTGAAGGGAGAGTCCTGCCCAGGGGAAGGCTGGGGACTTGTGCTGCTGGAGGAAGGCTCCTTCTAAGCTGCAGATGTACAGCTCCAGAGCAGGGACAGTGCTCAGGCAAGAGGTGAAGGAGCCAGCAGGGCTGGGTCAGGCTGCAAGAAGGCAGGCGGGCTCTGCAAAACAGTCAAAGGGAGACAAATCATTGCCGAAGCCCGGGGTTGAACCAGGGACCTTTAGATCTTCAGTCTAACGCTCTCCCAGCTGAGCTACTTCAGCCCTGCCTGGGCAGCCCCTGGCCCTGTGCCACCCGTGCCAGGACACAGGCTGACACACAGGAGGAGCGCTCCTCATGCAGGTTCCCAGGCCAAAGCTGTGCCCAACTCCAGGCAAGAAGGCACCTGGCTCCTCCCTGCCTCCAAGGCCAGGTGGGCTCCAGGGTTGGTGGAGGCCAGCTTGCCCTGGCTGTGACAAGATGTGCATCGGCCTTGTACAAGCGTGACAGTGGCCAGGGGAAGTTGGCTGCAGGGCAAGTGCAACTGCAAAGGATGAGGGTGGAGGAAGCGTGGGGACAGTGGAATTCCTTCTCTCCTTTCCCAGGCAAGGCATTCCCACACCCTTTTTTCCCCAGCTCACCTTCACTCCTTTGTTCCCCACCCTTCTACCCCTGAGCAATGCAGGGGGATGGGGAACAGAGGCTGTGGTCAGTCCACAGCCATTCCTCTCTGCCGCTCCTTCCTTCTCACACAGTTCCCGTGGGGGTCCTCCTGTGGGCTACATTCCTCCTCTCCCTCTTCTAACTTTGATTTTGCATTGGTAACTTTGAATCATCATCACATCCTTTGTGCAAGCAGTCATAGAGGGAACCTTGTCATCAAATTTACACAGTTTCAGTAAAACACCACCAATTTCCATCCCCTGTGGCGGTGGTTGTTTAAATGGCCCATCCGCAACACATTGGCGTAGTCAGCAGGATTCTACATCAGGACCCAGGACAGAGCTCTTGTGGCTGTGTCCCACAACAGGGACTCTGCTGCCTGCCAGGGGCATCACTCAGCGTGTGTGGGGAGCTCCCCACAGCGCTGTGGGGAGAGGCTCTGGGTGGAAGGAGCCATCCCCAGAAGGGCAGAGTCTTTGCTGTAGAGAGGGTGCTGTGCAGGTCAGAGATGTTCACAGCTCCAGATTGTAGAGGGATTTCTTGAACTACAGGGCCACAATGTGTTGTTGAGCTATGTGGACAATCCAGGTGTGTGACTGATATGATAAAGAGGGCTATTCCTGGAGTTCGGTTAGCACAAAAACAAAGAAGGGGGGACTGTGGATACATTCCTAGCAGAACAAGGACATCAGGTTCTGATAGGGTTGGAATGCTCTTAAGGGGAAATGCTTAGCCGGTGTACGGGACGCTATTAAAGGGGAAATGCTTAGTTGCTAGAATAGAGAAGCAGTAACCGCAAGTAGGGTAAAGTAACCAATGAGTGAGGCTTTGCTGTATATATCCAATCGCTATTAGAGGAGATGTGTATGGACAGTGTGTTACACCTATGAAATTATTGCTTATGCTGTGTGAACCCTGCTCTGCTCTATAAGTATATCTGCACTTTGCAATAAAGTGGAAGCACTCACTATACTCCTATGGAGACTGTGCCTGCTTTCTAAATTTCCCCTCTTTCCTGGTAAGCCTACACAAACTGGTCACCCTCTTCAACACCAGATCATCCCAGGACACTTCTGAGGAGATGCTTCAAGGGGAAGAACAATACAGGGGTTACTGGAAAGAGAAGGAGATTTCCCGAGTCTGGCTTTTTAGTTTTCTACTCTTGAGCGATGGGAGGGGAGAAATGGAACAAGAGCTCTCCAAGGTCAAACAAGTCACTGAGACTCCTGACCTGTAATTCTGAGGGATCAGTAGCCCTGCCAGGAGCCTCCCAAAGTGCCTTCAACCCCTTCTCTTCCTAGGGACGCACATCCCCTTTGCTGGATTTATCAGGGTTGTGCTGCCCTGCCCTTTTCTACCCTCTTGGTATGGCAGTTTCAGCTGGGGCATCACACACTGATAACGTGGGTCCTGCATGCTGTGTCCATGGCCATGACGTGTCCCAGCTTTCACCTGTGGGCCTGTGTGAAATGCAGCCCATGGAGCTGGGAAGTGAGCTGGGGAGTTGTTACTCAGATGCCATTTCTAGGACACTTGGGTGTCTCTTTGAGGTGCCCTTCCAAGCTGTGAGCTGCCCTCCAAAAGGCAAACCTGTCCCATAGAACCTTTGTGGTATCTGAAAGTCCCTCCAAGAATTAGAAAGACGGTCTCTCTCTCACTACCAATTAGCGTAGCAAGCCTTGGAGTCATGAAGGAAATGGCAGGAAGAGACAAACACACAAGGGGCCCTCTGCATTGCAACGAGCCCCAAAGTGTATTTGGGGCAGAGTCCATGGACCTTTGGTGCTGATGAGAGGCCAAAAACTGCTCAAGAAGGTAAAATCAAAAGGAAGTTTTCTGAAATATTATTGGGTCCCAGTGAGGGCCATGACCAGCACAGCTTTCCCACGGACTGGTTAGAGCAGAGAATTGGAGACAGTGAGGACAGGAAGGCAAAGGGAAAGCGCAGGTGACGCTGATGCTGAGAAAAGCCTGGATGGGTTTCATCAAGCCAAAGACCAAACCCTGACCCCTTTCCCCTCAGAAGAGAGATCCTGTCCCTCAAGCATGGCTCAGGACTCTTCCTGGGGTGGTGGGATGTTGTGGCGTGTGCAATGTCAAGTGAAGGATGATGGTACAGCACCTCTTGGAATCTCGGGGCTGTGCAAGGAGGCAGCGAGGCTCCAGTGTCACGAGGACAAGGTGTCTCCTCCTAGACCTCGGTGACAGAGACAACTGCAATAGCCAAGGGGACCAAGATCTCCATCCTGCCAAGCTTTTCTGCCTTGCCAGTGCCTTCGGCCATCCCCACCTCAGGCTGTCCTGCGCTGTCCTGTGCTTCATTTGTTACCCTGCAGTCTGGAGACACCCATCTCATTTTCCCACCTTGCCTTCACCCCATCACCTCCCTCCCTGTACTGATACCTCCCCCTGATACACAAAGGCATGAGGCAATCACAGGCCCCCGCTGAGTGATCTGTTGCACCACAGCACTACCCTCTGAGTAAAATTTCTGTCTTCTTGTGCCCAGGACAGACATCCCAAAGCTTTGTTCCTTTTCCTGCTTTATCCCAGCACAGGGAAAGTCTCTGTCATCTCTGACACCACTCTTCAAGCAGTCACAGGCTGTTGCTGCAGTGCCCTGAGCCCCCACACCATGCGGCTAAAGGAGCTCAGGTCCCTCCGTCTCTGCACACAGGTCACGTGCTTCAGGCCCTCAACCCCATCCTGGCCGACCTCCTCTGGACCCTCTCCAGTTCCTCTCCACTCTTCCAGAAAAGGGAGCCCCACACCAGGACACACCAGTCCAGATTGGATCACAACTGTGCTGAATCAAGGCGGGGAGGCAGCTCCCTTGTCTGGGTGGCCGTGCTCGTTCCAGTGCAGCCCCGTGTGCAGCTGGTCTTATTCATGGTGAGCGCACTCCAATAGCTCCCATGGGATCTCCTGCAGTGACCATGGCCTTCTCTTCAGGGTCACTCCTCAGGCAGTCAGGTCCCAGCTTGTCCTGCTGCATGGGGTTATTCTGCCCTGATGCAGGACTGGGTGCTTCTCCTGGAAAAACTGAGTCAGGTCTTTGTTGGCCAAATCCCAGAGTTTCTCAAGGTCCCCATGGACTGAAGCTTCATTGTCTCAACTGTTAAGACGTGCGTGTCGGCGGCTCACCCTGCCCAGTGATGCTTCCAACAAGATGACAGCAGCGGGAGCTGGAGGACATGACGGATCATCAAAGGAGGTACCAGTTTAATGGACTTAGTGACCAAGGTAGGTGTTCCCACGGCAGCCACCCCAGAAGAACCCGAGGGCACTGGGCGAGCAAAGCCAAGGGGCAGCACAGTAGAGCACAGAACACGCAGGAGGGTTCTGGACAGGGCAGCAGTGACCTTCGCAAACATTCAGAGAAGGCATTAGCAATGCCAAGGCCCACCTCAAGTTCAATTTGCAAATTCAATCTGGACATGAAGGGCATCAAGAAAGGATTCGACGGTGATGCCAGCAGCAACAGAAAGGGTCAGGAAAATGTGAGCCTGCTGCCAGATGGGGCAGGGACCCTGGTGACAGAGAACACGGGAAGGTCCCAGGTCCTCAGGGCTTTCTTCATCTCTCTCTTTCCTGGTGAGACCAGCCTTCAGGAATCCCAGGCTCCCAAGAGGAAAAGGCTGGAGTAAGGAAGACTGGCCCTTGGTGCAGGAGTCACAGCTTAGGGAACATGTTAAAAACAATGGACCTACATAAGTGCATGGGACCTAAGGGGATGCACTCCTGAGCATTGGGGGAACTGGCTGATGTCGTTCTAAGACTACTTGACATCATCTTTAAAAGGCCATGGTGATTGGGAGAGGTTCCTGAGGGCTGTAAAAAACAGCAAGTGTCCCTCCTGTTGTGAAGAAGGGCACAAAAGTGGTTGTGGGGAGCTTTCCCCTGTCTCCCGTAGGAGAGACGGTAGGCGAGCTGAGTAGGTATGGACTAGAGAGGTGGAAAATGAGGTCAATTGGAAACAGACGGAATGGTTGAAACAGCACAGCTGGAGGACAGTCACCAGTGGTGGGGCCCAGAGGTTGATACTGGGTCCCATTCTATTTAAGCTTTCCTTATTGTCCTGGAGGATGGGCCCAAGGGCATCCTGAGGAACTCTGTGGGTGACAGAAAGCTGAGATGAGTGGCTGATACAGCAGACGGTGGCATGGTCATTCAATCAGACTGGGGCAGGCTGGAGACCTGGGCAGAGAGGAACTGCATGAAATTCAACAAAGGAAAAGACAAAGTTTTTCCCCATGGGCAAGAGGAACCCCATGGACCAGCATGGGCTGGCAGGGGGCAACTGGCTAGAAAGCAACTTTGAAGAGTAGGACTTGGGGGTCCTTGTGGACAACAAGCTGGTCATGAGCCAACAGTGTGGCTCTATGGCAAAGCAGGGCTACACCATCCTGGTCCGTGTTCAGGTGAAGAGAGGTGCTCCTTCCCCTCTAGTCAGGCCTGGTGAGGCCACATCTGGAGTGTTATGTGCAGTGGTGGGCTCCTTAGTATGAGAGAGGCATGAGCGTAATTGAATGAGTCCAGTGAAGGGTGACAAAGACAATGAAGGCAGACGAGCACCCTCCATAGGAGAGGCTGAGACAGCTCAGATTCATTGGCCTGGAGAAGATTCACGTACTTACAGCTTTCCTTTGGCCAGCAGAGCAGGAACAAAGAAATGAAGGAGGTGGCCTTCACTTTCCATCCCCAACAGATGGATGACAGGGAGGTGAATTTGTCTCCCCATCAATCCTCAAAGCCAACATGGCTTCACAAAGGGAAAATCACGCCTGACAAATCTGATGGCCTTCTATGATGGAGTGACTGCGTTGGTAGGCAAGAGCAACTGATGTCATCCAAGCGGGCTTCTGTAAGGCTGTTGATGTGGTCCCCCCCAGCATTCTTGCCTCTGCATTGGAGAGATGTGGGTTTGATGGGTGGGTAAGAAATGTGCTGGGGGCCTGCATCTAAAGAGTTGCAGTCACTGGCTCAGTGTCCAAATGGAGAAGGATAACAAGTGGTGTCCCTCAGGGGTCTGTATTGTTCAATATCTTTATAGTGGGATCAAGTGCACCCTCAGCAAGTTTGCAGATGACACCAAGCTGAGTGGTAGAGTTTATTCACTGGAGGGAAGAGATGCCATCCAGAGAGATCATGAGAGGCTGGAGGAGTGGGACCAAGTGAATCTCACGAGGTTCAACAAGGCCAAGCGCAAGGTCCTGCCCCTGGGTCAGGGCAATCCCCAGCATCAATACAGATGGGGGATAAAGGGGTTGAGAGCAACCCTGCAGAGAAGGACTTGGGGGTATTGGTGGGTGAAAAATTGGACATGAGATTGCTTCACATCACAGCCTTGAAAACTGTTCCCAGGAAGTCTGTCTGACGGGTCTGAATGTACCAGGAGGTGTTTTTTTGGTCTGGCTGGTATAAATCAGAGCCAATGTAGAGAAAGAAGGGAGTGAAACCTTGTCCCCCTGCTCCCTGCTGAGCTGGAGAGGCTTAGGGTGCAGCCACACCATGGGGACAGTTCATGCCCCCAGAGCTTCCCATCTGCAGTGTGGTTGTCACAGCTGAGCTAAGCATCACAGGCCCTCAGGCACTAAGGCAAGGAAGGAAGCCAGAGAAGGTCTGGGATAAAGGATGTATGGGGTGAATGGGGACAGAAAGTCCAGAACTGGCTTGCCCATGGCCCTGGAGATGTGACCCACTCGGCACTAATTGTCTGTGAGGAGCAAAGTCTGCGAGCTGAAACAGTGGAGAACGCAAGCACTGTAGATAAAGACAGAGAGAACGTGGCTCTTCAAAGCAACCTTCACTTGGTGGATAGGGTTCAGCTCCAGTTTTGCACCCCTCAAGTCTACACAGAGTTTTTCTGGTTTGATATGAGGAGCATGTTCCATGGCCATTCAGAAAGCCCTGCGATAGCCAATGCATCTTCTCAGCACTGGCAAATAAGGACCTGGTAACTGTGGGGGACATCACGCTCCTCTGGAATACCAAAGAGTTTGCCACCAACACTGACAGTGCTGTCAGCATCCTCTCTTTAGGCTGCAGAAGTCCCCCACCACCATCATCCCCCATCAACCACAGCTCTGCTCAACACAGGCAGTGCATCCAACACGCAAGTCATCTCACGTTCAAGTAAATACTTCCATTGGCTCGGTTTTCCCTGTCAAGGGGAACAGGAAGACAAAGGTTCTCATGGTCCCATGTTCTTCAGCTTTCCCTGGTCATGTTCGTCCTCAAGCATCGTATAGAACCATAGAATAGTTTGGGTTGGAAGGGACCTTTAAAGGTCATCTTGCCCCACCTCGCTGCAGAGAGCAGGGACACTTCAACTCGATCAGGTTCCTCAGAGCCCCATCCAACCTCATCTTGAATGTTTCCAGTGATGGGGCATCAACAACTCCTCTGGACAAGCTGTTCCAGTGTTTCACCACCCTCACTGTGAACATCTGCACACAGGTCTTTCCCTCTTTGTTCCTTATACATCAGCAGCCCCTGGCTCTTCTCTGTTACTCAAAACTCCACCCCTTTCCCCGCTAAATCGAGATTTCCATGCAACTGCCCTCTTTCGTACCATTTTCTCTCTACCCCCCTGCTTTATTCCTCCCTGCTCCCCCTTCCTCTACACGTCCCTCATTGCTTTGCATAGTTCTCTTGATTCCCGCATCCCTCCCAGTCTGGGGTCCCTCTGCTTCACAATCAAGTTTGTTGATGACAACAAGCTGTGTGGTGCGGTGGACATGCTAGAGGGAAGGGGTGCCACCTAGAGGGGCCTTAACAGGCTTGAGAGCTGGGCCTGGGTGAACCTCTTGAAGTTCAACAAGACCAAGTGCAAGGTCATGCACAAGGGTGAGGGCAATCCCCAGTATCAATACAGACTGGGAGGAGAATGGATTGAGAATGGCCCTGAGGAGAAGGAATTGGGGATGTTGGCTGATGAGAAGCTCAGCATGACCAGGCAATGTGTGCTTCCAGCCCAGAAAGCCAAACATACCCTAGGCTGCATCACAAGAACCATGGCCAGCAGGTGGACAGGATTCTGCCCTGCTACTCAGCTCTTGTGAGACCCCACTTGCAGTCTTGTGTTCAGGTCTGGGGCCCCAAAAAGTCCCCCCCTTGCCAGAGCGAGGGGTCTTTTTGTGACGGTGTCAGGGGGTGAGCACAAGTGGAGCAGGGGGAACCGCAGGCTCCCCTGGGGGAGAAGCTCAGCCCAAGTGCCCCGCCAACTCCAGCAGGGCCGGTGTTTCATGTCAGCCCAACCCCCCCTGCGCTTTGCCAGAGAGTCCCCCGGCTGGGCTGGAGATGGGAGGGACCTGGGGGCTCTCCCAGCTCTGGCGGCCCAGCTCTGCCTGGGGGGTTTGTCCCTGCCCAGGGGCCTTCCCGGTGCCTGCTGGGATCCCTGCCCTGGCCGACGCCAGGAGCACCGGCACCGCTGTGACGGGAGGCAGGGGGGGAGAGGTGCCCTGCCCACCCACTTCCGGTGGAATCCCCACCCCCTCCCAGCACCCACAGGAAGTCACTCTCCTCTCCCAGCTGCCTGCTCTGCTCTGATTGGTTGGCAGGACCGGCCACCCCCTCCGCTTTACGCAGGGGGACCGCCCACCCGG
>NW_009258557.1:20566-20800 GCF_000687185.1 Egretta garzetta
CAGTGGGGTACCCCCGAGTGTGGCAGTGGCCCAGGTGGGGATGGCAGCACTCAGCGATCCCCCGGGCAGAGGCAATCTCCAGGGCAGTTGGTGCCCCCCAGAGAGAAGGGGACCAGGCGGTCTGCACCCACAGGTGGCAGAGAAGATGTTTCTTTGCCTACAGGCCCCGGCCAAGCAGAGAGGCTGGGCTGATGCCGGCGGTCAGGAGAGTAGATAAGTTGGAGGGGGTGCTTG
>NW_009258558.1:0-299 GCF_000687185.1 Egretta garzetta
GCTCGGTGGGAGGAGGTGGGTCGGGAAATACCTGCGGGAGGTGGGACCGCTTGAAAAACAGGGCACTGCGTGGGGCTGGGCAGCCTTGCTGCGGGATGGGGGCTGGCAGGCCACCCAGCTTTGCCTCTCCCGCCTCCGGGGTACCAGCACCAAAGTCCCGAGCCCTTGTCCTCGCAGGCATCCCCCTCGCCAGAGGTCGTCTTGTCACGAGTTTGGAAAGAAATCCCCATCCTGCGCCTTCTGCGCCCCCTTGGCTGGCAGCTCCTGCTCCCCCACTTGCCCCGTCCCCTCCAGCACGG
>NW_009258558.1:2148-2697 GCF_000687185.1 Egretta garzetta
CGCGGGCCCCCCCCCCGCCTCGCCTTCAGCGGCCCCCACCGCATCCTGGCGTCCAGCTGCTCCTCCGGAGAGTCCATCGAGCCCCTCGCCGCCTTCCAGTGCCCCACGTGCCGCTATGTCATCTCCCTCAACCACCGGGGCCTGGAGGGCCTCAAGCGGAATGTGACCCTGCAAAACATCATCGACCGCTTCCAGAAGGCGTCCCTGAGCGGCCCCAACTCCCCCAGCGAGAGCCGCCGCGAGAGGACGTACCGCAACAGCCCTACCATGTCCGTGGCCGGCGAGAGGATCGCCTGCCAGTTCTGCGAGCAGGACCCCCCGCGGGACGCCGTGAAGACGTGCATCACCTGCGAGGTGTCCTACTGCGACCGCTGCCTGCGGGCCACCCACCCCAACAAGAAGCCCTTCACCAGCCACCGCCTGGTGGAGCCGGTGCCCGACGCCCACTTCCGAGGACTGACGTGCCTGGAGCACGAGAACGAGAAGGTGAACATGTACTGTGTGGCTGACTTCCAGCTCATCTGTGCCTTATGTAAACTGGTGGGCCGC
>NW_009258558.1:3544-5162 GCF_000687185.1 Egretta garzetta
CCCCCCCCCGGAGCCCTGTATCCAGCTTGGGGGTCCCCAGCACAAGAAGGAGGACATGGACCTGTTGGAGCGGGTCCAGAGGAGGCCCTGGAAATGGTCCGAGGGCTGGAGCCCCTCTGCCAGGAAGAAAGGCTGGGAGAGTTGGGGGTGTTCAGCCTGGAGAAGGGAAGGCTCCGGGGAGCCCTTATTGCTGCACCTCAATATATAAAGAGAGCTCCTAAGGAAGATGGAGAGAGACTTTATACCAAGGCCTGTGGGGGCAGGACAAGGGACAACTGCTTTAAACTGAGAGAGGGCAGGTTTAGGTTAGATATGAAGAAGAAATGTTTTATGGCGAGGATGGTGAGACACTGGAGCGGGATGGCCAGAGAAGCTGTGGATGCCCCATCCCAAGGTGAGGTTGGACGGGGCTTTGAGCAAGCCCACCTAGTGAAAGACATCCCTGCCCACAGCAGGGGGGCTGGACTAGATGGGCGTCAGAGGTCCCCCCCAACCCAAACCATTCTGTGAGGTGGCGATGGAGCTCCCCTCACTCCCTGAACTCCTCCCCTGTCCTTCGCCCTCCCATGGGACCTCGGCGCCCGGCTCTTTGCAGACGGCGTCCCCGGCGGGGGCGGCCTGGGCGACCCTCGCTGTCTCCCAAGGAACCATGCCAAGGGGAGGCCCCTGTCTTGCCGAGGCAGTGGCCGGAGGCTGGCCAGGATTTGGCGGCTTCTGAAGACCCCCTCTGTGGTCCCGTTGCCCGGGGTCTCCCTTCCCCCCCCCGCCTCCTGCTGAGACCAGCGCTCCCGCCAGCGGGCAGCTCCATGGTGGGGAGCCTCTTCCCTACGGCAGCCTGTGTTTTCCAGCCTAACTTTCCCCGAGCTGAAGCGGCAGACGTGGGCAATCGTTCCCCAGCCCCCTTCGCCCGTAGCTCACGCTGATCCGAGCTGAGTTGCCGTTCCGCTGCTCTTCGGGTGCGAGAGCGCAAGCTTCCCGGGGATCCCTCCGGAGAACTCGGAGGCTTAATTTTTATGCAATGGCTGTGGTGAATGTCGTGTGAGCCCGTACGGATGGTGTTTGACCTATATAAAGTTAGAAATCCTGCTCTGTCCCCCGTGCATTCCGCATGACTCTGCAAAATGCTCAAAATGCTTTCAATTCCTTTTTTTTTTGTTTTTTAATAATAACCCCCCTGAGCTGGTTCCATTTGAGGTCCCTCTGGTGAGGCCCCGGCTGTGGCAGCAGCCACGTTCCCCTTCCAGCCCTCGTGTTCCCAGCCGCCCCTTCGTGTCCTTTGCTCCCTTAATGTTCTGGGCTCGTTCTGACCCCAAAGTGCTTTTCCTGGCTTTTCCCGGCCCTTTGCCGTGTTACTGCTTTGAACACGATGGATCCGCCCGCTCTCCTGTTCCCGAGGGCAGAATTGGCGCTGCTGGCTCCGTAGCAGAAGTACAGAGCACTTTTCTTAGCATTCTTTTTTGAACGCGCAGGCCAGATTTTATTTTTCTTCCGTTTCCAAGCCCCCCGGTGCCCAGAAGGCGATCCTTCTAGACGTGCCGTTTCCCGGGCTGGTTTCCCACCTGCCCTTCTCCGGAATCTCCCGCAGCCGGTGCGGCTGGAACGCCAGTGCGGCAGGCAG
>NW_009258558.1:6931-7543 GCF_000687185.1 Egretta garzetta
AGAGGAGGCTTCTCCTCTGCCGGCGCTGAGGCTTCTGGTGACTGACAGTCTGGAGATACCAAAAACCCCCCAAATTACATGTTTTGTAACCACTTTAGATCTGCTCTTTGCTGAGGGAAGAGCAGGTGGAAAGGCCACCGTTACGCTTCGGAGAGGCGCGCTGCCGCCGGTGGGTCTGCGTGAGCAGGGCGCGAGGTTAAAAAACAAATTATCTGGGGAAAGCCGGTCGTCGTTCCGAGGCGCTTAGAGAGCGGTGGGGCAGAAAAATGAGGAGAAAAAAAAAGCAACCCAGCTTCTTCCCTGCTGCAATAGAGGAGTTTTCCGCCTTGGGACCTGTGAGCGTGTTCTCACTCGCGCTGTGTGAGTCACCCAGATTGCTGCTTAATTTATAATTTACTGTACTGCCATGGGGCTAAACTGAATTTCTTTTTTATATATATATATATATTTCCCCCACACAAAGAAGAGCTGGCTGAGAGCGAGGGTTACCATTGTGACTGCTGCGACTCCTACGCAGAACACGGGGGGCTCTTACCCGCACAAGAACCGCCAGCAGCTCTCGGCTCCTTTGCCCCCGGCCAGCGGCGGAGACGCTTCTGGTGCTTGAGACCC
>NW_009258558.1:7827-8258 GCF_000687185.1 Egretta garzetta
CCAAAAGGGTGTCCCCGGGGGGGGGCGGCCGTCCCCACCGCTTTGTTTGCGGCCACAACCAAAGGTCTGGCAAAGCAGCAGGCACTTAAGTGACGTTGAGCGCACGCAGAAGGGCGTCTTGCCGTGTCCGTGGCGCAGATGGAGGCCTTTGATCCTCTGCCAGATTCCCGTATCGAGCGATTGCCCTGGCCTCCGCCTAGCAGTTCAGTGTGCCCGCGGATGCCGCCCAGCGGGAGCCGGTCGTTGCTGGGGCTTGGGTGCCAAAACTGCAGCCGGTTGAGGACCCCTCAATGGGAAATCGCAAAAGGTCCTGGGGGGTGCATGGCACCTGCGGGAGCCAAGGGCGAGGGGACAGTCCCCGGGACCTGCCCCAGGGAGGCGGAGGCTGCTCGGCCGCCGGGAAGCTCCACGTGCTGGCAGGTGTAGGCGCG
>NW_009258558.1:8440-11801 GCF_000687185.1 Egretta garzetta
CAGGAGGAGGGAGCGCGCCTGGGGCTGGCGGCATCTCCCGGCTGCTTGTAGGGCCCAGGGACCAGAAATCAGCCCTGAGCGCTGGGGTCCTTGATTATTTTTTATTCGAGAACTCTGCTTTTTGGAGAGGGTTTGAATTGTTTTGGTTTTTTTTTTTTAACCTAACCCATTACGGATCGTGGGATAGCAGACCTGAGAAACCGCCTTGGCTGGGTTAATTTATTGCTTCTTCCAAAGCTGCGTTCACGTCCAAGCCAATTTCGATGTTGCCACCTCAAGAGCAGCCCTAGCTGGAAAATGAAAGCGCGAAGCTATGCAAACGTCCCTCGGTGGCACTGTTTGGGATGAGGCGAAAGGGTTCATCTCCAGCCTGTGAGTCCTGCGAGACTCCATGCTCCATGGAAGGAGCAAGGTAAGCAGATGGAGTTATTTTTAAAGAACAGGTGTCACCTTCTTTTATTAAAGTCCCCCCAAAATGCCTTAATTTCATGAAGGGGTGGGTGGTCAGGCTGTTCAGCTCTCGCGTCAGCCCCAAGCAGTAGGAAGTGATGAAGGTGATGGTTACGATGAAGGTGGATGAATTTCACCTTGGTTGGGCTTGGTAAACCAAAAGTCATGGTTCATATCAGCTGTGCGGGCGTGAAGATGGTGGGGTGGGAAAGCTGCGGAGCGCGTGAGCCTGCGGACGCAGGACGCTGCTGGGGGAGACGCTCATGGGAGCTGGCGCGCTTGGAGAGGTGACTCCTTGGGAAGCGGGAGCTGGCGGGGAAGGTGCCGTTGACCCCGCTGCCTGGCGGTGCTTGGTGCAAATCCATCGGTTAAGGGACGTGGCGCACGGCGAGCAGCCGTGCCCGGGAGAGCAAGGGAAGGGCGGACGTGGGATGTCCAGGTACCCAGGCAGCAGCCCTGGCCCTTCAGCTCCTTGCGCTGGGAGATGTCTTGCTCGGGAAGGCGCCAGCTCTCGATGGGGCTGCTGAAAGCATCAAACAGTGCCTTCCATGGGCTGGCTTTCGGGATGGTTTTCAAAGGATGGAACCGATTTGAACGCCCCGTCTTTGCAGCCGGTGCCCGTGCCCGCCGCAGCCTTACCCCGGGCCTCACAGCTCCTGGCTCCGGGGCTCCCCCAGGCCTTCAGCGCTGCGGCAGCAAAGCATCAGATTTGCCATCAAAAATGCAAGGAAGAGGAGTACAAGTCCCCGAACCCTTTGCCACCAGCACTGGCAGCGTGCTCACGATGGGTCCGTGGGGCCGCGTTTCTGCTCGCCCCCGGGGATGAGGCCAGAGGATGCTCAGGCCCCGTTATCGCTTGCGGGGAGGCTGCCAACACCCCCCTGCCGCCCCTCGCCCTGTGCACGAGCAGCGTTTGCGGTGGTGGTTTGCTTTTATTTTAATGAGCCGCTGCCCGGCAAGGTGCTGGCGCGGGCAGTGGTCGGACGGGGCTTGGAAGGCATCGGCACGCAACGCCGGGGCCGTTCAGCTGGGCCAGGGGCTGCCGTGCCCCCGGAGCTGCTGTCCCGGTGGACAAGGGTGCCTTTGGCACCGGCAGGGGCTGTGCTTCCGTGCGGCGCTGTCGGGTGCCTGGCTCGAGGATGCGCTTTTGAAGATGTCATTTTTCCGTTACTCGGTGAATAACGCAGTGCTTCCGCTGTGAGCGGCCCTGCAGCGCTTTCATAGGGGACCGACCAGAAATGAGCACGCGTCAAAGGAACCGGAGGGGGACGGGGAATAATCTTGGCAAAAGTTGTTGCACTGGCAAATTAGAAATGAAAAATTTATGAGCGTGTCGGATTGTACAAGTGCAGTAGCTCCAGATCGTTAAGTATTAAATCCGTGCTTAACTTTGTGCCTTGTGATGATTGACTCTCGCGCGGTGATCAGTCGGGTGGGAATAACCTGTGTGGGGGTGCTGCCCGTGCCTGCTGCGGCGCGGGGCAGGACGTGGAGGGAACGACATTTCCCGCTCCGAAGGGCTCGTGCCGGCACTGGGGCGCGTTGCACGGGAAGGAGCTTTCTCCCTGCAGCCAGAACCTTGCAGAACCTGGGCTTTGTGGCGCTTCGTGAACATTTTCTTGCTCCTTGCTCCAAGACTTTGGGGCTTGAAGGCCGCCAAGAAAGCTAATGATGATCAGAAAGTCATCTCTGGTTCTCCCTTCCCTGGAGAGGGATCTGTCCCTGGGCTCCGGGCGGACGGAGAGGCAAAAACGAGTGGGAAGGGGTCAGGCAGCACCACGGGTCCTGCTCGGGAGCTGGGCTTTTTGTGGTGGCCCAGGTCTGCACTGCTGCCTCTGAGCTGGCCATGGCTGCCTCTCCGACAGGCGCTGGCCGCGCCGGAGCCTCGGTCACCCGGAGGTGGCGCAAGATGATGAGTGGGTCGTGGAGGAGCCTTGTGCGGGGGGTGGGGGCAGGATGGCCCAGGGGTCCCCGTCAGACAACGGTCCGGCAGCCGCAGTTCAACATGGGGTTTGGGAGACGCCGCCCCGTTGGCTGTGCTGATGGGTTTTCCTCCTAATGCCGCTCTGCGCAGCTCCCTCGGGTGGTGGCTTCTCTGCACCTGAAATAACGTGTTCCAACGCCGCGAAAAATGAGGTCTTGAGCCTCTGCAGAGTCCAGCTCCTTCCCAGCCCTTTTGCAGCCGGCGTGGTACCCGTTGACGGGGTACGACGAGGTGACGGGCTCCGTGGCGGAGTTGTCAGTGCTGATTCTGGAGACGGGGGTAATCTCTGAGATCTGATCCTTAGTGCTGCCTCCCAGCATAAGCAAATCTGCTCCAGTCCCTGAGCCGCGGCCCTGGAGGTTTTCAAGATGATGTATGTGCCCATCGAGCTTTGTTCGAGCCGTCCCTTCCCATAACAGACCCTTCTTTTCCCCCTCTGTCAACGGATTTGTTAATGCAGGTGCTTTCAGGTTATGGTTCCTTTATAGCATCTCTCTGGATGCTTCACATCTGCGTTATCTTTCACAGTTTCTGAATTTCCATTTAATTCTGGTTTTTCTCTCCGTGTTCTCCTGCTGTTTGCCTCCCATATAAACTCTTCTCGGGGAAAACTCACCCTCTGGTGCACACTTTCCGTCCCCAGGCAGGTCCTTTTGCTTCCCAAAACAACCGCAAGCCATTCTCTTTTCAAGGCTCCTGTTCTGTGATGTTCTTGAGGGTCTGAGCTGAGCTTCAGCTTCTTCAGTTCTGCCTGAATAGGCTTTTTAAAATAAAATAATAAAAACCCCATTGGTGCGACCCCGGATGCCATGGGAAGTGTCTGGGGTGGGGGTTCCCTGGGCGGGAGGGGACGCTCGGCCAGCAGCGCAGCGTGGCCGCGGGGGCTGTCCCCCGGGAGCGCCTCTGCGGGGGGCCCGGGCACCTTCC
>NW_009258558.1:13197-13726 GCF_000687185.1 Egretta garzetta
TCCAGGGACGCTGTCCCCTTGCCGCAGGGCGCGCGGTATCCACTGCAGAGCCGAGCACGTCCCACGCAGCCGGCAGGCTCCAGCTCGGGATGGGAGCCGCAGCCACTCACTTGACCCTAAAGGTCCTTCCCGACCTAAATGGTTCCACAGTTCTGCGAAGGGCCGGTGGTTGGACTTGATGATCTTAAAGGTCTTGTCCAACCTAGGTGGTTCTGTGATTCTATGGATCAGCCCAGCTCGGTTTGGGCTCTCTGAGCAGGGATGTCGGAGACGAGGGGAGCAGAGGTGTGTCCCCAGAATCTCTTGAGCTGGCTTCCAGACGGACGAGTTCTCGCACCGCTAATGGCTTTTCGGAGCCCCTGGAGCTGGTCCGTAGGAGGCCACGTCTGCAGCAGCTGGAGAGCCCTGTCCTTGCAGGGCGCCGCAACTGCGTAACGCTCTGCGGCGCGCAATGCCAGCGCACAGCCCCCGTGCTGCCCATGTGGCATGTAGAGCGTCTCTGCCTGACAGCAGAAGCAGTGGGCCATGC
>NW_009258558.1:14454-16118 GCF_000687185.1 Egretta garzetta
GCAGCTCGTCGCGTCCCCAGCCAGCCGGTCGGGGGACAAGGAGGGAGGGTTGGCGCTGTCCCCCGGCTGGGCGCCTGGCAGCGCGGCTTTTGGGGCACATCTGGTTGCGAGGGGCCGGGATTTGGGCATCTTGGCGTGCACAGCCAGCGCGATGTGCAGGCGGATCCCCGTGACCTGCCGAACCCCTCTCTGCTCTTAGGGCGTCTCTGATTTACGGGGTAAGCTCAGAAAACGGCGCGCAAAGAGGCGTGTGTTGCGCGGGATGTGCCAAAGCCATAAATCCAGATTCCTTCCTTGATTCTGTAAAGGGCTTTTGGGAACCACACGTCCGGCATCCAAGAGAAAACGTGTGTGCGTTGTCTTTCAGCCCGTGCTGCTGGGCTTGGTTTATTTATTTTTACGATGACGACGATTGGAAAATGAAGGTCACGAGGAGGAAGAGCCTGGCGGATACGCCCGCTGCAGCTCCGCGTCCTGGCAGTCGCCTGACGTTTGTGGTGGAGTGATCCATAAAAACCCAGCCTATAATGGAAAACATCAAAAAAGGGGGGGGGGAAAAAAAACCCTTCTTTGGCCTCCCAGGGAAGGAATTCTGTCCTGCCTGGAGCTCTCCCAGTGCTGTATGGGAGGAGACATTTCCAGGAGCAGTGGTTTGGGGTAACGGGGCTGGAAGCTCTTTCTGAAGTGCATTTGTAAAGGTTTATCTCAAAATAACTTACCCTGGGTATTCCATGCTGTTGAACAGGGTATTCCCGGTGACCGGTGTGGGGAACCGCTTGTTACGCAGGCGTAGAACGGGGCAGGGCTCTGGGGGAAGGCGTAAGCCCCACCGCGGTGTCCGGGGAACGCTGGCGTTTTATGAGGCTGATCGCTGGGTTAAAGCCGTGAGAGCTGAGTTCCGAATTTCTTTTCGGCCACACCTAGCTTCTGACAGCAACGCCTTTCCTGCCGGAGACTCCTGACCCTCAGATCCTCGGCAGGAAGCCAAGCAGGCTGGAACACCGAGAGGCGCTCGGGGACGGCGTCACAGAGCGAGGGGCTTGGACCAGGGGCGCCTGTTTTAGGAACGCTGTTTGCAACACGAACGTGACTTTGCTTTGCACGTGCAAGGCGAGGGCAAGTGCAGAAGGTGATTTACATGGGGACGGGGGCGGGAAAGGCAGGACGGCTTTCATGGCGTTCTCCGCCCGGGCGCTGGCGCGGAGGCCGCGGTGGGTGTTGTCCCCCAGCGGCAGGGCTGGGGAAGGATGCGGCTGCGGCCGCCGGTAGGTGTTGGGCCGTGGGCTGAGACCTGCACCCGCTCTCTTTCCGGAGGGGTGGTTTAGCTTTCCCAACTCCTTCGGCGCCGCTGGAACTCGCACCGTGGGCAGGGGCCTCTCCCCGCGCTTTGCTGGCGCGGCCGTCGCTGGGATCAAGACCCGCTGCGAAAGCTGCAAGGAATGAGCTCCGTCCTGGGACGCCGGTCCCCGTCGGCTCCGGAGGCCGCTAGGTCATCCCGGCACCGTCCATCCCTTTCCGTGCCAGGCTGGTGAGTCCCAGCTGAAGCTCCACCATGGGAAAAACCAGCAGCGCCGCTTGCCCGATGTGCCGGGCGCGTGGCTTGCCTTGGCAGAGGACTTGCAAAGAGGCAGTGCTGGGTTTGCAGTGTGCCTCTGTGCTCCCCG
>NW_009258558.1:16517-17154 GCF_000687185.1 Egretta garzetta
GGGGGGGGCGGGGCGCCGGCGGGGGGCGGGGGGTGCTGGGGGTCCTGCCTGAGCGAGGGCTGGGGGACTGGGCTCCCGGGGGTGGCCAGCGTCTGGAGCGCAGCCTGGAGAGGTCCTCTTCTCCCCTGAGGCCTCCTCTTGCCTTGACTCATAGACTCGTCTAGGTTGGAAAAGACCTTTCAGATCATCAAGTCCCACCATAAAGAGAGCCCTTTGAGTTGGCAGAAGAAGGTATCCTTGCCAAGATTGGTGACTTCCTTACGATCGCAGCTGCGGATGCTGTCCCGGTCCCTCGCCCCTGGCCGCGAGCCCTGAGAAGGACCTGGCCCCTGCCAGCTGCGCCGTGGGCTGCAACCCTGCTCTGTCCGACCCGTGCGTGCTGCCGTTAAATCCTTGTTATGCCAAACCCCCACCCGGGAATCTGTGCATTTCAATTTTTTATTTTTAAATGGGGTGATCGTTCAAAGCGCGATGCGTCCGTGCGTGGAAAGGTCGTAACGGAGCTGCAAGGAGAAGCCGGCGCTGGCTGTGCCACCGGGGCTGCCCCGCGCCGTGCCGGAGCTGGAGGTAACGCAGCAAAGCCGCCGGTGCTTCTGGTGTTGGCTTCGGGCTTTCGGGAGCTGGTGGGCAGGTCACG
>NW_009258558.1:17334-19077 GCF_000687185.1 Egretta garzetta
GCCTTGCGGTAGCGGCCCCTCCGCTGCCGGGGTGCGGGGAGGCTGTTGGGCCTGGAATGGCTGTAACTGCTCCCTGTAGACCTCGGGGATTGTTTTGGGGGTGACGTGGCAACGGCGGGTGAGTTTGGGCGCTTCAGGGTGCTCCCTAAGGAGGGGCGTTCGCTGGCGGTGCCGCCGGAGGGGTCAGCCCCGGCCCCGAGCTTCATTCGCGGCTGGGCTGGGGCACGGGGCGGGCAGGGAACAGCAAGGAGAAGAGAGGGGAATAAAAGCGAGGGCTTTGGGAATAACGTAACTCCGAGTCGTGCCCGGCCAGGGAGTTGGTCGTTTGGGTTATCCACAGCTAAGCTGTCCTTAACCTTGGGCGATTCTTCGTGGGTAAGCAAAAAGATCCCTTGCGCCTATAATAATATCTGCTATGAGTTATTTAGTGCTCACAGCCGTGCTTTAAACTGTTGTAAAACCCTGCCGTCGACAAATAAAACTAAAACGGGAACGGATCTGGTTTCAAAGCCCGTGACAAGGCTCGGACAGAAGATGCGTGCTGGCAGGGATGCTGGCCCACCCAGGGATCGGCAGCGTCCGGGGGAACAGAAAGTTCCCGTTGGCAAAGGCTAGCGTTAAAGGAGGGTGAGGGGGCTGGGGGGAAAGAAAGGAAAGAAAAGAAAACGAGATGAAGGTTTTCTGAGTAACCCTCTTTGTGGAGGGCTCTGCCAGGAGGATCAATGGGCTGCGTTTATCCAAATAAAACTAAAACGGGAACGGGTCTGGTTTCAAAGCCCGTGACAAGGCTCGGACAGAAGATGCGTGCTGGCAGGGATGCTGGCCCACCCAGGGATCGGCAGCGTCCGGGGGAACAGAAAGTTCCCGTTGGCAAAGGCTAGCGTTAAAGGAGGGTGAGGGGGCTGGGGGGAAAGAAAGGAAAGAAAAGAAAACGAGATGAAGGTTTTCTGAGTAACCCTCTTTGTGGAGGGCTCTGCCAGGAGGATCAATGGGCTGCGTTTATCTCTGTGCCTTGACACTGCTAAATTCTGAAAGCGTCTTCTGACCCCTCGGTGAATGTGCGGGACAGAAGCTGCTGGAGAGGGAGGGGGCAGGGAGGGGGCAGGGACCGTCCTTGCCGTGCCAGCGTTTCGCTGTAAGAACGCACGGATCGGCTGCAGAAAACATCTCGGGCTCCCGTCACCGTAGCTGCGGTGTTGCTGGGCTCCCCTCATTCCTCCCACGTGCGGGGTGCCCCCCCGGTCGCTGCTCTGCCGCTGGCCTTCCTGCGGGAGCTGCTGCAGGAGCCTGCGGGCTTGCCTGGCTCCCCTCTCCGTGCCCGTCGGGGTTTGGGAGCAAGCCCGGGACCGAGGAGCCGGGGTGCTCTGCGGCACCGCTCCCCGTGCCCTCAGTGCCCGTCTGCCTCCTGCCGAGGCCAGGCAGAGCTCCAGCCTTCCCGGTCCCAGTGGGACCACAGCTGGGGCAAACGCTTACCCCGGTTATCTGAGGGGGGGAAGCCCACCCCTGGGGAGCCGAGGGGATGCGAGAGCCTCGGCTTTCGTGTCTGGTAAAGTGTCGTGGGGCTGGTTTGTGTGTTATTCTGAGGCTTTGGAGAGAAGCTCAGAAGCCGACTCAAATCCACTCCAAAGGCTTGCAGAGGAGAACAGGGAGGCAAACGAAGAGCACCCCCGAGGTGTTTGTTTATCTTCCAACACTCTGGGGATTTTCCAGCTCCTCTCGTGGCTCACTCGGGCTCTGACTCAC
>NW_009258558.1:19776-21250 GCF_000687185.1 Egretta garzetta
CGCGCCCGGTCTGCAGCCCTGCGTGCTGCGGGGCGAGCCCCGGACGCCGCTGCGTTATGGTGCCGGGCGGCGTTTCCAGCGGCTTCACCGGGTCGCCACTCTCCAGCCTGAAATTTTCCAATGTAAAAGCCTGAAATTGGGTGCAGGCTTTCTGATTTCTGGGGTTTGGGGTTTTTTTGTTTCTGTGGTTTTGCAGAACAATTTGGTTATCTCAGAGGCCAGGGCTGGAGGAAGACGGGGGTTATGGCTACAGGTGGGATGAATCTGGGTGCCTCTTAGGGACAGGGTTTAGTGGTGGGGTGGCAGGGTTAGGTTAAAGGTTGGACTTGATGATCTCAAAGGTCTTTTCCAGCCGAAGTGATTCTATGATTCTATGATTCTCTTCCGTAGACAAGCCCCCTGCGTCGCCAAGACCAGTTTCCCTTGGCCCTGCGTGTCGTGGGCCTCCTGCGGTTGTCCTGCTCCGTACCCAGGCTCCTGCAGGGTCTGAAGTGACGAGTGCTCGGAGGTCCCAGTGGCCAACGTCTCCCTGGGCCCCGTCCTCCGGGCGCTCCGCTCCCCCGCGGCGCCTGGTGCTGCCATGGGCAATGGTGGCACTGGGACAGCAGAGCCTGGGCTGCTGGATTTGGGAGATGAGGACGTGGGGGCAGCTTGCCGAAAGTCCCCGGGGGATGCACCGAGGCCTCGCAGCGCCTCGTTGCTTTGGTACGTGCGGGGTTTTCTGGAAGGACGGCTAAGCCTGCCCACCGAGCGTCAGCCTCGATGGAGAGCACCGATCCCTTGCGTTTTCTGGGGGAACAACTGAAATCTTGGGGCTTTCCCTCCTAGCATGGAGGAGGAAAGAGATTTTTTCCTTTTCTCATTACCAGACATGGACTTTTTTTTTTCTCGAGGAGGGAGCAAGGACTGGCAGGAGCTTTACACTTCCCTGGGTGAAGTTTTAACCAAGTTTAAAGCAGCCGAAACAGGTTTTGGCACGAGCAGCTGCCCTTGTGCTTGGCTCGGAGGCTCCGGCCATCCCTCCCCGCCGCCCCTTCCCAATGCTGTAGCGTTGTGAGGAGTCTGCCTTCGGTTGTGTTTTGGCCCTCCTCCTCCGGGCGGCCGTCAGAGAGGCTTCGCTCAGCAGCGTGGGGCGCTCCCGGGGCGCTCGGTGCTGCCCGGGCTGATTTTGGAGAGATCAGCGGGGCTGGAGGGGCTGGCTGAAGGCAGGGCTGGGCACGGGGTCGCTTTGGCCGGACGGCCCAAACACGCTGTCCCTTTGGGCAGCGCAGGCTGGCGGGGGGGCAGCTTGCAGCGGGCAGGGATGTTTTCTCCTGGAAGGAGAACCTGTCCAGACGTTTTCTCTCATGCCCGTTGCTGTAAGATGTCGGAGCTTGTGTAATCCGTGGGGCTGGTGCCTGAGATCCGCCGGATAAGCTGCCAGAACAGGCGCTCGGCAGCCCGGGCTGGCGTTGGCGCGTGGCCGGGGCGGCGT
>NW_009258558.1:22190-22613 GCF_000687185.1 Egretta garzetta
CCCCCCCCAAAGCCGGCACAGCTGAGCGGCTCCCGCTCCCCGTGGCCTGGCTGGGGGGGCACGGGAGGGGGAAAACTCGGGGCAAGCTCCCCGTGAAACGTGGCTGAGCGTGGCCAACTGGAACGCGTCCCCGCGGGCTTCCATGAGCTGGTGCCAGGAAGGTGGAAAAGTTTGCTCAGCGCAGGCAAGTCCCACACGAAGCAGGAATTTGGGAGGAAGATATTTAGACAGTAGCCGCCATGGGCTTCGCGTTTGTGCCCCTTCTGCCTGGCTCAGCCTGGTTTTTCTGTCCCCGTTTGCTCTTCCGCAGAGAGGGGCGAGGAGGAGGGACCTTACGCCGCGATGGCCGCCCTGCCGCCCGTCCTTTGCTGGCAGCGGTGCCGCGCTCCCTGCCAGCCCTGCCGCTAACCAAGCAGCCCCACG
>NW_009258558.1:23477-24216 GCF_000687185.1 Egretta garzetta
GGGTGTGTGTGCCGGAGGGAGGGGGGCCGAGGGGGAGCTGCTGCCGTCCGGGCGGGAAGGAGCCTCGGCGAGGGATCCATCAAGCCCTCGGGGATGTTTTGCTGCCACCCCTTGCAGCCCCGGTGCCCGAGTGCTGACAAACAGTGGCAAGGTTTGGGGACGCCTTTCAGAGCCTGATACTGATGTTTTGTGACAATTAATCTTGCTATTTATATCAGTATAATTAGCTACGTTATTAATATTATCAAGGCGCCACAGTGCTAATTATATGTCTGCTTAACATGTGCTATCAGCGCTGTTTAAAATCCAGCGTAATTCTGCTTGACATTACCCCACCATTAGCGTTATTTGTTGTGTGCCGCCGAAGATAATTTGATGCCTGTAATCGCCGCGACACCCATCAGGCAAACCGTCCCCACTCGGCCGAGCGTTGAGAGCGATGCCACCAAGCGGTGCAGCTTCCTCGGGGACGTTTCCCTGGGAAATTGTCCCCATTTTTGGGGTCCCCTGGCCGCCAGGCTCTCCCTCGGAAGGAAGGGAACCCTTGGAAAGTCCTGCCCCCCCGATAAAGCCAGTAGATCTTTCCTCCGGGGTCTGCAGGAGCTTCTCCCGTCTTTTGTCTCCCTTTCTCACCCCGCCAAGAGCTTAAATATTTGGAATTTGAGGAGAAATGCAGCTGGAGCATAGGGAACGGGACGTTACGGGACCTTCCCCACCTCTTCCCCCCCCGCGCCGTCCG
>NW_009258558.1:24242-28240 GCF_000687185.1 Egretta garzetta
CACCCCGCGGCGGGCGCGGGAGCGGGTGGTGGCGTGGGGTGGCCGTGCTGTGCCCAGCAGGGACCAACCTCTGGCACTGCGGGCCCAGGTGTTGGTAGCCCAGCTGGGGTTCCTGCTGGCCCCCGGGTGCCGTCCATCAGCGGGGTTTATCGCCTATTTTTGAAGATCCTCTCCCATGGCTGAGAACAGGGTTTTGCAAAGCTGGATGTGGAGCGAGGCGCCGGTACCTCCGTTTCAGGACTTAAGTGATGGTGCAAACACCGGGGTGGGATTCCAGCCGTGCCCCCCCGCGACCCCCCTGGCGCTGGCGTGCCGTGGGAGCGATGCCCGGCTGCAGGCGCGTGACGTCCCTGCAGCGCTGACTGCAAGGCTCCGTCAACTTCCCAATCCCTTTCCTTGACCGGCGCACGTCTCCTGTGGCTTTGCCCCTTGGGAAGCCGCGGGCCCCTGAGGAAACCTCGGCTTTTCTCTCCCCCGCAAGCAGCCATCCCCATCGGGGTGACAAGGAGCCGGGAGCCAGGTCCCACAGCACCTCTGCCCACCGCCTGGGGCCAGCCCGTCCACACTGCCCACCCCCCCGGCCCCTGGAGACGGCTTTAAACTGGGATAAAGCCCTCGATATAGGGGCAGGCAAAGGGATGCGTTTGATTTCTGACTTTCTCACGCCTGCTGCCCATGCCGCAGCCTGCCCTGCTCCCCGGGCTCCCAGCTCCAGAGATGGGGGGAAGGAAAAAAAAAAGGCTTTGGAGCGTGCGCAGGAGTTGGAGCAACGGGGAATTAAAAACCAGCTGCTGGAGCGTTTGATCATCGTGTTTGATCCTCAGAGCTGGGAGCTGAGTTTTTTAGGGCACGCTGGGAGAGGGAAGGCACTGAACAGTAGGCTCTGAATTTCATTATCATTCATTTGCAGCCGCCTTGGCGCCCCCTCTCCAGCATGAGACCCTGAAAGAGGGAGCGGGCGTCGGGGGGCGGGGGGGCAGGCACAGCTTGGGGCTGGAGGAGTGAATATTTGAACAGCTTTGGCCATGCCCTGGGGTGGGGCGGGCTCTGACCTGTCAAGAGCGGGTGCCCCAGGGGGGTGCTCCCTTGGGAAGGTTCTGCTGCTGCTTCCGACTGCCAAGCTTAGAGATGCTGAGCCCCAGTCCCCACTGGTGGGATGTGCCCAGAGGTGGGATGGGTCTGGTGGCCCCAGAGGTGGGTCTGGTGGCCCCAGAGGTGGGTGTTGCGGCCCCAGAGCGGGCAGCTCCTGGCCCCACCATAGCTGCATGACCCCTTCTCTAACTCCAGCGTCTGGGATGGGGCTTTGCTGTGGGCAGGGGTTTTCTGGGACTTGGTGTGGGTCTGAACCTGCTCCTCTCCCCGTCCTTGGTCGTGGGCACCGGGTGCCGGTGACCTTCCCCGCGCCGCCCTCCTCCTCCTCCCGCTGTCCTCCTGCGTTCGCTCCCTCCGAGCACAGACCCTTCTGGTGTTCGATAGAGCTCTGCCTGCATGCGGCTCCTGGCCAGAAGAACCGGCTGAGATAAGCTGTAGGGAAGCACGTCGGGTGCCCGTGCCACGGTGGGTAGAAGTGAAGTGGCAATGAAGACACCAAAAGGAGCAGGGAGGATGAGAGAGCAAATAAATGCACAAGGTGGGAGCAAGAGTCAGTCCCGAGCACGAGCCGTTTGCAGATACAATTTATGCATTTTATCGCCCGTTAGTATTTTAGATTAAAACCATGTTCTGCAGCGTCTTGGCTTTGTAAAGCAAAACTCTGGGTCGTGGTCGTAACCCAAGTCCAGCTCCCCTTGAGTCGATCTCTCCCCTGTCATTTGTCAGCGACCGCGGGTGCTGCATCTTCCTGCTCTCTGCAGAATTCAGCCCATTTTCTGCAATAATTTGAAATGCAGGAGCTTTAGCTTCACTTCCAAGCTAATTTTGTATTTGTAATTCAAAACATATCTCCCCGGTGTTCAGGCGTGACTTCTACTTCTGATTCATGTTACGCATTTTGTATTCAGTTTTGGAGCAGCTGAACCTAGCTAGCGATGTGCGGGCCAGGCAGCGAGGAGACGCGGGTGTGACCGGTACCGTCCCTGCGGTTTTTCATCGCTTTTTGCTTGAATTTTGCTAATTTGGTTTGGGAGGTGAGATTGAAACTGAGTGCAGTAATCAGCAAATCTTTGATAAAGCCGTTATCTACTTGGTGCAAATCACAAAGCCTCTGTTTTACTGTTGAGTGGAAACCAGACCTTCCTTGGGAATGTTTGAAGCTGCCATGAATTCCTCTCCAGTGCCTCCCTAAACTTGCTGTCGAGCGAGTGCTCGTTGGACTTCACCCCTTCCCTTCTGCAACAGAAGCTTGACTGTTCATCAAGTGCGAGTATGAATTTGTGTAAATCATGTGCCACATTCCAGAGTTCTGTTTTGCAGCCCCAGACCGGGCGCTTAAGCTCTGCAGATGACATCATTAATTTGGAAAGGCCGTCAGGCCTCTCAGAACTCAGGCCGTGCACCGAGCCTGGCGTCGCAAATGGCCCGCGGGGTGACGGCCACACCGAGAGCTTCAGGTGGTGAGGGGTGAAGGGTGTTTTCAGTCAGAGCAGCTCAGGACATGACCAGCCAAGCCCTTGAGCCTTTTGATGGAACCCAAGGGGTTCATTGTCACCAAGCGCTCCTGGTGGAGCTTCCCACGGGAGGGCTGAGCCTGGGGTAGGACGGGGGGGGAGGGCAGGGAGGAGGGAGGACCTCACGAGGGCGAGTAGCCCCAGAGGTGGAGCTGGGTCTCTGATCCGAAGCTTCAGTTCTCCAAGTGTTTTAGAAAGTTCTTAATTTATCACAATATTGCTGCTCTGTCAACCCATCCTGCTTTGATGTTGTTGTTTGTCAAGGGCACGTTTTTCCCTAATGCACATCAGGGCTTCCTACATCTTCTGTTAAGACTTCCATGATGGTTGTGCCTTTTATTACGGTTATGTTTTCTGCCCAGCCTGTTCCAAGTTTGGACGTCGTAGGATCAGGCTCCTGAGGGTTGCTCAGCCCAGGCCTTCTGTGCTCTCCTGCCCACACCCCCGCCCCCTGGAGCCGTTGGGATCTCACTCCACGGACCGCGTTTGTCCCTTTGGAGACTTCCCACGGTTCCTCCTTAAGTCTCCTCCACATGCTGTTCCTCCTCGTAGTCCACGTTCATTTTAGCGTTTCATGTTCAAGGATGTTTATGGTCCTTACTGTTTTTTGTTAGGAAACCTTAATGGCAAAAATGTCTGTTAATGCTCCATTAGTCAGCTTGTCCTCTTCTGCCTTTAATAATTGATCCCAAGCATTCTCCGTGGCGCTTGGTCTCCTGCTGTTCTGATGCTCCCCGTGTCCCTCGGAGCAGCGGTTGTGAGGCTTTTTTTCCTGGAAACCCCACCTGCGGATGAGACTCTGGCACAGCCTTAGGAATGTCCTCGAGGGCTCTCCGTAGCCCTGCTGTTACCGGCAGCGAGCGTCGTCAGCAGAACCACCGCGTCGTTAGTGAACCCGCGGAGAGTCGTGTTGGCTGGGGTCGGTCTCCACCCGCCTTCCCTTCCTTCTCAGGGCGGCTTCTAAGGCCAACTCGTTGTTGTTCTCTGTCTTTGCCTACCGTGTCTTCATATAAATCCTTCAAAGGACGCGTCCTCTGCTCCACCAGCCATTTCTTCCACCAGGACAGACATATCGATGGGAGTGAAGCTGTGTTGTCTATCTCCTACCCTTTGAGAGGAGTTTTGTTCTACTTTTGGCTTCAAAGCCAATGGTGACGGGGTCCCGCTCCTACTTTGTGTCTGAGCCTCCTTCCTCAGCTGTAGAGCAGCGTGGCTTTGCCGGATCTGTTTTCTCCGGGTCTGATCCATGCCCGAGCCGCGTGGCCGTCGGCGTTGTCCTCTGGCTGTTCCTTTGCCCTCGGAAGGGGTCCTCCACCCGCTCGCGTGTTCTGGTTTCTAAGCCCCTCCCCAGGGCCGAGGCTCTCCATCCACCGTACAGGCTGTGGTTTGCAG
>NW_009258558.1:28933-29415 GCF_000687185.1 Egretta garzetta
CAGCGGAGCACCACGGCACGGCCCCCCTGCACCTCCTGGTACTGGTTCGGAAGAAAGCGGAAATTACTGGCAAGAGGAAAATTCCTGGGAGACGATGTTGCTTGGAGCAGTGGAAATCTTCTCCTTTGGCTCTGTCTTTTCAAAGGTGTAAATAAAAGTAGTGGGAGAGAAACAAATAAGCTCAGGCGTCACCGTAGCTTGGGAATTTTTGCATCAAATGTAGCAAATTTAAGAAGATGTCTAAAAACCACATCCTTTCAGGCTCCTGAGGCGGGGGGTGGGGACGCGGAGTGTTCAAACAGGACAGCTCCAACAAGCTGGTGATGGTCGGGTGGCTTCAGCAGCAGCAGCTGGCTTGTCACAGGCGGGGTGAGTTTAATGAAATATTTAAACAATTTTCAGCACCGCCGCGCCGGTACAGAACACCCTGATAATAGCCAGCAGCAGCAGCAGAATTGCTCTGAGAAGATTGAAAGACACAA
>NW_009258558.1:29608-30003 GCF_000687185.1 Egretta garzetta
TGGCTCTGCGCCGGGCGCTGCGGGGCGGCCGTGTCCAGCCTGGGGCCCGGGTGCTTCCCTCTTCGTAGCCGGCTGGGACATCAAAGCTTTGGGGCATCACCAATAACTCTTACGCTTCTGGTTTCTTGATTTATTTGTAGCCCACTAATGCTTTGGAGGGCTGTCGCACCCTGCTGAGTTGGGGTGGCCAGAAAGAATCATAGAATAGAATCGCTTTGGTTGGAAAAGACCTTTAAGATCATAAAGTCCAACCTTTAACCTAACCCTGCCATCCCACCACTCAACCCTGTCCCTAAGCACCCCATCTAGCCTTCTTTTAAACCCCCCAGGGGTGGGGACTCGACCACCTCCCTGGGCAGCCCCTTCCAGTGCCTGACAGCCCTTTCTGTGAAGAA
>NW_009258558.1:30780-31359 GCF_000687185.1 Egretta garzetta
CGGCTCGTGCCCAGGACTTGCAGGTGTTAGGGCTCCCACAGGAGCTTTCCGGCGGGAATGCTGTCGGAAGCAAAGCCCCCGTTTCTGTTGAGCAGCGCAGGGACAGGGGGAGCGAACGGGGGAAACGTCCGTCCCCGAGGCGCGCGCTGCGCAGCCAGACGGCAAAGCCTGCCAGGGCGATGCTGCGGGCCGAGCCTGCAACTCATCAGCAGCGTTGGAGAGAGGACAGCACTAAACTATTTCATGTGATTCCCCCCCCCGCCTTGCAGCCGTGCGGGACGCTTTGATTTATAGGAGCGTTAGCGTGCTCCCCGCTCCCCGCTGCTCGGGCCGCCTGTCCGCGGGAGCAGAGCATTTCGTCATGCTCCTGGGGAAGCGAGGCCGAAGAGCGAGGTTTGCTCACGGCCATCCTCTTCCTCTCGTTCCTTGGCTGTGGACCCAGGTGCCCCTTAGGGAGGCACGGGCTCTGCGCGGGTGCCGGTGGAAGTTGGAGCCTCTGCCGCGGCTGAGGACGCGCTTCGGTCGCGCCCCCGGGGTACGCGAAGGTGTGCCACAGGGGCGCAGCGATGCTCGGGAGCG
>NW_009258558.1:31954-32362 GCF_000687185.1 Egretta garzetta
TGGGGGCGGGCCTGCCCCCGGTGGGAGCCGCGCTGGCGTTCCCGAGATGAGTGCGTCGGTGCCCCCATCCCCAGGGAGCCAGCGGGTGCCTGGGGCAGAAGCTCAGCACAAAGCAGCGTTTTCGCCGAGAGCGGGGACACGGCCGTGGGGTTTCTATGGCTCCAGCAGCGCTGAAGCCGCAGGGTGCCACCAGGGATGTTGATTTTGGTTTTAAAATCTGCCCAGCTCCTACAGGAGCGATTTGGCAGACTCCAAATACCCTGGGCGAGGTACTGGGGGCATCTGGCTTTCCTGCTGCTCCAAACTGGGCAGAGGACGCCCAGCAGCGATCCCTCCCCGTGCCGGCAGACCTGGCAGCATCCTCAGCCGCCGGGGGCCGGGCCGTGCATCCTCAGCCCCGCAGAAATG
>NW_009258558.1:32971-33870 GCF_000687185.1 Egretta garzetta
GGGGCGTGTCGGTGCCGTCCTCCCGACCCCTCCCCTGCCGGCCCCTGGGGCTCAAAGGCTGCTCTGCTCCCGTCCCCCAGCTGCTTACAGCCGCGAGGCCGACCGCCTGTCCCAGTGCCGACCGCCTGTCCCAGTGCCAACCGCCTGTCCCAGTGCCGACCAGCTCCCAGACTGGTGGGTGGGTGCCATCCATGGAGCTCAGCTCTGCGGGGCGCGCTCCTGCCGGGGCAGGTGGGGAGGTGTCTGACAAAGCACAGCAGACCGGGAGGACGCCCGGTATTCCTAATTCCAAAAGTCGTCTTGAACCCCCAGCCCCGCTGCCGTGCTCAAAGGGGAATAGAGGAATCCGAGTTTAATTCTCCTGGTGGTTTGAAAATCGAGTTGTGCCACCGAAGCTGCTGGAGGGGGCCTGATCCTGGCGGGGCGCTCTGCGAGCCGTGTGGCCGTGGCCAGCTGGGGCTGGGAAAGGCTCGGTGCCCTTCCCACGGCGACCGTGCCCCCGCGCTCTTCCTCTCCGGCCCTGCCTCTCCGGGCCGAGGGCTTTCCCTCACCCAGGCGACCCGGCCCCTTCGCCGCTGACTTTTGCTCGAGGACGTGGTGGTGTCTTCCTTTTTTGTCTCTCTTTCTCACATCCCAGTTGCGGGAAACCCAACCATTCTGCGTTTCAGGCCAGAAGGTGAATGTTTGGGGAAATTATGAGCCTGTTATGATGCAATTAAAAAACAACCCCTATAATTGCTGTAATTTATACATACCTACAAAATAACCAGCTGGTGTAATCAGAGCTTCTGGTAGGTTTGATTTGTTTCAGCAAATCAAGCAGAAGGAAGCGGCTCCGCGGCGGTCGGAGGTGGCTCCCGCAGAGGCAGGGGCCGCACGCGGGGCTGCGCGCCCGTCGA
>NW_009258558.1:34044-34742 GCF_000687185.1 Egretta garzetta
TCCAAGAGCCCGTCTCGGGCTCCCCTCCCTCCCCTCCCTGCCCGCCATCCGCAGCCCTGGAACATTAAAGCGGATCGGCTGCAATTTCAAAGCTGCGACTTCAGTGCAGCCGAGCTGGTGATGGGGAAGGTAATTAGCACGGTAAGTGTTCAGTGCTTTAGGCAAATGGCGTTTAATAATGCGGAGCTCTAAGGAAGGGGGCGGCAGGGGCTGTTCGCAGCTGGCTCCCTCCTTATCGGCGGCGCGGCGCTGTGCAAAGCGCTTTGCGGTTAGCGAAGGCACCCCAGGTTTGGTTTCGTTTCTCAAGCCCCTTGCTCTGTCCCGCTTCACCCACCGTTGGCTAGCAATTTGCAGGATTGCAAACGAGCTCGGGCTATTTTAGGAGCCAGTGGTTTTTCGAGAATGAACGCTTTGCCCGTGCTCCGTGGCTGTGATTGGAGCTCTCTTGGCTAACTAGCCCCCAAATTATCGGTGCGTGCCGGGAAGGGCCCTGGTGACGGGGCTGCTGGAGCCCGATGAAAGCCTCGGCCTGCAGCTTCCAGCCGAGGACGGATAAAGCGCCGCAGGGATCCTCTGCCAGCCCTGGCGTTTAAAATATTAACAGGGTATCGTCTGCCCGCCAAACGCCGCAGCCGGCAGCGAGCACTTTGTTATAAAGCATCGCCCCTTAGCAGAGCCGCGTCTTTTAATGGAAACGG
>NW_009258558.1:35006-35849 GCF_000687185.1 Egretta garzetta
GCAGAGGATGGGAGGGAGCAGCGATGCCCTCGGAGCGGGCAGGCTCCCTGGCTGGGAGCAGCTCCTTGTTCCCTAAGCCCTAAAGGTGGGACGTGGAGGGGGGGAACGGCCGGACCTGGCCGGGTTTTGGCAGCGCTGGGCTGCCCGGCTTCTTCCCTAGGAGAGAGGCGGGGAGCGGCACGTTCGGTCTCTCCCACCTTGTGAGTGGGATGAGAACATTTTTGAGAAACTTAGATACTCCGGGTGTTTTTCCGGCTACCAGTAAGGTTTTCCAGGGAACGCGGGAGAAACTCAGCTTTGCTGCAGGAACCCAACCCACCCCGGCGCCTCAAACTGCCTGCGGGAGGGAGCCGCGAAGGGCAGACGCCCACACCGTCCCCTCCGGGTGGTGACCTCCTGGGGGCCACCGCGGTGCCAGGCTCGGTGCCTGCCCCGTCTTGGGCTGAGCACAACCACCGGCGTGGGCAGGAGCTGCCAAAAATCTTGAGAGCCCCTGCCCAGAGCTATCCAGGTTGTTGCCCCCTCGGGCAGGGCGTTGGGTGGCAAATGGTGTCAGCTGCTGACGGGGGGCTGGGGACCGTCCCCCGGCGTTACTGATCGTCTTGGTTTTTTTCTCTTCCTCCTCTCCCACTTCTTGGGCTCGCAGCAAACCCTGGAGACGAATCTCACCAACCTGGTGAAACGCAACAGTGAACTGGAGAACCAGATGGCCAAGCTGATACAGATCTGCCAGCAAGTGGAGGTCGGTGAGAGCACTCGAGGGACCGGGGGGCGGTGGGGAAGGTGCTCCGGGAAGCTCCTGGCGGGAGAGATGGGATGCACGGGATGGCTCCGGCGTCCTTC
>NW_009258558.1:36908-37751 GCF_000687185.1 Egretta garzetta
GCAGAGGATGGGAGGGAGCAGCGATGCCCTCGGAGCGGGCAGGCTCCCTGGCTGGGAGCAGCTCCTTGTTCCCTAAGCCCTAAAGGTGGGACGTGGAGGGGGGGAACGGCCGGACCTGGCCGGGTTTTGGCAGCGCTGGGCTGCCCGGCTTCTTCCCTAGGAGAGAGGCGGGGAGCGGCACGTTCGGTCTCTCCCACCTTGTGAGTGGGATGAGAACATTTTTGAGAAACTTAGATACTCCGGGTGTTTTTCCGGCTACCAGTAAGGTTTTCCAGGGAACGCGGGAGAAACTCAGCTTTGCTGCAGGAACCCAACCCACCCCGGCGCCTCAAACTGCCTGCGGGAGGGAGCCGCGAAGGGCAGACGCCCACACCGTCCCCTCCGGGTGGTGACCTCCTGGGGGCCACCGCGGTGCCAGGCTCGGTGCCTGCCCCGTCTTGGGCTGAGCACAACCACCGGCGTGGGCAGGAGCTGCCAAAAATCTTGAGAGCCCCTGCCCAGAGCTATCCAGGTTGTTGCCCCCTCGGGCAGGGCGTTGGGTGGCAAATGGTGTCAGCTGCTGACGGGGGGCTGGGGACCGTCCCCCGGCGTTACTGATCGTCTTGGTTTTTTTCTCTTCCTCCTCTCCCACTTCTTGGGCTCGCAGCAAACCCTGGAGACGAATCTCACCAACCTGGTGAAACGCAACAGTGAACTGGAGAACCAGATGGCCAAGCTGATACAGATCTGCCAGCAAGTGGAGGTCGGTGAGAGCACTCGAGGGACCGGGGGGCGGTGGGGAAGGTGCTGGGGGAAGCTCCTGGCGGGAGAGATGGGATGCACGGGATGGCTCCGGCGTCCTTC
>NW_009258558.1:38262-38511 GCF_000687185.1 Egretta garzetta
GCGCTGGGCGAGCTATCGCCCCCACCCTGCCCTCCAGAGCTGGGGCTGCTCCAGCTGCGCTCCCGGAAACAACGAATCCCTTGGCCATGCCGCCTCCATGCTCCGAATTCCTTATGCCACTCTGGGCTACTTACGCCTCCTCTGTCTTGTCTGGGGTGCTGATAAAGTGAAGCAGTTAATATTTGCGGAGCACTTGAACGTCAAAGTGAGGAGCGCTGCGGGAGGGAACGGCAGAGCGGCGCTGGAGCG
>NW_009258558.1:39319-40882 GCF_000687185.1 Egretta garzetta
GGCTCCCGCGCCAGCAGTTCATGAGCGACGCGCTCCCGTGGAAAACACCGGCGCGGAGGAAGGCGGTTAATGCCTTGCTGTTGTTCCAAGGTGCGCACGCCAATTAATAGCAAATTAATTTGCAGCTTTGCTTACTGAAGTGATATGTGGAAAGAGGCTGTCGCAATTAGTTCCTTCTTAATGGGCTATTGATGTCTTGGTTGCTAAGTCAAGCAGTGGTTCCTTGAACTAACACCCTTGCCGAGAATAAAAACACCGGGCTGCCGCAGGGATCGCTGACGTGGATTCGGGGGAGTCTGCCGGTGCCCAGCAAATGTGAGGGCCGTTGGCTTCGCCCTTGCTCACCCCAGCCCTCGCGGGGGGGACACACACGCAAGTCCTGTGGCTTCCCCGAGACCCCTCATGGGCCAGGTGGCCGGTGGGGACGCGGGGACGCTGCCTGCGCAGGCTGGGGCCGTTTGCCCGTGGTGAAGCATGGGGGGGGTGTGTGCGTTTGCAGAGGGAGCTGCAGCCCGTGCTTCGCCATCCGCACCCCGGGGAGCAGCGGGGGCTCTCGGGCCGGGAACGTGCTTCCTGACCCCCGCGCTCCCCGCAGGCGGCATCGCCGTTCTGACCGTCGCTCGCTAAATGCGGTCCTTGTTGCTGTCCTGACGATCTGGAGAGGGAAGGAGCGCCGGCGTCGCTGCGAGCCGCGCTTGGTGCCCGAGGAGGAAGGAGCTGGGACGTGCTCCGCGTTTCCAGGTTGAAATAAGGAGCGGAGGGATCGCGCCTGGGACTCGCGGCGCTGCTGCCCTTCCCGAGCGTGGCTGCGCCCGCGCTCCCGCATCGCTCGCCTTGCCCTGCTTCCCTCTGCCGGGGCGTCGTGGTGGGGAGAGGGGTCCTTGGCTCTGCCGTAGGGGTGGCTTTTGCTGGAGCTGCCTCTCCTGGGCTGCCTCTCCCCCCAGGCAAACGAGATGGCAAATGGATGTCCTGCAGGCGGGAAGGAGCCAGAAAGCCCTTGCAGAGCCGTGGCGACCGTCATCGGCACTCGCTGCTCTTACAGGTCACGCTTGGACTCCAGGACCCACCAGGGATGGAGCAGGGACGCGTGAGATGTGCCAGGACCATGGGATGTCTTTCCAAACCTCCTCCTTGGAATCCAGCTCCGGCATCGTGGTGAACTGAGCTGGGAAGAATTGAAGGCTTTTTGGTGTCTCTCTCTGATTCTGGAAGCTCCAGCCCTTCCGGAAGGCCGTCGCTTTCCATGTAGCTGAGGCATTTCCAGCTTTGTCAGGCCTTCTGCCCAAACTACCCGCTGAAAAGCATTTCTCAGCCCTACTAAATAAGCGGTCCTGCCCTTCAGAGGCGCCTTTTCTGAGAGCACATGGGGATGTGAAGCAGGAAATCTCTGCCCCTCCACACCTCCCCATGAGCCTGGACACGGGGGATCTTGCTTTGGAGCTATTCGTGGGCGTCGCGTGTAGGTGGGCACGGGTGGCCCCAACGTGCCCTGCCCACCAGCCCACCAGTACGTGCGGCGTACGTCCACATTGCGTCCAGGGAGCGCTGCCACCAGCACCCTCG
>NW_009258558.1:41082-41891 GCF_000687185.1 Egretta garzetta
GGGGGAGAGAGGGGGGGGGGTAGGCGGGGGGGCCCCCCCCCCGACGTCCCCGTGGGGAAGGACAGTGGGAGCCGCTGCTGGTGGGGTGCTGCCCGTCCCCCGGGGCTCGGCTGCCTTGCTTGGCAGTCAAAAAGCTGGTCTGGGGTTTGGGGTGGGATAGGGTCCTCCGCTCCCACTCAGAGCTGGGTCCATGCTGCCTGGGCGAGGAGGAGGAGGAGGAGGAAGAGGAGGGGGAGGAGGTTTGTCTGTGCGTGAATCGCGCCGCGGGCTGAGATGTTCCTCTTCCTCCACAAGCTGCAGTGTGAGCTTTTTCCAGGATTGAGTTTTACCGTTTGTGCCTTATTTTAGGGCTGTATTGTCCCTAGCACATTCCACGCATGCACGCCCCCGGGCGCCCGCTGAGAAGGGTGAAGTGGGTTTTTTCCCCCCTTCCTATGTTTAAAAGCTCTCCCCACACCCAGCTTTCCTACAGCTGTAGCACCCGCTGAGCCTTCACCCCTGGCCACCTGGGAACCCCTTCATCCCGATGGGAAGCAGCTTGGCCGGCATCAAGCTGTGCCTGAGCCAGGGCTTTTGCCAGTCTGAAATCCCAGCACCGTGCTCTGCTGGCACTTTGGGGGTGGGACCCTGCCCTGGAAATGCTCCTTTTTGGACCGAAGGCAGCTGGGGAGAGGGACGGTGGTGGCCGTGGTGGTGGCCGTGGTGGTGGCCTCTGCGGCTCCAGCTGCCCTCAGCCTCCTAGAGCGCGAACGCTGGCGGAGCTGGAGGTTTCTTGCCCTGGGTGGGTTTTCAGGTTTAGGATTAATTTA
>NW_009258558.1:42078-44124 GCF_000687185.1 Egretta garzetta
TCTTTGCAGACGTCGGCCATCTCCCACTGCAGCGTTGCATAATCTGCTGGCCAGGTTTAAAAAAAGATCTCGTAGCAAACGCGTTTAACTCTGGGTTGCCTTCAGGCTTCGCCGCCGCTTCGTGTGGCTTTGGAAGCACAGAAGGAAGAAAAGCTGTGTGTGTCCCCTGGGATGCTGCTCCCCGTGTGAGGGGGCTCGGTTCCCCTCTGAAGCGTGTCCCCCCGTCGTGTCCGTCCCCCAGGACGCTGGCCTTCCCTGGAGATGGAGGGCGGAAACCTCTGCCTGTGCCTTCGCTTTAAACCAAAATAAATCTGTGTTGGAAGCCTGAGGGGGGGTCCAGCAGGGGTTAATTAGCCTGGATTAAGCAGGACACATGCAGGGGGTTTGTAGAAACAAGCCACTGTTCCCTTCTGCCTCCTGGGGCTGAGGCCGTGCTCGCCTCCGCTCGCTCGGGGGCAGGATGGGAGCCCCCCTGTCCCCAGCTTGCTGCCCCCCCTCCCACCACCGGCGCCCTGATCACCCATCCCTCCGAAGGGCACGCGCCCCACCTCCCTGCCGGCAGCACCAGCGCGGGTTTACCCGGAGGAGCTGCGGTTTGGGCAAATCCTCCAGCATCTCGGCTCCTGACCGCCTGGGAGGGCTTCTGCTCTCTAAGGTCAGCGGTGTCCTAGCGGGTGCCCCCGGTGCCTGCGTGGCACAGCCTGGCGGGGCACGGACGGCTCCTGCACCCACGGCGGTGACGTCTGTGCGGAAGGACTGATGGCCTTGGGGACGTAGGAGGGAGGAACTCATCAGTGCATCTCCTACTTGGGTTTCTCTGCTCTTCGAAGTCCTATGGGACAGGTCTGCTGTTGTGTCCTGCTGCCTTCTCTCGCTGCCCCCACCCTCGTCTCAGCCAGGGGACGTGGCTCTGTAGCCCGGGGTGCTGAGGTTTTACCGGTCCCTTCTCCGAGGGTGAGGAGCCCATCTTGAGCAGCATCTTCTAGAGCAAAGCTTCAGAACTGGCCACTCAAGAGTCCAAACCAAAAGCAGGAGCCATGCTGGTCTCCCCCATTCGCAGCATCCGTCCCTTCGTGACCAAGGACCTTGAGCGTCTCCTTGCTGCTCGCCCCGAAAGCCCGCTGAGGGCCACGTGGCTGGCAATGCCCTCCCGGCTGCTGGGTGTCTTGGGGAGGGAGGGCATACGTGATCTCCCCGTGGCCATGTTTTGGTGGGTGCTAAACAGCAAAATCATCGTCTTGGCCAACTGTCCACGTGCAGAGGTCAGAAGGAGACCAGACCCGGTCTAGAAGAGGACGGATCGTGCCCGAGGTGGTTTGCAATTGCTGGTCAGACCCGCGCGGGAGGGGGGGACTTCTGGGAAGCCCTGGCCAGTCTGACTGTGGTGTCTGCTGTCCCCCACCGGGACTGACTCGGGTGCCCGGCTCTACGCAAGGTCTCATCTCCCGGCTCAAGTCCAGCAATCCCCAAGGGCAGGGTGGGAGGAAGGGCTGATGGTGCCGTCCCACGTGTGTCCGTGCCACTGGAGGGCAAATACCAGGAAGGAGGTCAGGGAGGGAGGAGCGCCGGCAGCGCCCTGGAAGATGGCCATGGTCACGAGAGCGCTGTTTGGTGCTCGCCCCGGTGCTCCGCTGGGGGCCGGTCCAGCTGAAGCTGCGTCTCGTACTGGGAGGGGATGGTGTAGGGAGGGGATTATGGGCTTGAGCATCCCCTCATCGTGAGCCCAGAGCAAAATCCGTTCAGGGACGGTGCCCCAGTTTAGGAGTTGAACTGCGAGCGCCGTAAGGAGTTTGCCTTGAGCTGGGGAAAGCTTAAAGATTTGTTGTGGTCTGGGCACGCGTCCTGCCAAAGCTTTGCGCTGTGAAGAGATGGGGCTTTGTAGAGCAGTGGGTGCTGCCAGCACCGTCTGGGGCTTTTCAATTTTTTTGGGGAGGAAGACGGGTGTTTGTAGCCGGCTTTGCTCCAGGGGGGCTCCCGGGGAGCGCTCTGTGACCGCCGGGCTCTGTAAGCCCCGTGCTCCGCCTGAGAATGAGGGCGACGGAGGCG
>NW_009258558.1:44546-44804 GCF_000687185.1 Egretta garzetta
TGCGCCGCGCCGCTCGGAGGGGGCGCCGGGGCGGGGTAATCGGTGAGGTTGGAAAAGACCCTTAGGATCGCAGGGGTGGGACGGGGTCTCTTGGGTGTGCCGAGAGCAGCGCAGCCGGGGCTGTGCGGGGCACCCCAAGGCGTACAGCCTGCCCGGGGAGGGAGGGGGGGAGCTCCCTGAGCATCCCTGCGTGCGGCCGGCGCGGGGTCGATGGTGCCCAGGCTTTGCTGGAAAGCGATGCGGCCACGACCGTGGGGT
>NW_009258558.1:45321-47417 GCF_000687185.1 Egretta garzetta
CACGGCGCGTGAGGCTGGGCGTCCCTCGCCGCTGCCGTCCCCAGGGCGCTGCCGCCGAGGACGGGCCGTGTGCTTGGCACAGCTGGAGGAGGGGAGTCACGTTGATGAGCAGGACAAATCGGTGCAGCGCCTTGGATCAGTCTGGGCAGCTTCCTCGGGGCTTTTCCAACACCGCGGCGCTAATATAATAACGCAGAGTTAATATGGAAGGGGCGTGCGAGCCCCGCGCTGCGGGCGAAGGAGAGGCCACACGCCCTGCGCCGCAGCGTAGCTGTAGGTGAGCGGCTTTTCCACCGCGCTCTCCGAGGGGGTGTCTGGACCCTTCCTCCAGCGGTTCCCGGTGTCCCGGCTTTTCCCGGTGCGATGGGGAGAGGCTGGAGGGATCGGCTGCAGCTCCGAGCGGCACCCACGGGAGTTCCCAGTGTGCATGCACGAGCCCCTTGCCTTTCGCGTGGAGCTGGAGCGTTCGTGCTTTTATCCCAGCCGCTTCAGGGAACATATTTTATGTAACGGTGCCTTCTGCTGGTCCATCTGTCTGTCTGCCTCTCGCTTCCCACCCCCTCCCCTAACGCCTCCTGACCATGTTGTCCAGTTTCAGCCGTACTCGGCAGGGAGCTGGAAGGCTCGGGGATGTTGTTCCCCACGAACTGGCAGCTGGGGAGAGGAGAGAGGCCCCGGCTGGTGCCCAAAACCATCAGCAGAAGCAGCGCTCGGCTGCCCGTGAGCCGCCAGGGTCAGAGCAGCAAGCTCGTGCCCGGTCTTTGGCAAGCCCCCAGCGCTTCTGGGTTTCCAGCCCCGTGCCTCCCACTCGGCGCCCTCCACGCTCTTTGGAAGGCAAAAGGGTCTGAGCCATGGGGTCTGAGCCGCGGGGTCCGAGCCCCAGGGCCCCCGAATCTTACCCTGGGTGCAGGCCGATGCGAGGTCGGCGCCAGGGGTGGCCGCACACGTGTGTGTGTGTTCGTGTAGAGACAGGAGGGAAAGGAGGGGGTTACGTCTCGTGATTATTTTGTTGTTGGAGCCGTAGGCCTTAATTCAGTAGACCCTACAGAAACACGACCACTGCAATCTGCCAGCGGCTTCAGGGATGGCCTGGGGCTTGTGCCTGCCTGTCCCTTGGCTTCGCCCTGGCTGCCTGGAGGAGGAGGGAGCTTCCCTAGTGCTCCAGCACAGCGTTACCCCCAGACACGGAGATTTTGCTGAAGAAATAACGTTTCTTCTGGTTTCTTTGCTCCCCCCGCGGCTGCTGAGCACAAGTTCTTTGCAGAAGAGCCAAGAGGTGCCCTTTGCTTATCCCGTAACAGCTTGTTCGGTGCGGTCCTAAGCCGTCCGTAAGCACCTTCCGCGGGGCTTTGCGGGGCAAGGACCCAAGGCTCAGAGGTGCTTGTCCCTGGGGTCACTTCGTGTCCCCTTCTGAGCGGTGGCTGGGCCAGGTCTGAGGTTTCACTGGACACTCAGAGCCCTGAGCCCCGGCCCCGGGCAGGGGCTGTGCGGGACTCGCAGGGCGCTTGCGTAGACGGAGCAGAGCCTGTTGCACCCACGTGCCCTGGTTTTGGGCGCGGGCTGGTGCCTGGGCTGGTTTGTCAGCTCCTGCTTCCCCACCTCGTGGGTAACTCCCGCCCTGTCCCACCGCAGCGCCTCGCCCTTAATTGCAAAGTGATTTGTGGCTGCGAGCACGACGTTCTCCAGCAGATCTGCTGGGGCTGAGCCAGGGACAGGTTTCCTTGCCCGGTGCTGGATTGCTTTGCAGGAGTTCTCCTCTCCCGGCCAAATCTACCGAGAGCCGGTGTGGGGTGGTGGTGTGTTTGCGGGGGAGGGGATGCGTCGCTCCCCTGCTTTGGTCACGCATGGGACCCTTCGAGCGGTGCGGAGGCTAAGCCCTGGGGCTCTCCCCCCGGCGAGCAAAGCCTAACACGGAAAGCGCGTTGCTGCTCTGCCTCCCCAGAGCCTTTGGGGACGTTTCCGTGCCGTTTCACCGCTCCTTGCTTCCCCTGAGCAGCCCCGGGCTTAGGATGGGGTTTCCTCCCTGCCTTTGGAGCTGTGTGCTGGCCTCTGAGCGCCTTTGCTTCCCTCTGCTCCTGTGGCAGGGGGTGAAGCTG
>NW_009258558.1:47740-48855 GCF_000687185.1 Egretta garzetta
TGTGGGGCAGCAGCAGGGGTCAGGAGGTGCCCGCCGCGCTCCCGGCGGCGTGTAACGTCACCGCTGCCTGCGCCCGTTTAGTCCCCCGCCTCGCCGCTGCGGGGTGCCGGGAGCAGCGCGGCGCACCCTGATGCGTATTGATGGTCTCTTCTTTTCTTCCAGGGTCGCCATGGCAACTGCATCCTCTCAAATCCTGATACCAGATATCAATTTTAATGATGCCTTTGAAAACTTTGCTTTAGATTTTTCCAGAGAGAAGAAGCTGCTGGAGGGGCTGGATTATCTAACCGGTGAGTGGGCTCCCCGCAGCCTCCCCTGCGCCCCGCCAAGGGCCGCCAGGCGCGCTCCAAAGCAAACTGGGCTGCTGCTTGTCCTCACCCGTAAAAAGTGCCTGGTCAGCTGCGGCCGAGCCAAGGCCATGCTGTCACCGGGACGGTGACATGTCCCCTCCTCCCGATTGCACTCTGCCTCTCCCCGAGGGCAGCTGGCAGAGTTCAGATGGGAGGTGAAAAATGGCCCCGGGAGGAGGCTGACGCCCACAGGGACCCGAGAGGGCGGATTACAGAGAGGGAACGGTGGATTAACCAACTGCTGTTCTTCCAACGCACCGCATGCTTTAGCATTTCCCTTTTGCTGCCCTTTTTGTGCGTCTCTTGGTGCTAAATTACGACCTCCTGCGGGCAGGGACCTTGCTGGGCCTCTTGGTGCTGCCTGGATGCCTGTGGCACGGGCTGGACGCTGCTCTCGCTCTTCCCTGGGGCGGCACGGGGTGGCCGGGAGCAGCCCCGCTGGCAGGCGACTGCTGCGGGACCGGGACCCGGACCGGGACCCTGCCGTGTGCTGGGAAGCCAGGGGGAGGGATGGAAGCTCCGGGCAAGCGAGCACATCGTTCCTCACCCAAATCCGATTTTCTTCATCGTGAAGCAGATCGGCTTGCCACAAAAAATTAACAACAAGCATCTGTCCGGAACAGGTCTGGGATGAAATGCGCATTCCGCAACCGGTGCCGAGCAGTCACTGGGTTTTGAAGCGGCTTCTCCGCGGGTTGCGGGGTGGGGGTGTCGGCCCTGGTGCGGGCAGCGGTGGCAAGCCCCCCTTGCAGCCAGCCTGCAAGC
>NW_009258558.1:49137-49693 GCF_000687185.1 Egretta garzetta
GCAGGCGGGCCCCGGGGCGTTTCGTTACCGTGCTGGGAAGTTACGTGGGAAGCATGAGGACAGACGGACGGGGCGGCTGGTTGTGCCGAGAGCCCCCGCTCGCCACGTGCGCCCGCCCCTGCCCCGCAGGGAGCAAACGAGCCCCGGGGCTGTTAGGGGAAGCGAGCGCAACCTTACCGAAACGCGTTGCCTGTGGTCTCCCGCAGCACCGAACCCCCCGTCCGTCCGAGAGGAGCTGTGCACGGCCTCCCACGACACCATCACCGTCCACTGGATCTCGGAGGACGAGTTCAGCGTCAGCTCCTACGAGCTGCAGTACACCATCTTCACTGGCCAAGCCAACTTCATCAGTAAGTCCCCGCGCGCCCGCTCCCCGGGGGGGCTGTGCTCCGGCTTGGGAAGGCAGAGGTTCCCGGGGAGAATCGGCGGGCGCAAAGGCTGGGAATCAGGGGAGGAAACCGCAGCGGAGGATCCTCGGAGGGCGCCGCTCAGGGCTGTGCTGAGCGCGGTGGAGGACCCCCCGGTGCTGGGGGCCCATGACTGGATCAGTTTGCCC
>NW_009258558.1:50650-51703 GCF_000687185.1 Egretta garzetta
CCTTCCCTGCCTCAAGGAGTGGTCTCCGGCTACGCCACGCGGCGCCTGGGGCTCCGTCAGCTCTCTGCTCCTGCCAGCACCCGTCCCCGCAGGTCCCCGGGGCAGCCGGGGGTTTAAGAGATCGCGAGGGTCCCTCTTTCTGGTGGCTTTACATCGCTGGGCTGACGTATGGAGCCCCAGGGCGATGGTGTGCTTGTGCCTGGCTTTGCTCGCACAGGGCTGCGGTTCTGGGGAGCCGTGAGGAGGCTGGAAGCTGTCCGTGGGGTAGCGGATGGGGCTTCGCAGCCGCACACGAAGCAGAAGAGGAGTTGCACTTCGCATCGCCCCAGGGACGGCCAAGGGGGGTTAAATACGTTTGGGGAGATTGGAGTGAGATGCAGTCAGAAATCAGAGGGCAGCAAAGCTGGGCCCATCCCGGCCGGGGGGGGGGGTTGGGTTTGCAATGGGGGGGAGAAGCCTTTTCCCATGGAAGGGCAGCAAACGCTGCGGGGCCGTTCGCAGGCGCTGCCTGGAGGGATGGCATGGACAGCAAGCGGGCTCAGCGAGCCCAGGCCTCCCGAGCGTTTCCTTTCCCGACGCTGCAGTCGCTCCTGCCCTGACTTGGCTTTGAGACGACTTCTCGCCTCCGCCTCCTCGTTTGCTTTGCACGGCTTTAAACGCCATGAAATCAAGGCAGCGTAGCGGCGGGGCTGGGGGGAGGCTGCCGAGGCGCAAACTCCAATGCGGCTCTGCCTTGTTTATTAAAAATGCATCCCTCCTGCGGCTGCTGTTCCTAAGCGCTTCCCCGCGCTTTGAAGGGTGCTGGCTCTGGAAATGGAATGGGAGGCTTGACAGGCGGAGAGCGATGGCGTGGCGCGGCGGCTCGCTTCGGGAGCGGCTCCCAGGGGACCGGGCTCTTTTGGTTTTATAACTGAGTGTCAGTCATCAGAGACGCCGGCACGCGGCTGAGGGCTCCTCTTCGTAGATGAACGCGATTAAGTAAGAGCCCGATCAGGTTTTGAACTCCCCTTGCTGCAGGGCTGTGGCTGCGGCAGCTTCCTGCACGTTTAGAAT
>NW_009258558.1:53097-54536 GCF_000687185.1 Egretta garzetta
ATTAACTCTATCCCAGCCGAAACCAGGACAGCCCCCCTGCTGACCCCGCATCAGGGGACCTCTGCTCTCCCAGCCATGCTGTCCTCAAGCCGTGACTCCTTCGGCATCGCCCCGTAACCCCCCCTTTCCACATTTGGGGTCATTTGGGGTGCCTGGCCAGGCTCGTGCGCCAGGGGTTTGAGGCAGCTGAGGTTGGAACCATCGAGAGTCTGCGAAATCCGTGTTCTTTCTCAGTGCCAGGGTGGTATTTTGGGAATGGGGTCACATGGGAGCAGGCACCGGCTGCGTCCTCTGAAGCGCCGTCTGTCCCGAGCCAGATTTTGCAGCGCAGCCCGCGTGCTTGCTCACCCCCCGCCGCCTGCAGGCATTACCCGAGCCCCCGGGCAAGGATGTGCCAGCACAAACCGGCAGCCGGGGCCGGGCTCCTGTCGGGCACACTGACCTCCAAAAGGGGTCATCTCGGGGAAAGGGCTGGGACTGTCTCTCTCCTGACGGAGCCGGGTATTTTTATACTGCACGTCCTTGGAGCTTGTCTGTTTGCATTACTGCCGGGAAGCGATAGCTACAGAAACGGGGAAATAGCTGGGGGAAAGGAGCAGGAGGTCACTCCCAATTTGCGGCTTTACTTTCAGGCCTCTCCACTCAATTATCTCACAAATTGGGCTCCGAGGAGAATCAACACGAGCCGCCATCAGGTACGAGAGCAGCAGCGCCGTGAGCTCCATGACGGGGTCGCACTTGAAAGCTCTCCAGCCTCGCTGCAGCTAACGCTGCCGGCTGTTTGCCGCGGCTCCCGGCCCCGGCTTGGAAACCCCCTCGCTGCGCAGTGTCGGCGCGGGCGTTCCTCCTCCCCGGGACTCCTCGGTGTCCGTAGCCAAAAGCGGGAGCGTGCAGGAGGCCATGGCTCGTTGTGCACCGCAGCGGCTTCCCCTGAGCCGGGCCAGGGACCGCTCCGTGTCCCAAAGCCTGGGCTTTAGGATGTTTGTGGTTATTTAAGGTGTTTTGCTGCAGCTGCCCTACTCAGCTCGCTCTGTGCTCAAGCAGAGGGATCCGTATAGAAATCCCGTCCGGCATCCACGTGCCCTTCACTGTATCTTGCACAAAAACTCACGACGACAAAACCCACTGGAGCTCCAGTTGCTTCTTTACAACATCTTGGTGCTTTGCAAAAAGAGAAGGAGGGACGGTCTGGGGGCTTAGAGGGAAGTCACTGAAAAATAGGGAGGTCGGGTGAAGCCTGGGCTTTGGAAGCGGTGGGGAGTGCTGGGGAGATCGCCCAGGTTTGGTGGAGCTTCTGCACAGCCTGTGTCCCGGTGCTGTCACGTCCCGGCCAGCCCGGAGCAGGAGCACCACGGGCAGGGCTGTCACCTCCCTGCCCTGGCACGGAGCAGGAGCGCAGGCAGGGCTGTCCCCCCCAGCCCTGGCCCGGGCGTGCAGAG
>NW_009258558.1:55311-56407 GCF_000687185.1 Egretta garzetta
GGGTGTGGGGATGGAGCAGCCGCTTCCCAGAGCAGCTTTTCTTTTGCAGCAGCAGCCAGAAAGGGTCGGTCTCCAGCCCTCAGCACCCCCGGGGGCGCTCCTGTGCTGTACAGAGGGGTAAACTGAGGCACGGTCTGTGCCTGAAGCCTGTGACCCCGTAGGGATGGACCAGGAGACCCTCGGGGCTGGGCAAACTCATTTAGCTGTGCAAAACCAAATGGTGCTGTATGGAGCAGCCAAAGCCTGTCCTGAACCGGAGCCAAGAGCGTGACGGGAAAGCGCTGGAGCAGGGAGCAGGAAGGCTCCCCAAAGGCCCTGGCTCTCTCCCCTCGCCACCCCGAAACGGAGGGCTTCGTTTTGGGATTCTCAAAGTGCAACCTTCTGGCTTTTCCTTTCCACACCTGGTCTGAAAACGGCCCTAAATTATTAAGGGAGGGGGAAAAAAAAGCATTGAAGCAGAAGGGACTGTGAATTCCCACACGCCCCAGCAGAAGCTGGACCTGGCTCTGGCAGGGCAGCAGGGGGTTCAGGGGCTGGGCACCGAACCCCCCAGCCCTCCCTGCTGAAGACGTCTGCGTTTGCAGGTATTTTTGTGACCCCATCCCTGCAGGCACAGCCCTGGGCTCGGGGGCCGGCGAGGGTTACTTTTGCGTGGCACCAAAAAAACTGGAGCCTGCCAGAATCCGCAGCGCTGGCTGTGGCGTGTGCTGCCGAGCTGGTGCTCCCAGAGGTGCGGTTTGTCCAGGTGAGGGAGGGCAGGGGCTCCCCCGGCCTTGGGGGTCTTTGGTGGGGGGGTTACCAAAGCGAGCGGGACGGCCAGCGTGTGTCAGCGAGGGAACAGCTTGGCTTTCTGTGTGCTGGTGACGTTACAGAGGAATTGCAGCTGGGTTTCAAGCCAGCGTTCAAGCTCTGCAGAATCCATCGAGCTCCATTCTGTGAACGGCAGAGGAAGCCCTGGGGCGCGTGCCCGCTGGCTGGCCCCGTGCTCGCACCCCCTTCCAGCCCCCCTCAACACGGGCCGGGCCCGATGCCTTTGAATCGCTTCCCCCGCCGCACGCACGGCCCAGGCGAGACCTTGTTCGGCAGTGGGGCGGGG
>NW_009258558.1:56443-56925 GCF_000687185.1 Egretta garzetta
CTGTACTGTTCCCGCCGTTTCGGTGCTGTGATACCAGCACTTAAGGGTCTGCTCCCCCTTCCCTGTGCTCCTGTAACTCTCGCTACTGCTGATGGAGGATGGATCCCTTCGGGAATTCAGGCTACGTGCCCCGCCGGGGTTTGGTTCGCAGTGTGTCTTGATGGCGTCTTCAGTGCCATTTCCATTACCGGGAAACCCCCCCCGTTTCTGCCACGGCATTTTACATCGCAAACTGAGGGCAAGAGGGAGTTGCTCTGATGGGGAATTTGGCTTTGAAGGGGGTAACGCGCGATAAGGAGACCCCAGACGTTCCCCAGCCAGGGATCACTCAGGGATCCCTGCCAGGATGACACCCGCGCCATGCTGTGCCATGCCATGCTGTGCCATGCCACGCTGTGCCACGCTGTGCCATGCCATGCCATGCCACACTGTGCTGTGCCATGCCGTGCCATGCCATGCCATGCCGTCCCAGGCTGTCCCGT
>NW_009258558.1:57198-58473 GCF_000687185.1 Egretta garzetta
ATGCCATGCCGTGCCATGCTGTGCCATGCTGTGCCGTACCGTGCCATGCCGTGCCGTGCCATGCCATGCCACACTACACCACCCAGCCTGGCTGCAATCAAGTCCGGACCCTCCCTGGGGGCAGAGCGCTCACCCTCCAGCTCATTTAACTCTGCATTTTGGATTCTCACCTCCTTCCCCTCTGTTTGGTGCGGGAAGGTGAGCGATTCCCGGGCTGGGGAATAAGCCCAGGGTGCAGGCGCTGCTCTCGTCCCTGCTCCCCTCGGTCTCGCTGGCGGGGCCTGGGGTGCTGGTTTGCCTGCAGGCGCGGGCAGCAGCGACCCGCGTCTCCTCCCAGGGAAGCCGCTGCAGGCACCAGGGGCACGGGAGCAGCCCAGGGACCGATGGATCAGCCCGTGAGAGCGGATGCACAAGGCACATGGATGTGCCTCGGCGTCTTGCTGGGCATCTGTAATCCAGTGTCCTTGGCTGGGGGGGAACTGTTGGCGCACGGAGGATGTCCAAAGAGCCTGGGGCAGATGTCTCCTGCCCTGTCCTGCCTGGACGATGGTGGCAACCAATATAAATCCTAACCCGTGTGTCTCCTAACAGGCCAGCCATTTAAGCTGGACCCCAAGATGGCTCACAAGAAGTTGAAGATCTCCAATGACGGGCTGCAGATGGAGAAGGACGAGAGCTCCTTGAAGAAGAGCCACACGCCCGAGAGGTTCAGCGGGACGGGATGCTATGGCGCAGCGGGAAACGTCTTCATTGACAGCGGCTGCCACTACTGGGAGGTGGTGGTGGGTTCCTCCACCTGGTAGGCAGCACCGTTGTCTTCCCCCCGCTCCTGGAGGCCCTCGGGTTGCCCCAGAGATGCTGTGGGGCGCACCAGGGTTAAAGGCCTGGGTTTGGGCAGAGCTGCTCATGGGCAGAGACCTTAAACCTGTGTGGCTGGGGCTTTCGAGAGGTTTATGAGTTTCTCCTCCAGAAGCTTTTGGGTCCGATCCAGTCGGGCTGCCACGTGAAGTTCCTATCTTCGTTGCCCTCACCCGCTGAAGCTGCTAATGCCTGCCAGGGCTCAAACCTCACCCCGACAGCCGGGCAGAGGTGCCACGGAGCGTGAAACCCGCTGGTTTTACCTGTGCAGTGCCCTCCCCCGGGCTGTCTCGCACCAGGTCCCGCTTAGCTGGGCCAGGCGTGGTTATGAAGTCTGAGGCTAAGCAGGGGGGACCATGGCTAAGCAGGGGGGACAGGGATGTCCCCGGGGGGGGCTTGCAGAGGCCTGGCAAGCCA
>NW_009258558.1:58616-59149 GCF_000687185.1 Egretta garzetta
GACGAGTCCGGCCCCCCTCCCGTCGGCAGGAGCGCAGGGCCTTGTCCCCGCCGCGGGCCGCCCCGCCGCAGGCCGCCAGGGCTGGACGTTGTCGCTGAGCAAAGCTTCCCCTCTCTTCCAGGTACGCCATCGGCGTGGCTTACAAGTCGGCTCCCAAGAACGAGTGGATCGGGAAGAACTCCTCGTCCTGGGTCTTCTCCCGCTGCAACAACAACTTCGTGGTGCGGCACAACAACAAGGAGATGCTGGTGGAGGTCCACCCGCAGATGAAGCGCCTCGGCATCCTCCTGGATTACGACAACAACGCGCTCTCCTTCTACGACCCAGCCAACTCCCTCCACCTCCACACGTTCGAAGTCTCCTTCATCCTGCCCGTATGCCCGACCTTCACCATCTGGAACAAATCCCTGATGATCCTCTCGGGGCTGCCCGCCCCGGACTTCATAGATTACCCAGAGCAGCAGGAGTGTAACTGCAGGCCCCAGGAGTCCCCGTACGTATCAGGGATGAAAGCCTGTCACTAGGCTGCCCCA
>NW_009258558.1:60004-60408 GCF_000687185.1 Egretta garzetta
TCAGCTGTGCCCTGCCACGCATGGCTCCGCGTAGACCTCCATGAGTTTTACGCCCGGCGTCCCCGCAGAACAAACCCACATCTCCCCGTGCTGAGCAGACGGTCACGTCCTGCCCAAAGACCATCTCTGCGCTTTGTGACCCACAAATCTCAATTTATGACCCCAAATCTTGGCTCTCGGTTCGTTCTCCACCATGGCAGGGTGAGCATGGAGCCGTCCTGTTTGCTTGGTGGCAAAGGACCGAATCCACCCCAGCCCCTGGTTACTGGGAGCTCTTCTGCTGCCACCAGTGCTCCCAGTAACGACAAGCACTGAGTCCCCTGGCCAAGCTTCAGTTCCCACATCTGTTTAAAAGCCAGGGGAGGAGCTGGGCCGGGCACACCGGTCCCTGTGCCGGGGGGAGC
>NW_009258558.1:62123-62540 GCF_000687185.1 Egretta garzetta
TATATATACGTTACTGGATCTGTCTGTGTGTGGCGGAGCTTGTGCAAGCTGTGCTGTCCCTGGGATGCTCTCCTGGGCCACCACAGTTGGCATTCCCCAAACTGACGAAATGCAGACCGTGAGCCGTGGGGTCGTGGGTGTATCGATACATCCACAGCACAGCACAAAAAGGTCCTCGCTTCACGTAACCCAGGATGGGGCAGAGGAGCCCTGGCTGGCAAAGCCCCTGAGGGGGCAGCAGGGGCCCTGGGCAGTTCGGGAGGCTCTGGGAGGGTTTGCTCCCCCCAGGGATGCTGCTGCGTGTCACGGTCGCCTGCTGCGTGTCATGGTCACCCCGGGGGGGGGACACCCACCAAACATGTGGCTGTGCATCCCCCGGTGCGGGGGTACGCGGTATCATCCGACGGCAGCGTTTCT
>NW_009258558.1:62828-63413 GCF_000687185.1 Egretta garzetta
CCCACCCCAGTCGCCTGGAGAAGCGGCATCGGCAGAAGGGTGGGGAGCCCAGGACCTGCCTCGCCAAGGGGGAGCGAAGACGCGTAAGCCAACGGGAGACAGAGCCCGCCTTTGCTGAGCACAAGTGCCTAAAATATTTATTAACTGGAAAACATATGGTGCAAACCAACACTGTAGAATTAAATATTTCTTACTTTATTCCTTTGCTCCAGGCTTTTTCCCATTAAACATTAATGACCCACACATGGAAGCTGGCCTCAGGATGGAGTAGCTGCTCTCATTACGGGGCAAATCTGTAGCACTTGCAGGATCTCAGCCCCCTGCCTTCGCTGCGTGGTGGTGCTGACAAATCCGGCTGCAATGAGCCCCGGGCCGGGCCCTGGCGTTGGTGCGCCCGCTCCTGCCGCGCAGCCGGACCCCGCTAACCCAGAACCCTGCAAGAAGCGCTCGCCGCCGCCCCCAGGGCTCAACAGCCTGAGTTCCCAGACCCGGCATTCCCAGCCCAGGGCCTGGCAGAGCAAGACAGCCCAGACCGCCCGCAGCTCGCCGGGTGGCTGCCCCAGCTCCAGCCCCCTGCTCCGGCCC
>NW_009258558.1:63557-65307 GCF_000687185.1 Egretta garzetta
CAGCCCCCTGCCTTCGCTGCGTGGGGGTGCTGACAAATCCGGCTGCAATGAGCCCCGGGCCGGGCCCTGGCGTTGGTGCGCCCGCTCCTGCCGCGCAGCCGGACCCCGCTAACCCAGAACCCTGCAAGAAGCGCTCGCCGCCGCCCCCAGGGCTCAACAGCCTGAGTTCCCAGACCCGGCATTCCCAGCCCAGGGCCTGGCAGAGCAAGACAGCCCAGACCGCCCGCAGCTCGCCGGGTGGCTGCCCCAGCTCCAGCCCCTTGCTCCGTCCCGGTCCCGCTGCTCCCACCAGGCTGCTCTGCTGCGTGTCCTGTAAGGGGCTTCGGCGGGGACCTGCAGGTGCTCCTGAGCTCCGGCCGCTTGCCAGGGCAAGGATGCTCTGAAAGGAACCCTTGATGGACACGGTGATGCTTGACTCCCCCATCTCGTGTATCCCATGGACCTCCCCCCCGGTGCCGCCCTGGGGACCTGCAGGGGGTGCGAGGGCTCTCGCAGCAGCCCAAGTACAAGCATTCACCTCCCGGAGCTCGTTGCTAGCGCTGCCTCTTGGTCTTGCGCGGGATGGAAGGGGTTGCAGCTCAGCTTCCCATTTCTGAACTGCAACCCAGCTCACGCTTCTGGAGCAAACAGCCCAAAGCCTGCCCATGTGATGCTAAGTAAGTTAACGAGGCTGCTAATTGCACGCTCCGTCTCTCTGGATGGTGATGACTGCTCAGGGCAGAGGCTGAGGGCCAGAGCTCCTCTCTGTGTGGCACCATGTCCCTGAAACAGAGCGTGGAGCTCGGGTGCCGTCGAGGACAGCCAGCGTAGTGTGAGGACGGCGCCGCTCCTGCCTGGGGACCCCCTGGAGCCCCTGCTCTCCAGCCCGCGAAGGGGTCGCCTCCAGCCCTGGACGCTGCTGGCTGTGACTTCTGGGCCATCAGGGTCAAATCCCGCAGGGAGCTGCTCTCTCCCAACTCGGTCACCAGAGCAAAGCCATCCCACAGCCACGGCTCGGCCCCTGCAGTCAGCGTGGGAGACGGGGGCCGTCACTACCCGTGGGCTGGAGGGGGTGGCTGGGCTCCCCTAAAGCTGCCCTGGCTTTCCCAGCTCCCTTTCAGGGGGTCCCAAGGGTGCTGGGGCTCCCCCTGGGTGGCGTTTGCAGCTCCAGCCCCCTTGCTGGGAGAACCCTAGCACTGGGAGGGGGACACGAGGGCTGGGGCCCCCGGCAGCCGGGGAAGGGACGTGTGTGGGAGCTGCTCATTCCTCCGAGGCAGCTCCGGAGACTGGGAAACTGATGGTCCCGGCTGGGCACGCAACTTGGGTCACCCGGCTAACTCTGGGCCCTTGCAGCAGCGGGGGGGACGGAGATGCCCTGGGGCTGGAAGGACCATGAAGCAGCACGAGGGTGACACGATGCACGTGCCAGTGGCCTCAGCCCAGCCACCGCAGCCCCCGACGGGCTGGCCCGCACCCAGGCCCCTGGACCTCCTGGCGAAGGACGAAGCTGCTGCGCTGCTGCCGGAGATGTAGCAGCCTCCCAGAGTTTGGGAAGCACCTGTGAAATCCACTTTCACCTGTGACAACCACTTTCGGCTCCCATCCCAGCTGCTGTGGGCACCCTCGACCCCTTCCTGCTCCAGGGAGAGGATTAAGGAGGCTCTTGGAGGCATCGCGATGGACACACACATGGGCACGTTCTGCCCTGCCCGGGGGAGGAAGGTGCAAGCTGGGAAGCCCGGCCCCGTGCTCGGTGGCGGCTGCAGCTCCC
>NW_009258558.1:65775-67110 GCF_000687185.1 Egretta garzetta
CCGGCTCTGGTGGATCAGGCTGGGGCTGGGCACCGCTGTGAATATGCAGGGCCCGTGCCCCTCTGCCGAATGAGCCTCAGCCCCACAAAGGACGAGAGCGAATGCAGATGCCTGAAGCTGGGAGCTGCTGGGAAAGGCGAGCCTTCGGAAAGCGAGGGTCTCCCGGGTGCTGTGAATCACACCCTCCCCATCCAGCCACCTCAGCCCAGGAAGGGAAAACCCACACCATGGCTCCTGCGATTGCTTTATTGTCCCTGTAACAGCCGCGTTAATCAGGGAAATGAGATGTGTCTGAGAGCTGGGAGGGAGGCAGCGGCATCCTCCGAGGGTCGGTCGCTCAGCTTCCTTAGCCCGGCCCTGAGCCCGTACCTCCGGAATAGAACACAAGCCCAACGCACAGCGCCGGTGGGATGGGGCATGAGGCCCTGGTGGGATGGGGGGCACCGGGCGGGGGGAGCAGGAGGCTGGTTTGTGCTGAGGCTGCGCTGTGTGGTTCGGCGCCCAGCCCACCCGGTGCCGGACGGGGCAATGGGGAAGGCTGGGGATGGGAAAGGGGGAGCGGGTGGTGAGGGCTCAGCCTACGCCGAGAGCGCTGCACTGGACAGAGCATGGCAGCGTCCCCTCCGTGTCCTCTGGCTGAGCCCAGAGCCTTTGTGGAGCCACCAAAGTGGGGGGACCCTCCCTCCCGCTGCGCTGCCCTTCGGCCGATGGGCGCAGCCAGCCCCAGCGCCGGGATGCTCCCGCCAGACCCCAGCACGCCCAGGGCTCCCTATCCACATGTCCTGGAAGCCAAAGCCTTCCCGTAAAAGGGACGTAATTGCCAGTTGTCTTTATTTTTACCAAGCACCTGGTGCCAGCCAGCAGGCAGGAAGGAGCTTTTTTCCTCTTGCTTTGTTTGGTGCCTTTCCCCATTAACCTCTGGTTTCCAGGAAACATCATCTCTTGTTGATGGGCACCCGTGAAAGCCAATTTAAAACCGTTACTGCTGTGGCAGGTTGCTTCATCGAAAGAAAAAGCTTTCCCTGAGAAGTCGAAATGAGCTCTGCCCCTGCTTTCCAGGAACGCGCTCTGGACCACACGAGGCCTCGGTGCCACCGGCGCCACAATTTGCTCCCACGGGCCAGCCGGGAGGGGAGGAAAATCATCCTGGGAGCTGTTGGTGCGAGGAAGGCAGCTGCGGCCCTGACTTTGAGGGCCCTTGCCCGGCCGTGGGGCATGCATGGCGCCGGGGGGCCCGAGCTGTCAGGAGCCCGGGGAGTGGCAAGGACGGCTGCGGAGCGCGGCGAGGACGGCTGCCGGAAAATGGCCAGGATGGCTGTGGAGCGCGGCGAGGAC
>NW_009258558.1:67287-68005 GCF_000687185.1 Egretta garzetta
GCCGGCTGCCGCCCACGGCTTGCCCGGAGCCATGAGGATCCAGCTGGGAACGCAACCGTGCAGCCCCCCCATCCCTGAATGGAAATTCCTTCAACCGGCAAATTCACTCCAGATTGAAAAAAAACCCCATAACTGTTTAATAAATGGACAGAACAGAAAATTACACCCCTGAGCACAGACTGCACGGGGTGAATGATTTATAGCGTCTGTGCGGCATTGCCTGAGCTGGCCCCAAATGAGTCCTTCCTAACAGAAGTCTAATTGAGGTTTTTAAACACTAATCTGAAGTATCAGCCCCTAAAATTGGCTGTTCTTGATCATCAGACACATCAAAGCATCACTTAGCGTGTTGCGGAGGTATTCTCTTGGTCTGGCTGCGGAACGGTGGACGCCACCTGAAATGGGGCCAGGCAGCCTTTACGGAAGCATTTCTGGATCACAAAGGCTGAGCTGGAGCGGGGACTGTCGGCGATCGTCACCCAAAGCCCGTAGGCATTTGTGGTCGCGAGCGGGGACAGGGAAGCAGGGGGTGGCCAGGGTGTGAGCGCGCCCGGCGGTGCAGTGGCTGAGCCAGCGGTTTTGTTCCTCTTGGGGCCCCAGGGGCGTGCAAGCGAAATGCCCGGTATTGCCCGGCAGCGCCCGCGCCTGGCATCGGCTGAGCAGGCTCCGTGGTGACCGCGCCGCAGGACACGTGGGTGGCAGGAGCGCCGTTACGAGA
>NW_009258558.1:69558-70075 GCF_000687185.1 Egretta garzetta
GGAGCTGCCGCCCCAGGGAAGGCTTTAAGGGACAAAGGATGCTCGGGGTTTTGTCCCCGAGCCAGCACCGGGGCAGGGGCAGCTTTCCAAGGGTCGCGCACAACCCAGGGGGGACCCGGTTGAGGGTCTCTGGGGCTGAGGCTTTGTGCTCCCCCACGGCCCCTTGCGCAGGGCTGTCGTGTTTGGGGGCACCACAGGCTGGGTCGGGAGCCCGGTGGCTTCCAAACGTGATGCATCAGCTCTGATATTTTACGCACCAAAAACGTGGCCGTCACTTGTCAGGTCTTTGCCCTTCACTTGCCATGAGAAGCCCTCCGTTCTGCTCCTGGCTGCCTTGCTGCATGACCTCCCGTGCACGCAGCCCCCCCGGGAGACGGGCTCCGGGCTCTGCCCCCCCCACATGCCCCCTCCCCAAAGCAGCCCCCAGCCCATTGAACACGAGCAGCAGCGCTGCGTGTAGCTGGGGTTTCACCATGACCCCCTTCAAATGGGAGCCCCTTGTGCCCACGCCCTCCCC
>NW_009258558.1:70670-71231 GCF_000687185.1 Egretta garzetta
CTTGCCAAGGGTCGCGCACAGCCCAGGGGGGACCCGGTTGAGGGTCTCTGGGGCTGAGGCTTTGTGCTCCCCCACGGCCCCTTGCGCAGGGCTGTCGTGTTTGGGGGCACCACGTGCTGGGTCGGGAGCCCGGTGGCTTCCAAACACCAGCTCAGCTCAGCCGGGCTTTGGCTGGGAAGCAAAGGAGCGTCCCCGCGGCTGCGCCAGCTCTCAGCACGAGGCATTGCGCTCCCGAGCAAAGCCCAGGAGAGCAAAGGGGGCTCGGCAGCTAAAAACGGCCCCGTTTGACCAGCAGGCGAGAATCCCTGGGGGGTGGCAGGACGGAGGGCTTGACCAGCCCCCAACTGGGACCTGAGCCCAGCGCGGGGACTCCTGAGCTTGAGGGTCCGTGTTCGGCGCAAAGGGGACTGGGTGACTCTGTGAAGCCAAGGCGACATTAAAGCGCCTTCACCAAAATCAAAAGCTTTTAGAGCCAGACCTCACGCCAGTTCGTGGTGTCCCCTCAAGCCGGTCTTCCACCGCTTCTCTGAGCAGCCCCCGGCGTGGGGTCCCTCAGCATCA
>NW_009258558.1:71780-73806 GCF_000687185.1 Egretta garzetta
AGCAGCAGGAAAACCATTTGCAAGGGCTCTAATTACCTTCCTAATTGCCAATGTGATTAGGGACCTGCAGCTGCTCATTAAACGTGTGTCACCCTCAGCCGACAATCTGCAGGAGAGAATATTTAATTAATCGAATAGTGCCCAGGATGAGGAGGGGAGATGGACAAGCCTGGAAGCTGAGTCGGGGCGGAGGAGCCCCGCGCCTCAAGGACCTCGCGGGTGGCCGTCCCCTTCTGCCGGCGCTGGGCCAGTGTCCTACCCCTCCCTTGGGAACTTCATGAGCTCTGCCATAGCAGAAAATCAGGTTTCTGTCCATATTACTCCCATGGGAGCGGTCCCGCCTGATGGGCAGGAGCTAACTCGCCATTTCCAGCCAAATTTTTATCTCCTAGCAGGTCACGCTCTGTGTCAATAGGACACTGCTCCCCGTCTCGCTTCTGTTTCCACGCCAGCCTTTGCTCCATCCTGCCTCTTCCCCCAGCGACCAGCGTGCACCCTGCGAGGGATGGGGGCTCTGAGGTGCCCTCCTCAGCCCCTTTCCCGCGACACCACGTCCCCCTCAACAGCCCCTCCACCCCCTCTCCTCCTTTCTCAAACACGCTGGCCACTCAGATGGGGTCCAAGCCCTGCGGAGGGGGGGTCGGAGGGGCTGGTGGCCCCTCAAAGCCTTCCCGTGCCGTGCTTCCAGGTGGCTACCGCCAGGCAGGGCTCAGCACTGCTCCCTCCGGCTGGCCCCAACTTCAAGAGAAACTGCGGGGCAGACAAATCCTGCCGGGGGGTTCGGCGCTGAGCTTCAGGCACTGCCGGGGGGGTCTGACATGGGAGGCGGCGAAGCTGGCTACAGCCCCCCTTGCCTGGGGGCAAGAAAAGGCAGCGCCACGGGTCTGAAACGAAGGGTTCGCTGCCCATTTGCCTCCTGCCTTCGGTCACTTGTGCCCCATGGGTGCTGCCTTGGCATCGCAGGGGTGAGGGGTCCCACAGCTCCCCTCCGGACCCGGGACGAACGCTGCTGCCGGTGTCCCAGCAGAGCGCGGGCTCCCGAGTACGGGCAGGAGCGCTGGGAACGGCGGGGGATGCCAGCCTTTCTCCTTCATCCACCCTCGACACGGCATCGCTGCTTCCCTCCCGTTCCAGGCACTGCTCGCAACGCGGGGGACGGCAGGCGTGGGTGGAGGCGGCGCACGGTTTAAGAGCATCCCCGTTTAGCACCCCAGTGCTCCCAGCTCCCTCTGCTTGCCTGAGCAGCCAGAGAGGGAGGGGAAAAAACATCAGAGCGCCTCCAGATCAGCTCATTTCCTCGAGTTTAACACAGTCTGGTGCCTTAAAATATTCTTGGGCACAACAGGGAGAGTCTTAGGAGGCTTCACCTTAATCCCTGTTTAATTTCCACTTAAGAAAATGTCACTGTGGATGTTTAAACAGAATTAATTCTGGGGTTCGTACAGTTACTTTCAATTAAATAGCCCCAGCGTTTCCTGACTCCTCAAACAGCCGCTAAAGCGCGTTGGATCCTGCTTCCCCCTCATCAACAGCCCCAGCCTCCGCTCAGCGCCGGAGCTCGCGCTGCTGCAGCCGAGATCCGCCAGCGCATTTTCAGCACGTGGCGTTACTCTGAACGCCGAACCTGATTCTCCCACCGTGGCGCCACGGCGCGTCCCCAGGCAGCCTTCTCCTCCTCCTCCTCCTCGGAAGCACTTGCTGGGGGGGAGCCGTGCCCACGGGAGGGTGGGCTGCGTTCCCCCAGGGGCCAAGCAGCCTCGCTGACTCCAACCAAGCCCCTCCCGAGCCTGCCCGGTGGCCAGGAGCTTCCCAGGGGGTTTCGGCTGAGCACGCCACCGCCTCCCAAGCACAGGGCAAGAGGTGCCCGGATCGCAGGAAAAAAGCGGTGGGAGATGGGAACGGCAGGGCGGGGGTTCCTGCCTCCTCTAGGCTGTCGTCTTTGGAAGAAGTTTAACCGGACGCGGGCGCTGGGCTCCCGATGCTGCCCCTTTGCTCCTCTCTGCTGTTGCTGAACTTGATCGCGCCA
>NW_009258558.1:73915-74338 GCF_000687185.1 Egretta garzetta
CTCCGGGGCCCGGCTCCCCCCCGTCACCTCTCACATCCTCGCCCCGCTCCCCGCTCCGGCGCCCTTTCCCAGGAGCTGCCCCGCGCCTCCCAGCGCTGAACCTCTCTTCAAACATCCCTTCCCCTGCCTTTTCCGCGCTGAGCCGCGCAGGCTTTTGTCGCACTCCAAAGGAAGGGTGAAGCCGAGGAGCCAGCCGTGCCGTATTTACGCTCCTCGGGATCGCATGCCAACAGGAGCACCGCAGTTTTGAAGGCTTTTAAAGTCAGTTAAAGGTTTCGATTTCTCTTCTGGTGACATTTGCAACTTGATGTTGCTCAACACCGGGGCGCAGCTCATTTGCAGCCGTTAACGAACACATCGTCGGAGCCTGGAGCATTGACAGAGCGCTGCTCGTCTCCTCCTGTTTCCAACGCTCAGCCTCTG
>NW_009258558.1:74432-75971 GCF_000687185.1 Egretta garzetta
AGCAGGCGGCTTTCCGGGGCGCAGGAATTAAAAGCAGACTGGGCAAGACCCTGTAGACCCCAAACCGGCCTGTGGGTACTCGGGGGGCAGCTGCCTCCTCCCTCCAAACCAGGGGCTTAGTGCTGCCACGGAGCCTGTGCACGAGCAGGCAGAGGAGGAGGCGGAAGAAGAGGAGGAGGAGGCGGCTCTTCTGCCTGGGGCCGGTGGGTTTGGCTCCAGCCACGCTGCTTCTCCGGGGTGGAAACCTGCAGCTCGTGGGGCCGGTGAGAAGTTTGTAACAGGGACCCAGTAGCGTGGGGAGGGCAGCAGGCGGGGAGCCCCGGCCCGAGGGGTCCGTGGCACAGACACAGTCTCCTGTTAGGGCGAGGAAGAATTTTGCTCATGTGTTACGGTCCCTTGCAGGCAGAGACCACGTACCCCGGGGCAGAGAGGGACGCATTAAACCATTGGAGACCTCAGCAGATGCACATCAGACACTTCCCCGGCGTGTGCCCACAGATCGCCGCGTTTGCCACGGCCGGGGGCTCTTCAGGGCCGAGTCCCAGGGTGGCAGAGGCAGGGCACGGCCCCCCAGCCCCCTCCTCTTCCTCAGCAGCCGTGCTTCTCTACACCAGCCAAAGCCCCGGCTTTTGGGCAGGTGGATTGCATTGCCCCCAGCCCGTGGGGCGCGCCGAGGCTCGCTGGTCCTCACAGCTGGAGGGGTGCACGAGCCGCCGCTCCTCTTCAGCCCCGTCTGCTCCGGGGCTGGGACCCGACAAGAGCCGCGGGCATCTGTCCACCGCCGACCAACCCAAACCGACTGCTTCCCTTCGCTAAGGGCGACTGAGGAGACATGGAGTGGCAATTACTTCCCCTAATTAATGGCCAGATTGAACCGGGGCTGGGTTTTACCCAGTAATTTGAAAATGAGAGACTCCATGACCATCCCTGACACATGGGAGATCGCTCCCCCTTTAGCAGCTTCAAACAAAGACCTTAGAGCCACCGGGGAGGCGAGGAGCCGCTCACTGTGCTGAGGCAGACGCGTTAGTGATTGAGCCCGGAGAACGGAGCCTTTCCAGTCTGCTGGAGACGAACCCAAGCAGACGCGGTCCAGAAGCCAGGCGTCACCGGCCGCCCTGCCGCCGTCTGGCTGAGCAACAGCTCTTTGTGGCCCGGGCACGATGCTTCATTAACCGGTTGTGTTTTAGGAGACCCAAATGTATATTGGCTTTAATTAGACCGGTCGCTTTTTAATCCACAAGCGTGCACAGGCCTGAGGGCGCAAACACCCAGGGGCGTATCCTGGGGCGCCGTCGCCCCCTCCTCTCGCTGGGCCACCCGAAGCTTTGCAGGTTGCCATTGGGATTCACATCGGTGACGACTCTGCCGTGCACCGCCCCCCGCCCCTCCCGAGGCACCAGCGAGGGCTCTTTGGAACTGTTCTGAAAAGGTAAAAGGGAGGCTGTCAGAGAAAAGACCTCAGACTGAAGAGGCTGGAGGTGGCAGCGGCGCTTGGCGTGCAGCGTAGGCACGGGTGAGCTGCGTTCCCACGCACGA
>NW_009258558.1:76255-77297 GCF_000687185.1 Egretta garzetta
GGCCAGGGGGAGCGGGGCTCTCGAAGGCGGAGGGGCTCCAGGCGTGTTTGGCACACCTGCAGCGCCCGGCGCCTGAATTCAAGTGACTTTATGCAGAGGAAAACAGACGACGGTAAAATAGTGTAGCACGGCACGGGGAGGGTAAATAGGGGGCTGCACAAACGGAGGCAGCGGTACATTGTTATCTCCTTCCCCATTTAAGGACCCAATATGAGGTTTTAACAACGTGCCATGCTGGCTTCCTGGGAAGGAGCGTGCTTAAAATAGACACAGACCATCGCAGGGCAAAGAAAAAAGCCGCACATTCCCACTTTTAGCTCACCATAAGATGTGGGACTTAACCGCCTCCCACCCACCAAAGCTGCTCAACCTACGTAAGCAGCGACAGCGCGATCCGGGAGCGATGGGTTGCGGGGCAGGGATGGCGGCAGGGCATCACCGCAGCATCACCGTGCATGGGGAGGCACAAGCCACGCGCTGCACGGCACGGGGGAAGGAATTGCTGCGCTGGCGCCGCAGAGGAGCCGCGGAGAGGCCGGGGCGTGTGTAGCGGCCGCTGCCCTTACGCAAAATCCCCAGCCCAGCGCCGCCGGTTCCAGGTCCGGGGCCGCTGCAGGGAAGCTGCCTGGTGCTTCAGAAGGGGCTTTGCGTGGAGCCAACAGCTTGAAAACTAAGCAGAAACGGCTATCTTGTCAAAAATGAATTCCCCGCTCCAGTCCCCCAAACGCGGGCTCCATTAGCGAGCTCCCGCCCCGCCAGGCTCAGCCTAACGGCACAAGTCGGGAGCGGCGGACGCTCGCAGCGACCAGCACGGCAAACCCGAGCTGAGCCCGGGAGCTGAAGCTGTTCAGCAGATACCAGCGTTCCCTGGACCAGAGCTGGCCCGCGAAGGATTTATCGCCCTGCCTCACGCCGGAGGTCAGCTCAGGCGAGGATGAAGGTCCGTTAAGGTTGATGACCTGAAGAATTAGCCGGGGAGGAAACGACGCCGTAGGTGAAACCCCTCAGCCCTGTGCTCAAACCCACCCCCCCCCCGCCCGGG
>NW_009258558.1:77495-80457 GCF_000687185.1 Egretta garzetta
ATCACACGTCGATATTGGCAGGGGCACTTCCCATCGCTGCCAGCTCCGGGGCGCGGGCGAGGTTTGTGCCGGTCTCCTTCCCCCCCTGCCCAGGCTGACAAAGCCGCACCCTGATCCCAGAAACATCTTCAAAAAACTAAAAAATAAAATAAAAAGTGAAAGCTGTGTTACAAAACCAGCTGAAAAGCTGCAATCAAATGAATTTACCCAAGGCAAAAAGAAAAAACCTCCTCTCGGAGCTCGCTCCCCTCTCCCTGTGTGTGTGTGCACCTCTAGAGGACCTCAAACACTTTTCCTCCCGTTTCAGCTGATCCTTTAACTCATTTTCAAGCACTTTTTAAAACGAGGAGGCACGGGAACGCCTCCTCCTGAAAATGCCGAGACCCAGTTTTTGCCTCCGCCATTTCAAGCCGTTTATCCACTCAGCAGCTTCTCGACCGGGGCGGCACCGAACCTGCGCGGGCATTTTCAGGCTTCTGCGGGTTTAAACTCAGAAAGGGGGGGAAGCTCAACCCGGGGCTCGCCGGGGCGCTGCCCTTCCCCGGTCCCTCCCTTCCCGCGGCACCGGGGTTCCCAAAGCCCCTCGGAGCCCCCCGGGAGGGCTGCCCACCGCAAAGGCTCCTCGCCGGGGCGCGGGGGCGGCGCAGCGACTGCGGCAGAGAGGGAGAGCTCCGGCGGAGAGCGCAGGGCGACGATGCACTAGCTGCCTTGGGTAACGGCGCCGTTACCGATCTCTTATTGAAAATAATGGAATAATAATACACCACGGGGCAAGCAGCTACCATGACACTGGAGGGTGCAAAGCAGCTAAAAATTCCCCCCCTCTGAATGCTCCAGAGGCCCCAGCGGGTGAAGCTGGAGCGGAGCGAAGCAGGCGAGAGCCCCGCCGTGGTGTTTCACAGCAGGATCCTCCGGATCCCCAGCCAGGGGGGCAGCCCTGGAAAACGCCACGTGCGACGGAGGCGGCCCCTTCCCAGAGAGGAATTCTCTGGGGAAAAAGCATCTTTGAGCAAAAAAACCCCAATGAAGATAAATGTCCAGAAACACCCTGCCACACGGCGAGGCTGAAAGGCCCCATTGCCCCCCTCGGAGGGGAGGCAGGCGGGAGAGGCCGGAGGAGTGCCTACAAACCCCCGCATCATCCGGCCAAAGAAGATTGGGAGTTTATATCTGACACAAGGACAAAAAGCTGCTGGCTGCAAGAAACCTCAAAGTGCCGAGGAACAGCCCCCTCCTGCCCAGCTCAACGGCGTGGGGCAGCAGTGCTGAGCAGGAGAGGATGCTCATGCCTGGAGCACGCGCCCCCAGCCCGCGGTCCCCAGGGCCAGACGCCTCTCAGACACAATTTTAGATGCTGGGCTGAGTAACACAGGGCCAAACTGGGGGGGAACAGGGTGCCCCTGCTTTGCCATCCTACTGATGGCCCCCGGTGCTGCGGTGACGCTGCCCAGGGAACCCAGGAGCAGGACGCGATGGAGCGTGCACTGGGGCTTCTGCGAGGGAAGGGGCAGATCCGCCCCAGCCGGGGCTGGGGTTTTCTTGCTGGCCTGGGCAAGAAGGTTGAGGAGAAGCAGAGCGGGAGCAGCCTCGCCGGGGGGGGGTTCTGCCCCGTCCTGCTCAGCCTGCCCTGGCCAGTCGTCCCGCAGGCAGCTCTCCCAGCTAAACCAGTTCAGCCTCAGCTGTCGTGGGCTTGGGCTGTGTGATCCTCCCCGTCTGCAGACGCAGGCTGGTCTCTGATGTGGGTGGGTCTTGATGCATTTAAGGATCTTGGGACCAGGCATCGGGATCTCACTCCAAAGCTGAACGCGACTCCAGCTCTGAGCTGGGGGATGGAGCAGAGGCTTCCCCGCATCCCTTCCCACCGTGACCGCTGTGTGCCCGGGACAGATGGATCCTCCCCGGAGCCTGTCCTGCCCTCAGGACATCGGTGCCTGTCCAGGGGGAGGTGGGAGAGAGCCGGGGAGGCGGTGGGTTGTCTGGGGAGCACAGGCAACTCGAGAGAAGGGGGCAGCTCTGGTGCAGTCACAGCAAACCCCAAATCTGATGGGATGAGAGCTGGGGGGGTCTGCCATGGTCTCTCTGCCTGGGGAAGCGCCCCGTGAAGCTGCCTCACTCCAGCTCTGCTGGCCCTCCAGAGCGGAGCAGCAGGATGGGGCCCCACGCCCCCCAGGATCCTCCATGTCATTCATGGACAGAAGCACTTGGGCCATGGTGCCGCCAAAGTACAGCATATCCAGCATTAAGTACCCAAAGGGAGGAAAAGCTGCTAATTACCCGCAAATAACGAGCTGCAACCACGTAACTCTCAATTAGAAAATAAATTAATCACAAGATGGAAGGCATGCTTTAATTATTGCCAGACACCGCGCCGTGCCATAACGAGCATCCCCAGAGCGGGTGGGTGCTGGCTGGTGTTTGTGATCTGCGAGAACCATCCCTGCTCCGCAGCGCTTCGCTTGCCCGGGGGCAGCATGGGCTCCGCGTTTCTGGAAGCAAGGCTTGGATGCACACAGACCGGACGAGAGGCTCCGGGCATCCCTCCGCTCCTGGCGGGCAGCATCGCCTTCCGAGAACCACCAAAAGCCTTTCATGCCTAGATGGCCTAGGCCACCAAAAAGGGGTTTTTCACTGGGCATTGCTCCAGTACGAGCCCTTCTGCTGCTACGGCCGCGTGAGGGTGCTCAATGCCAACGCCCCACGTCCCCTCCGCGCCGGGTCCAAAAGCCCCCGCAGCCTCGCATCTCTGCGTGTCGGCGTCGCTGCTGCCCCATTACCCCCGTCAGGGTCCCCCCCTGCTGGCACTGCCCTACAGCCCTCACACCCAGCACACCCCCGAATCCCGCGGGTTATCTTTGCCTCTGCGCCTGCGATGGTTTGCCCTGTTACTTCTTCCACGTGCCTGGGACTCACCCTCTCGCGGCGCCCCGGCTTTGGGGAGCCCCGGCTTTGGGGAGCCCAAGGC
>NW_009258558.1:80887-82294 GCF_000687185.1 Egretta garzetta
TCGGAAGGCAGAGCGAGTCTTAATGGGGCAGGAGGGCCGCGTCGCTTCCCCTGCGCTGCCTCTGCCGGGCCGAGGTTAATTAGCTAATTACTCACACGTTGCCGGTTTGTCAGACACAAACAACACGGCGATTGCCAGCTGGGAAAGCTTCAGTTCCCCAAAAACTCCATTGCAGCCGCGGTGCTGGGAGGGTTTCCCTGGTGCTCATGCAGGCACCTCCGCTCCGCAAACAGACGATGCCCTTCCACGGGCCAGAGTTCCCGCGATTTTAGTGCCTTTTGGTTACTTTTTAGGACTTTTTACATTCAGCCAGGGCCGTCCCCATGCCCCTGCAGCGATGCTCGCTCGTTAAGGCATGTGGACGGGATCCCGGCTTTGGCGAGGGCCATGGGACCCCCCCGCGGGCACACAGCCGCCTCCCGCCGGTGTAGCAATGCCTTGTGTTTCAGAGCGCGCCGCGTTTACGGGCAGGGTAAAGCGTTACCGTCACCTTTAGGTCAGCAGCAGCGCCTCCTCACACGTTCTCGAGCATAAATGCAGTAGCGTTATCGAGCCATCGGATCTGCGAGAGCTACACTGCGACTGGTGACGCTCCACGTCCGCAACGTGCCGCAAGGCAGCACCTCTAAAGTCACCCGGAATAACATGTTTAGCCGATTAGGCCGTGATCGATGGGCTAACAGGGCAAGGCACGCAAACGACATCGCTAAGCCGGTGCTTGTGTCGGGATCGCCAAGCGGGAAAACTGCGCGGGCGGCCCGAGAGGCAGCGCCAGCGCCCAGCCAGCTCCTTCCAGCTGAACAGCACCGGGGAGCGCGGGTGCTGCTCTTGCTCCTCTGGTCCCCCATCCCTCCTGCAGCGGGATCCAGGGGTTGCTGGTCATCTGGCGCAGCCGATTCTCCCCTGCTACAGCCTTCGCAATGGCGGTGACGAGCGGAATTAGAAACGTGAAAAATACCGTCACGGTGTAACGCTGCTGCAGGAACAGCCTCGCTCCCCACAGCGGGCTCGGACCCAGCGGAGACACCCAGAGCCATCCCTGCCCTGGGAAGTCCGTCCGTCCATCCTTTCATTCTCATTCAGCGCTTCTTGCTCTGAACCCTCTTTGATTTCTCTGTTTGGGTTCTGTTTCCTTTCCGACCGATGGAGGATGCTGTCGGATCTCCGAGGTAACAGCTCATTCCCTGCCCGGCGCGCGCTGCTCGCACAGTCACCAACGGCAGCTCCAGAGACCCTGCCAGACCCGCGCTTAAAAGGATCACGGAATCATCTGGGTTGGCAAAGCCCTTTAAGCTCCCCCAGCCCAAGCGTTCCCCTCCCCCTGCCATCCCACCCCCAAACCCTGGCCCTCAGCACCGCCTCTGCCCGGCTGTTAAATCCCCCCAGGGCTGGGGACTCGACCCCTTC
>NW_009258558.1:82375-84259 GCF_000687185.1 Egretta garzetta
TGTCGCACCCGGGGGGCCAGAGTCCTGCCTCCAGGAAAGCCTCTGGCAGGGCCGTAAGCAGCCCCCCCCTTCATCTATCGGACACCACACACAGCCAGACGCAGCCCCTCTTCCCCTGCAGGGACCGGGGAGTCGCGGCCGATACGACCCACGGAAAAGTAAAACAGGAATAAAACCTGGTAGCCCTGCACAGGTTTGTGAGAGCTCGTCCAGCTGTAAGGGCACGGGTTACGCCAGGCAGGCGGGGAGGATGCTCTAGGGGGGGGGACGCCAGCCGGGCCCCCCAGCTTGGCTCTGCAGGAGCCCCCGGGGCGTCCCGGGCGAAGAGGGGACCTGGGTAGGGGAAGATCCCAAGTGCGTTACGATCCCTTCGGCCGCCCGCGACCGCTCGCCTACGTGCTGCGTTTGGGCAGCGGGAGCCCCCGGGAGGCGCCATGCCCAGCCCTGCTCGGGTCACTGGTACTGGTAGCGAACGCGTATTTTCAAGCCTTTTTGCTAAGCGTGGGCGCTTTCCCTCTTCTCTCCAGTCATTTTTAAGGTGGTTAACGAGCAGCAGAAGCCCTTGCCGTTTGGCTGCTTGCTTTCTTTCACTATCATGTATAATAAATGCAGTTTTGATTAAATTTTTACGCATTGCTTAATGCATCAAACAGGAATACACTATTCCGCTGGCAGCACAAGGCAAACCCCTCCTCGGCGAAGCACCCCCCTCCCAAACTGCTTCTGCAGCGAGCGCCAGCTCTGCGCGGAGGGGAGGCGGCCGCGCTGGGGGGGCCAAGGCAGCGTCTGCCGTCAGGTTTTCAATCAACACGCTTTAATTTTCACAACCCCCATGCAAACATATTTACAGTAAATAACCCATCTCAGAGGGAGGGAAGCCAGGTAACGTTCTCAGCCTGGGCAGGCGTACGTGTGTGTCTGGCAGGAGCTTGGCATCGCGCTCGTTCTTAGCACCGATTAAGGAAGGAAAACCAACGCTCGCCTTCCACCGGCGTTATTCCAGCACAAGCCTTGCCCCGGCCTCGGCCAGGAGGCTGCTTCAGGGAGCGTGGTTATTGCTCCAAAAGGCCACGCGTGTTCAGCAACGTCCCCCAGGTACTCACGACAGCCGACGTTGGGGATGAGGAGAGGGGGACCCCCCTCTGCCAGCGCCACGCTCTGCTGCTCCGCCGCTGGGCCGGTGCCCTGGACAAATCCGACAGACGCCCTGGACACGGAGGCAAGAAGGGGTCCTGCTCCGCTGCCCCGGCTCCAGGCTCGCCTGCTCTCGGGCGCCTTCCGTGGCGTCCTGCTCAGCCGCCGGGTTCCTCTTTGCCATGACCTCCCCGTGGAAGGGAGGGTGCCGGGGAAGGGGGTGAGTCCCTGCAGAACCTCCCCAGAGCCCCCAACCTCACCGCCAGGACAGGGCTTGCAGCTCCTTCCAAGCCCCCACCACTGCTGATGCTCTTAGGAGCTCGTCAGTGCCCGAGCGTGGCAATTACAGGGGGTGAGGAAGGGAGCAGGTGAGGAGCATCAGGGAGAAATGCAATTTGGTGTTCAGGGGCATCAGCTGTTCCAGAGGTACCTACACCCCTTCCCCGGGGTTTTCTCCTCCTCCGTGCAGCACAGCAGCCCTCTGGTTTTCCCGGGCAGAGGGGCTTTCCCAGCCGCTGGCTTGCGAGGGCAGGAGCCAAACGCCAGGGGTTTCCAGGAACCGCCGGTGGGCTGACGGCGTGGGCCAGGCTCCCGTGGTCCCTGGCACGGGGGTTCCCCCGTACACAGCCTGAATTTGCTCCTCGTCTCGGGCCACAAGTCAAAGCTGCGTCAGGCGGGCGCTTCCCGAGGGGAAGGCACGGCTGCGTTCCCGCTGCCGGCAGCTCCCACGGATCCGGCCTCTGCAGCGGC
>NW_009258558.1:84546-84910 GCF_000687185.1 Egretta garzetta
GCGACCATCGGTGGCGTGACACCAGGCAAGGCTCCTTTGGGGGAAAACGCGGTGGTTTAGGGCACAGCCGCGAAGCTGGCAGCACGCTGGCTGGGAGAAGGCACCGTGTGCTGCCCCTTGCAGACACACGGGAGATTTTCAACCGGCTATGACGGCCGGGGAATGACTGAACAGCCTCCAGGTATCGCTGAGGACGCCCCTGGGAGCCGAGAAAAAAGTGTTTGAAGTGGCCCATCAAAGCCCCCACCTTTTTGATGAGGAACGCCCACCTTGTCATGCTATGGAAGGAGACCCAAAAGAACCAGAAGAAAAGAGGTTCCGTCTCCCTGCAAAGCCTGGCTTCTGCGGCGCGCAGGGTGCGGGG
>NW_009258558.1:85260-87098 GCF_000687185.1 Egretta garzetta
CACCCCCGGGCCCCCCGGTCTCCTCCCCGCAGCTCGTGCAGCCCTGGGCCCTGCCCTGGCTGGGGTCCCGGGTCCCACAGCGTGGGAAAGCCCGAGGTCGCGTCTCTCGCATGCCCCCCATTGCACAGACGGACCAGCGCCCTCCCAGCTTCCCCGATGCTGAGGGGCTCATTGCCATTTTCCTGGCGGGAATTATCCCTTTCCCAGCTCCCCCAACCTGCAAGACCTCTCCGAGCCGTAGCAGTGTTTTCTGGATTAAAGTCAGGGAACTGCGAGGAGCGATGCCACCGCGATTGCAGCGAGCGCCGCCAGTGAATCACTTGGCTGCCTTTCATTTCATTCAGGGTTTTATTACAGAACTTTGTAGTAGCAGTTGTGATTAATCGGGATAATTGCCCTGGCAATCAACACGAGGGCAGTAAATGACGCGCCATTAGCGAGCCACTGCCTACCCCTGCCCGCCGTGCGGGGAGGGCTCGGCCGCCTGCGGGGAGGGTCGGAGCCGGGCTCTGGGTGCCGAGTGGTGGCTTGCAGCCCGTCCCGGCAGAGCCGAGCTACAGAGAGGGGGGGCTTTGGAGCGGGGGGGTGTTCAGCAGTGTAACGCGTCCTGACAGCCCCCCTTGGGCGCCTGGGTGGGAAGCTATAATGCAGGATTTCTAGCAGCCCTGTAAAATAGAGCCCTGTCCCCCCCCCGCCATCAGGTTAAGCCCCGTATGTGACTGGGGATGCACCAGAGCACAACGGGCCAGGTTAGCTTGGTCCCCGAGAAAGGGGGCATGGAGTGGGGAAGGAGACACAGCATCCGAAAGCGAGCAGTGGTGCTCCTGGCTACCGGGACCTCCCGGCTTTGTAACAGCCTTGAGTTTCACCCCTTTTGCCCCCAAAGTTAGCTCAGCTGACCCCAGCCGGAGGCTCCTCAGTGGCGGGGGTTTGGGGCTGGGCTTTGCACAGGGGCTGAACAGCCCGTGCCCAGCTAAGCTGGCCCTGCTGGGTTTGTCACCGTCTTAGGCGCAGCAGAGCATCATTCCGAGCTGCCGAAGGAGCCACGAGCGGCTCCCGGCTTTCATCAACCAACCCGGAGCGCACCCATGGAACCTGCCGGTGAGGACAGGCCCTTTGGAGGGGGCAGCCTGGGAAAAGAGCAGGGAGGAAGACAAGAGCCCACGGAGGGACTCGGGCACGCGTATCCAGAGGCTCCGTCTGACCCATCCCGACCTCGCTGTCCCAGCCCATTCCCTGGCACATTTTACCCCGTTATTCCCACTGGTACCATTCCGTACAGCGTCAGACTTCTCGCTGTGTCTCACAGTACCCCTGAGGTCCTAGGGAGAAACCCCCTGCTCCCTTTTGCCCATCGCCGTTTGAGCTGTGCCCAGGCAATACCGATCCCGAAGTGCCTGGGCTTCTCCGGGGAAGACCGGGGGCTGCCCCAGCCCCAGGGCCGCCCAAGCGAGGAGGACACGTCCCTCGCCGCTCCGTCTGCACGTCCCACGCCACGCCGCCCGGCTGCCTTTGAAGCTCGGCGCGTTTGCGCTCAGCCTCGGGATGAATCATCGGCGCATGGGAAGCTTTGCGTGTGTCGCGTTGAGCAGATGCTGCTTCTCCCGCCTGCCAACGCCGATCCCCTGCCAAAAGGCAGACTCTTCCTAATCTGGAAGAAATGACGGCTCCGAAGGCAGCATGGCGGAGGGCAGCTCTTGCCCACAGCTCCCATTTGTGAAGCACTTTGGACGCCGGTGGGGCAGGGGTGCCCAGCAGGCACCCTGGGGAGCCCCCTGTGACACGGAGGGATGGGGTGCCCCGGCGTGGGGTTAGTGCAGACCCGGGGAGGGGTGGGG
>NW_009258558.1:87249-88949 GCF_000687185.1 Egretta garzetta
CGGGGAGGGAGGGGGTGCCCGGGCGTGGGGTTAGTGCAGACCCGGGGAGGGATGGGGTGCCCCGGCGTGGGGTTAGCGCAGCCCCGGGGAGCCCCGTGGTGCTCCCGCCGCCGGGCAGCGCAGGCAGGGTGCTTGTATGAGAAAGAGCCGAGCTGTCGGCAGTGTGGCGAGCACGGATGGAGGTTCAAGCCCAAGCCAAATCCATGCAAAGTTGCACAGGGGCGGGAGAGCCCCCGGAGCGCTCACCTTGCTCCAGCACCTCGGAAGCTTTTTCCTGGCCCCTGCAGCAGCTGCGAGAGCGCCGGGCTGTGAGCGGTCACCAAGGGCGTTGATCCCCGCGCTCTGAGCTGCCTTCTTGCGCATCCTTTAGCTTGTTGTCGCGGACCGAGGCAGCAGCACGTTTCGGAGGGCACGCTGAGACCCATCATCGTACATGGGTGAGGATCACTCGGGGCCAGATTGGTGCTGCTGGGGACCCTGCACCCCCTCCCTGGCACGGGCAGGTCGCAGTGGGAGGTGAGTCTGAGCCCTGCTTGGCTTTTTGTCACCGGGCTATGCTAGCCCCCGAAGGCCTGGATTAGCCCTCTGTGGCTCGGTTCCACACGAGGAGGCTGCGCCGCAGGTGCTGCAGCGGTGCCGTCAGATGCAGCCACAGAGCTGCGGGGCGGGGAGCAGCGTGCGGGCGCGGGTGCAGGTTGGGGACCCCAGTGCCCCTCCTTGCCCTTGTTCATCCTCACGCCTCCCCAAAGCCCCGCTCTTTGCCGGGAGCTTTCTCCCAGCCGCCCACCCCTGGGGACCCCAGAGGTTCCCAGCACTGGAGGGGAAGCAGCCTGATCCGAGCCACGCTTCGGAACAGTTTTTATTTCCCCAGAGAGGCTGCGGCAGCAGCTCTGAAGGGAGAACAGTTGATGCTCGATTTAGCTCCACATGACCTAATTTGCCACCCCTACTCAACAAGGGAGAAGCAAGCGACACAAAATCCTTGCACGTGGACCCTGAGAGCTGCTGAATTCCCAGGGGCGCTACGGGGAGGGATGTTCCTGCGGGGGTGTCCATGCAGGAGGAGGGGTGATGAGCTGGAGACGTGAGCTGTGGTTCCTCAGGCAGCCCCAGGGGATTCCTGGCCCAAGGCTCCCCGAAGCTGGGCTCTGGTGCTTTGAGTCCTCCAGCAGGACCGTGGCTAACGAGCACCTTCCCCTGGGCCACCTCCTGCGATGGCTTCCTGTGGGGAGCGGGGGGGGCTCTGCCCTCCCTGGGCATCACCGCGCACCTTCCCGTGCTGCCCTGGTCCCGCGGGGAGCTGCCCGCTTTTCCTAACCCAAAAGCACGGCCCCTGAGCCCAACATTTCCACGCTATCCCACAGCCTGTGCTTCTGCCGCCCCCGGTCCCTCCTCTCCCAGTGCTCCCCCCTCCAGCACGCCGCCCCCCTCGGGGGTGCCCCCAGTTCCCTCCCGCTCTACGCAGCCCCCCTGCGCGCCCCGCCTGCGCATCCTACACCTCCTCATCCTCCTTTCGGAGGGGCAAAGGATCTGAAGGGCAAAAGCGTTTGTGCTGTTAGAGGGGCAGGCAGTGTCCCGGGGGACTCGGCTCAACGCTACGCCGATACCTGGGCGCAAAGCTCCGTGCCCAGCAGGCAGGCGGTCGTTAGCTGTGTTTAAAGCTGGCTCGCTGGTAGCACTCCTGCGGAAGGGGTCCCCAG
>NW_009258558.1:88991-89841 GCF_000687185.1 Egretta garzetta
GAGGGGCAGGCAGTGTCCCGGGGGACTCGGCTCAACGCTACGCCGATACCTGGGCGCAAAGCTCCGTGCCCAGCAGGCAGGCGGTCGTTAGCTGTGTTTAAAGCTGGCTCGCTGGTAGCGCTCCTGCGGAAGGGGTCCCCAGCAGCAGTTCTTGGGCACGCACGCCTTCGGAGCCGCCGCACCCACCCAAAAGTCATCGCTGGCCCTTTGCAAGGAGCAGAGCTCAGGGGGACAGGGTCCAGGGCGGGGGGCTGCCCTTTGGGGGGGTCCAAGCAATTGGCCACAGTGCAATGAAGGGACTCAATGGGCCAAAAGGTTCTGGAATGGTGCAGTCGGGTTTGGAAAGCGGGTGCCTGAGGGAGGAGCCGGGCGCTCCGGGCATTCTGCCTCGCGGCACGGGCATTGCCTTGGGTGCACGTGGGTGCTGATGTGCAGGGAACAGCCCTGGCAGCACGGAGCTTTGCGGAGCTGCTCTTGGAGGTCTGGGCATTTTCTGCCTCCCGAAACTAAACACCAGCGCGCTTTGCCTTGGGGGAGGATGCCGTTTCAGGCAGTGGTGCCGTCTGACCCGAGATCAGATCATTGGCAGGGGCGACGGACCGGCCGTCCCATGGAGCTCATAAAGGCAAGGCTAACAAGTTTCTGGGAGAGATCTGAAGGTCCTCGCCTGTTGACCAGGGGGCTGGTGGCTCTCCCGGGTTCTGGGACCTCTTGTCCTGTGAGTCCGGCTGTTTGCTGTTGCTCTCTCTGCTTCACAAGCCACGTGGCGCCTGAGCTTGCCTGTGCCATCCTGAGCATCCTTCCCACAGCACGTCAGCGCCTGAGAGCGCCTCCTGCCATTGGGGCAGGG
>NW_009258558.1:89965-91266 GCF_000687185.1 Egretta garzetta
TCCGGCGGGGGGGGGGGGTCCCTCTCGGGACCACGCTTGCTAAATCTCAGGTGCTCAGATGACGTTGCTGCCCGCGGGGTTTTGTGCTTTGGTTCGGGGCGTCTTCACGCACCGCCTGCCCCCCGCCCTGCTGGGGCCACAGGCAGAGAAGCGCAGACGGGACGAGCTGTCCCTTAGTGCCATCTCCCCGTCACCGGAGCGAGGGCTCCGCTGGCAAACGGCGCGTGACACGGTCCTGACAGGAGCCGCACACTCCGCAGCTCAGCCGCCGGCCCTGGCGTTAGCGACGGACGCGCTCGCTCCCCTGATCCCTTCTCCCGCGCTGCTCCCGGCGCTCCCAGACACCTGCGTTCCCGTGTCCCCCTCCTAACGCCCTGAGTGCCTCTGCCCAAATCTCTCCCCGGCTCCTTTCCTCGCCCAAACTCAACTCTCCTCCCAGCGATCCCCGTACTTTCACTCGGAGCCAGAGCAGTCCGCGTCCGCAGCGGGAGCCCCCCCCACCCCCTCTCCCCCCGCAGGGCCTGTTCCCAACATGCCGTTGCTCTAGCGTGTAACGCGCAATTTTTTATATTTAAGAAAACGAGCAGAAATGTTGACTGGCAAACATCCCAGGGAAGCGTGCCAAGGAGCAGATCCTCCTATTCCTTACAGAAATGTAAAACATCAGCACGCTGCCAGCCACGCCGACTGGGATGTTTTTCCTTTCGTACATCAAAATGTCTTGCTAATTAATCATCCTCTGGCGGTAGCCAAAACTGAGGCAACGCTGCCATATGCTACCGCGCGCCGGGACGGCGTGAGCGGGGAAATCAGACGAGGAGGACATCGCTCAGCCCCCGGTGGCCAGGGACACTCCACCAGCTGGAGGCCACCCTCCTGCTCAGAGCCGGGAGAGGTTCTCCAGGACACGTCCATCGGATTTACGTGTCCCCCTTGGATATGGAGATGGTGAAACGTCTTAAGCAGCAGCGTGGGCCATCGGGTGCCGGAGAGGCGAGGGGCTGCTGGGGGAGGGAGGGCATCAGCAGAAACCCAGCCTGGCGTTTTCTTGCTCCGAGGCTGCGGTTCCTGAACCGAAGAGGCCAAGACGTCGTGCAGGCACCGGATTTAACAGAATGCGTGTATCGGTGCACTTAGGAAACGGCCGGGGGCGAGGTCCTTGTCACCCTCAGCAGGGCCACCCTTACCGCACTGGTATCTCTAAGGGCAGCCGAAAGCCAAACCGGCTCCACGTCCAGTGCTGGGAGAGGTTGCCCTGGGAGAGCTGGAGCAGGCTGGCCAGCGTACGAACCCGGGGCTCA
>NW_009258558.1:92154-93732 GCF_000687185.1 Egretta garzetta
GAGGCAAGACGCTGCGCTCCTCTCCCACGGCACGCGCCACCGCGTCCCCGCGCATCTCCCGCTGCAACTCCCGCTTGCTGCTCACCCGGCAGCGTGCCCAGGGACCTCGTCCCACCCCAGCAGCCCAATGTAAATCACGTGGGGACCCATAATTGGGAATATGGCACTCAATGAGCAGAGCGGGGCGTACGTACCACCGGAGCTGCCATCCTGCTGGGTGCTGTTTGTGAGTGAGGGCCTTAAAGCGCTTCCTTTTTAATTCCATCCATAAAGCGCAGAGGTGTGTCAGTCGTTGGCCTTCCATTACAGCTATAAAGAGCATCACAAGCAAGTCATTAATACACATAAAAATGGCAGGTAATTAATTTTAATATCAGCATAAATACAATCATATGACTTTATTACCAGCCCGACCTTCAGGAGGGGACATCAATGGTATTAATTCAATAACATCTTCCAAATTAGTTACTACCAGCCTGCAGGAGGGGGGGTTGTGGGCGCCCAGGGCTAAATCGGGGGGCCATCAGGGCTCTCAGAAGGGCTCTGGGGCAGAGGCACGGGGATCTGCGTGGCCTCGGGTCGCAGAGCTGTCGCTGCCCCAGGCTTACGCTGACCGGGCTTCCCTGCAGCGGCTGGGGGGGGGATTCGGCACGGGCCGAGCAGCCCCCGGCTTCTCCCTCTGCTGCGCTGCAAGAGTTTGAAGGGCGCGGAGCTTGCCCTTGAAGGGCCAGGTTTAAACCAAGCAGCCGGAGCCGCTCCGTCATCGGCCACCGTGATCAGCATCCGGCTGCTCCGGGAAATCGCCTCCCGCCCTCCGGACCACGGGAATTCAGGCTCCCCTGGGCAAACGGCTACGAGCGCTGCGGCTGGAGGGGGGGAACAGAGACCTCCTTTTCGCACCCCTGACCCTCCTTTCGCGGGAGGTGCGGTGCTTGCTTTGAAGAGGAGCCGGCGGGCAGGAGGCATCGCGGGGACGGCAGCCAGGGATGCCAGCTCCCGACAGCGTGGCCCGCTCCGCGCTGGGGGCCAGCCCCGCTCTGGAAGCACGAGCCCGGAGAGGGAGGGAGGGAGGATGGGCTCTGCGGGCACGGCCGAGGGCCGCTCGCCGCCTGGGGAGTAATCCCTTCCCTAAAGGCAAAATTGGCCCTGGTGGGTTAATTGAGTGGGCACCGGGAAATTAAAAAAAAAAAGAAAAAGAAAGAAAAAGCAAAAGATAAAACCCCACGCCCCAGAGCCCTTTCAGAGAAGGGGGACAGCGGGAAGAAATCCATCGTGCCTGTCAATTAACTCCGCAGCCGAGGTGTTTGGGCACGCACGGGGGAAAGAGGAGGCTCTCCGCACCAGCACGAAGAGACGGATAATTACTTCCCCCGCCCGGGGAGATGCACAGACTAACGAGGAGAGGACAAAGGGCCTTTTATTTGCTTTTGGGCTTTGTGTTAACGACGGCGAGCGCTTTCCCCATGCCTCTGCGCCACAGCGGGCTCCTTGCAGGGCAGCGTCTGCCCCCGCGCGCCCCGACGGAGCTGGAGCTGGGAGGCTGGGGGGGTGCCCGGCCTCGGGCAGGCGAGGCGGCTT
>NW_009258558.1:93959-97524 GCF_000687185.1 Egretta garzetta
AATCCCCCCAGGGCTGGGGACTCGACCCCTTCCCTGGGCAGCCCCTTCCAGCCCCTGACAGCCCCAAGGGGAAGGAATTGTTCCCCATGCCCAACCTCACCCTGCCCTGGCACAACTTGAGACCACCAGAGGGGACCCCAGGCCGGGTCTCCCATGGGATGAGCATCCCAGGGAAGCACGCTGGCTGGCCTGCCCGGAGGAGAGGGAGCCTGAGCCAGACGGATTTGGGGAGAGCCTGGAGGGGGACCAGGATTTTGGCAGGAGGGCGGCGAGCACTGCAGCTGGAGGCGAACAGGCAGGAGCGAGCGGGCCAAGGGGGATGAGAGCCCAAAGCAAGCCGGAGCGCTTGGCCGTCAGCAGGGCTGGGGTTGTTGCAGACGATGAGAAATATTTTCCTTTCCTCTTTTGGGCCAAATCCCTTCCCAAGCAGTGAGGCTCAGCATTTCTGGAGTGATTGCACAGTGACACCCAGAGGACAGGCCCCGAAAGTTGTCACCGTTGCACCCGGCCACCGTGCCAGGACAGGGGTGATGGGGATGTGGGTCTGGAGGAGCTCTGCAGAGCGACCGAGGGCCGAGATCAGAGGCGAACCCTCCCCTTCCGCAGTCTGCTGCGATGCTGGACACACCTCACATGAAGAGGAGAACCGGCTTGTTTCTGCTCCAGAAATACATATTTCAGTATCGAAAAGCAACACAATTTATTTCCAGGGGAGGAGGTCACCCCCCCCCCAGGCCCTATAAATATTTATATAAAGCCAGGCAAAAAATATGTTGGTAATTCAGTGTGTCTTTAAAATATCTGCTGCATATAAACTAGCCCATATGTAATGAAATCTATTGCTGCGTTGCATACGGCTGCTGCTCGGCCAGTTACAGTCACATCAACACATTAAAGCTTTAGATTGGAAGGGGACTAAAGCCAGGGAATACAAATGTGAAGTCACGCTCGGGCAGAGGGGGACTCTGACTCTGAGAGGTGACCGGTTCCCTGCCTTGGTCTGAGCCCGGCGGGGGCCGAGCGGGCCAAGGGCTGATGGGCACGGATCCCGCCTGGTTTGGGATGAGCCGCAGGTCCTGGGCTTCTCCTGCTCCGTGCAGCCTCTGCTCCACAGGGCTTGGGATGTTCTCCCACCTGGAGGAGATGCTGCCATCAAGAGGCGGCTCAGCACCGTCCCCACGCCGCTGCAAGGTGCTCGGACGCCGATGCCCCAGCCTGCGGCAGCACTCCCATGGCCATGGCAGAGTCATGACTTCATGTCAAGTAGCCAAAACCAGGTGCAGGAGCCGCTGTGCCCTCGTGTGCAGGCGCCCTCAGCTCCATCGAGATGCCCTTTAGGCTCGGTGACACTCGGGGCCTCTTCCCCTCTTTGAAAGAGGCCAAGCAGATCAGGTCCCGGAGGTGCCTACGCCTCTCCGGGGAGCCCAGGGTGCCCGCTCTCCCCAAAGCCCGTGCTGGGAAGTTACCGGCTGTACGATGGGGGAAGAGCAGCACAGATTGGAAACTGGGTCGGGCCGTGGGGTTAAGCCCCAGGAACAGGCTGCAGGCGGGGGCTGGCTGCTCCGTTAAAAGCTGAATCCCCAGAATGGGGTGAAGGTGAGAGTCCGGCCAGCAGCCCTTGGGTCATGATTCATGTTGGGGTTGCTTTGGGGGTTAAGAAAATGGAACTGGTTTAGTTTTGAGTGTGGCTGGCTTCTGCGTCAGAGTTGAGAGCCAAGGTTAAGGGTGAGTTATTGCAGTATTTGTTGGGTTGATGGGTAGATGGGGGCTGAGGTTGAGACAAGGCAGGTGGGACTGATGCTCAGATGGTCTCCCGTGTCTCCCACAGGTCAGCCAGGAAAACATCCCAGGTTTCACTGACAGTGCCGTTCCAGTGGAGGCAAAGGCATCGGTGAGCACCAAAGCCAAGCGGCCAGGAGATGTCCCCCATGATGTCCCCCATGTCTCCGCTGGCAGGGGGCCCTGTGAGGGGTCTGGCAGGGCTGGCTCGGAGGTGCCGAGATGGACCCGTCCTGCCCCGCAGCACGGCTGAACCCCAGCAGGCTGCTCCTGCTGCAGCGTGCCGGCAGCTACCGGGACGTGGCGCACGCGCGGTGCCTGGGTGTGACATCTCTGTGGTGATCGCGTGATGCAAACTCACAGAAACCGTACAGCTTTTCTTCTGGGGAGAAGGGACCCTATAACGAAAGCAGGCGGCTGTGGGCAAGGGAACGGGTCACCAGAAATGGTGAGACCCCCACAGCGGGCGGATGTCGAATAGCCCGCTCCCAGCCGCGTCCTCGTGAGCTTTAACAGCCCCCAGTCTAAACGCTAAACCCTCCCCGGGGCTTATCGTGCAGCCTGGGGACCTAATCCTCCCTCTAACCACCCCTCTGCCCACCCCCACTCCGGTGCCACCCCTGAGCTCTGCAGGCGCCTGGCTTTCACGCGCCGAGTGGCACGGGCAGGGCACCGACGGGCGCTCCCCCGGCACGGGCACGGACGCGCGCCGGCTCTCCTGGCGCCCGCAGCCACGCACCCTCCCATGCCACTGCCTCGGAGCCACCGTGCGCCATGGGGCTACCTTGGCCCCTGGCTTTTCAGCTGGTGGGAATCTTGCAAAACCTATTGGCTCAGGGAAAAAGAAAGAAAAAAAAAAATCTCGTTTCATTTGCGAGAGCAAACTGCCTTAAGGATGAGATAGAGATCAAATACCAAGGCCGCTGGGGGGAATGCCACGCGCTGTCAGCGTGCCCGGAGCCCTCTGCCGCAGCAACAGGAAGGGGTAAGTAATTCCGAGCGTGCAGCACGACCCATCCGCAAAGGCCCCGAGTATCAGGACTCGTTCAAAACCCACTGGCATTCATGCAGCATCAAAGCCGCGTCTCCACGCAGGCGCAGAGGCCCGCGGTCTGCCCATTAGCAGAACCGTGTTGCTTTGCCCCGTAGGTTGAATTTTGCCTGTGGGTTTCATCCAATAATTATTTGCGCCGGTTTATTTAAGCACTTGCTCATCACTGCCAGCACCTCAAATGATGAGTTCTGCATCCCCAAAGATTAAACAGCAACATGCTGCAAAATACAGCAGAGGAAATAGAGTCGAGCTTTGCGAGGTTTTTAATTAACATTTTGGCACTGAGAGAGATCGCCCGAATAATGGGGCGTTTCCCTGGCGCCGCTGAAGGTGGCACGGGATGATTTTCCTTCTTAAGGGCAACCTCACACCTCCTTGCTCAGGCAGGAGAGAGGAGCTCCTTGCACTCATGCCGGAGCCACAGCCATCCCGGTCCTCTTGGGAACAGGCCAAGGCGGATGCACGGGGGCTGCCCGTGCAAGAGGGACAAACCAGCCCAACGCAGGGGGCCTGAGCGGTGAAAAGCCCCGGGGAAGAGGGGGGTCGCTTCCTCGGCCTCGAAAGAGCGGCTGCAGCACAGAGAAGAGCTTAAAGCGTTGCCCTTGCCTGGCCCCCCGGGGCGCAGCCGGGTGCTCTGCTGTCCCTTGGCACAGAGGCTGGTGGCACAGCAGCACCAGCGACGCAGAGCCCCCCCCCCCCCCAGGCCCCCGGGACCCCCGGGCCCAGCCCCGG
>NW_009258558.1:97569-103114 GCF_000687185.1 Egretta garzetta
ACCCCCCCCTCGCACCCCGGCATTGTTGGCGTCCTGCCCCGCACTGGCCTCTGCGTCAAAGGGCGTCTGGAGGGAGAGCACGAGCTGCGCCCGGGTCAGCCCAGGAAACCCTCCTGGCTTACGTGCAAGCCTTCATCCCGACGTACGCTTCCAAGCGGGGAGGACACGATGCCCAGGGAGCATCCGCGGGGTTCAGCGTGCAGGCTGTCGGGGGCTGAAGTCAGCAGGGGAACATTGCCAGCCCCAGTAAATCCACTTGGGTGCACGACAGTGGCTCTGCGAGGTGTGATAATGTGATAAAAAAGGGGGGGGGACTTTAATTGCTGACCTGCTGTCAAGAATATGCAACCCTTTAACGCAGCCCCTGCTCTCCCTGGCAGCAGATCTTGTACCTGGACCTCAAACGTCGCCAGGGGCTGCAGGAATTACAGCCCGGTAAGCTTCGTATTTGTTCCCGGAAAAATGTTTTTAAGTTGCGATTAAAAATAGACTAATGGAGCACAGATGGGCTGACATGGATCCCGTGAAGGAAAATGTCTCCGTCCCTCCCAAACACCCCCAGTACCGCTCCTGCTTCCAACAGAAGGCACGGCTTGCGTGGGCTCGCCGGGGCCCGAGCGAGGGGCAGCCCTGACGATGGGCGAGAGGGCAGGAGGAGAGCACTGCTACGGGGGAAAAGGGGCTCGGACGGAACACCGAGGGGACTTAATTGCCAATTTTTCATTAATATTGCCACCACAGATCCCATCGCTGCATCCGTTAATGTTTTCGACAGAGATCTGGAAAGGCGAAAGAGCTGGGAAGCAGAGCCCCGTTCGCAGATGACACGGAGAGGAGTTAATCGAATCCAGAAAAACCCATAAGCACCTCTGAGAAACCTAAGCCAGGGAACTGGGTGATGAGTTTGCAGCTGCATATGGGCTTCAGCAAGCAAGCCTGTGCAAAGCCCAGCACCGCGGCACACAGCGGCCCCTGCCAGGGCAGGGGGGAGCTCACCTGAAGGCAAAGAGCCACTGTAGGAATTAGGACCACGCGCGAGCTAAGGCCGGGGGATGCTGTACCCCACTTCGGCAGAGAAGACCTGCTTGCAGGAGATGCCCTTGGAGTACCTGGTCTGCCGATTAATTTTTAGGGGGAGGACAGGGGCAGGGAGGAGGCAGGAGTGGTGGCCCCTTTGCCTGGGTGGGGACATTCTCGGCTGACGTTCGGAGACCTTGCTTGTAACTCAGAGAGCACTGGGGATCGCGTGGGCGAGAAGTCTGACCCCAGGCACGCTTCCCTGTCCTGCCCTTGGTGTCCTGGGCTGCGGGACCGTGCCCGTGACCGGACCCACGGCCCCTGCAGCCCGTGCACCCGCGCTGGGAGCTGCTCCATAGAATGGGTTGGAGGTGGCTGGGGGCGCAGGGTGAGCAGGGAGGTTGCAGAAACTGCCCAGTTGTGGAGCAGGAGCCGGAAAGGGACTTTGCAGAGGGACCATAAGAGATGGCTTGGGGGCGGCAGCCCCGTGGGCCCCAAGGCCACAGCGAGCGGCACGGCCACGCAGCATGGGCTGGAGGCGTTTGCCCGCAGCGCGGGCGCACGGAGCAGCCGGGCTCCCTTCGGCTGCCGCTCCCCAAAACCACAGCCCCACAGCAAAGGCCTGGGAGGGGAAATCAACCCGGCAGGTGGGGAGGCAAACGAGCGGCAGGAGCCGGCTCTGGGGAGCGCGGCTCCGGCCGGGGTCCTGCGCTGCGCCCGGCAGGGTCCAGCTCTGCCTCCGTGCTGGGGAAGGGGCTTTACCTGCGCGTCCCAGCAAAACCGCTCCAACCTCCACACTTTTTTTTTCTCACCAGCTGCTGCACCAAAGGAGCTCGGAAGCATCCACGGTGCAAACCTTGGCAGAGAGCACCCTCCAGTGGGCACTGGGAGGCCAGTGGGAGCCCCACGCCGCTGCTCACTGGGCGCTGGGCACAGGGGGGACCCAGGCGTGGGGGCAGCGTGGCAGGGGCGCCATCTTGCTCCAGTCGGATGCTGCCCCTGGGGAGCGCAAGCCTGATCCACCTCCGCGGCCGTGGGCTCCAGCCGAGCGTTGCCCTCGGGATCGAGGGCTCAGTGTAGCAAGAAGCGCTTCTGCAAAAAACGCAGGTTCGGATGTTGGACCCTGAACCCCGCAGGCATCGGTCCGAGCCAGCGTCACTGCTCTGGCTTCCGAGTGCACATCTGGGGTGGACAATTTTGCAAAGAGGTGATGCTCCTTACTGCTATCACCAGCTGTGAAGTGAGGAGGCGCGGGGCAAAGGCATTCACCCCCTCGCCCTGGCAGCGTGCGTGCCTGGCAGGCAGCCTCAGGGGCTCCCGGCGGGGTTTGCAAGGCAAGGGCAGGACCGGGCACCCCCATCGCCCTGCAGGGACGGCAGCGAAGCCCCAAGCTGGGCGGCTGCACAGCAGCTCTCAGGAGTCCCCTGCAAGTGAGAGCGCGGAGGCAATCCCAGCCGTGTGGGACATCTGGCAGCCCTTGCTGCCAAACCTGTCCCCCGCCTCCGGCCCGGCGTTATGTCAGCGGCAGGGCGAGGGCGGCCGGGCGAGGCTGCTCGGCTTAAAAGCTGCTGCCTGTTGCTTGCTGCAGTGGGAGGCCCCCGGACAAGCAGGGGAGAAGGAGAAAGGTGGGGTTCCCCTGCTAAAGCCCCTCCAGGATCCTGGCATCCCCACCCCCTGCCCCCTCACCGGCAAGTGAGACCACTCCGAAGCCCTGCCACCCAAAAAAGCCCACCCGAGGCGTCACCCCCAGGGCATGCCATGTCCCCTTCCTGGGAGGAGAGGCTCTGCTGCGGGGCGGAGCGGAGCCGGGGCAGGAAGAGCATCCCCTGCAGCATCTGGTTGCAATCAATGTTTGCAGAACTGGCTAAGCTCCTTCCCGGCCAGTAGCCAAGCGAGCTGTTTCCCACAGGATCCTGAGCCCAGCGCTCCATGCGCCGGGGTTTCGCACGTCGGTTACAGCCGGTCGCATCCCCGGAGCAGCGCCTGGCTCCCGGCTCTGCCCATGCCGAGGGCTCCGGCCCCGGCAGAGAACTGAGACCCCGCACCTGGGGGGAAGCCAGCCGGCACAGGCACAAGGCTACGCTGCTCCCACACTGCTTCCCCCCAGGATTTCTCCCCTGGGACTGGTCCAGCAGCTCCAGAGCTACTGCAGGGCTGTGGCTGCTCGTCTCCAGCCCTCCTGCCCTGGCCAGCCCTGCTCGTAATGTAATGATCATCATAATAATGTGGTGACTTCATTATTCAGCTTACTTCACATTTAAAGGGCCAGTTTAGTTTTCTCACACTAAATACTTGACAGAAGACTTCAGGAAAATTCACTCCATTTAGAAAAAAGCCAGTTTAAGTTGCTAAGAAACCAGATTTTGTGATTTACGAAGGCTCTTACACTGTGTCATGGTTTTATGAATCCCCTGGCTCCCAGAGTCAGGTGATTACCCAAGGATCTCCACTTGCACTCAATGGCAAGGTGTTCCAACCTCTCCAGTTGCAGAGAAGGGCTTGAAATGAGGCCAAAGGCACACAGAAAGCCGAAAGGCCCTTGAGACTTAGCGGGCTTAAAACCCTCCTGCTCGCTAAGCCAGCCTCGAGACCTGGGAACGAGCCGAAGCAAACACCGCACACCTCAGCGCCGCTACCGTAACAAACCTGCGTCCCGAGGCAGAGCGAGGGGAAACCGCCCGTGTTATATTATCAGATAAAGCCACGTTTCGGTCGGGCTCCCTGCCTCCCCCCCGCCCGCCGGCAGGCCGGCCTCCGGGTGCGCGCTGCAGCTGTCAGGGAAGACAGCTTAAACCTGGCTCAAGGAAAGCTTGACATGAGCAGCCCCCGTTGGAAACACCACAAAAATCGGCACATTGTCCGTGGGTGTTCTTCCCCATTTGGGAGCAGGGAAGGGCGGGTGGGCTGGGGGTGGGAGGTGAGCGGAGCAGAGCTCCCTGCGCTCGGCACGGTCTGTTCTTCCCCGCTAGACCTGTACCAGTGATCCTGATGGGCTCCAGATGCTCTCCTTACCCGGAAGATGATTCATGATCGGGGACCGACCGGGCCACGCCAACCGGGCTGACTTCACCCTCCTTACCTCCCAGCAGGATGTGGCCTCGTGCCTCAGTTTCCCCATCCGCAACGCGCAGAGACCCGCATGGTGCGGGCAGGGGGGTGCCCCAGCAAAGGCACCCTGTGGTTTCACAGGAGGTACGCAAACGCTGGCCGCTCCCGTGGGGGGGTATGTGGGGAGACACGCATCCGTCTGGGGTAAATAGCAGTGCAATTGCGATGACGGGGGTGAATTTGCCCTCTCCAGCTTAACCCCCCGCGCTGGAAGAGCTCCCCTTCGGGGCGTCAGCCCACACCCGTGCACGGGGACTGCTCTCCACCGCCCTCACGCTGCCTCTACCCGGGCCCAAGCGGAGCACGAATAGCTCAGGAGTCCAGCAAGGTTCGCCACGCAGGGAGAAATGGCATCCAGCTCGGGAAATCCCCGGTAGGAATTCCATTCCTACTCCACCCCAGGCAACTGGGGCTGCTGGGGACGGGGTGCTGGGGCTAACTGGATCTGGGGGTGCACCCACCCCAGCCGCTCTTCTCTCAACTTTTGCTGCTGCACGCTGCCTGGGACATGTGCCAGCACAGGGACAGGCGCAGGCAAGGAACCAGTAAATGCATTTTCAGGCTAAACCTGGCCTCCCTAGAGGCTCTTAGGAGCCACAAAAGGGTTCCCCCATCCCTCCCGCCCTGGCACTGGCACCCTCCAGGGGACACCCGTACAGCCACAAGAATAATACTGCCAACGCACATTTTTCTTACTGAGGAGGAAAAAATATTGGCATGAAGAACAGACCCAAGAAGAACATGTTAAATTTAGCTTAGGGAGGGGCAAAAGGCTCCTCAAGTGCTGGCGGGGACGCTGCCCTCACCGCTGCCCTCGCTGCCGCGCGGCTGCTCTTGCCCAGGATGCCCAGTTCCTGTGCTCAGCCGGGGCCTCGCTGCAAGCAGCCGGGCCCAAGGACTGGAGAACCCAACTCATCGCCCCGTGCCTGAACGCCCTAACCCTCCCTGGCCTTGTCCCTTGGACAGGACACAGCCAGGGCCACACAGCACGGGGTCGCTCCTCAGCGTGGCCGCAGGGTGATGTACAGACCCACCGTGGCTGTAAAATGAAGCTTAAAAGTCCAGGGACCCGAAAGAAGAGGCTTCGGAGGCTGCAGTGCAATCTCATTCCAGGTGCCCGCCCTCCCGGAGGGGGAGAAGGCGGCCCCGCACCTCTGCTCAGCAGCTTTGCCTGGCCCCAGCTCAACCCCTGCCCAAGCCTTGCCCAAACCGGGCTGCCTGGAGGGCTGGGGAGCGCCCCGTGCCCACAGCCTGCAGTGGCCTCGGGGACGAGCGGCCAGCGCATCCCCGCTGCGTCCCGGTGCCACCCCAGCGGGATGGCAGGGTGCAGGCAGATTCAAACAGGGGAATTTTTGCTACCAGGCCAGCACAAATATTTGCTTTAGCGTGCGCTGGGGAGGGGGGGGCGGGCAGAGGAGGG
>NW_009258558.1:104599-104977 GCF_000687185.1 Egretta garzetta
CCCAGCGCATTTCCCAGGCCCTTGGCAAAACGCACGCCTCCTGCGCTTTCTGCGAGCCCCCTTGCACGCGCTGTTTTGCTGCTCCGTCTGCGCAGAGCCACGGGAAATAACTGCCAGAGCCGGGCAGCGTGCTTCCCGGATGCGGGGAGCAAGCGGAGCGCTCGGCCTCGGCCTGGGAGATGCGCTGCTCTTGCAAATGCTGGTGGAGTAAATCAGCTGTCGGGGTAAGAAGAGGCTCCCGCCGGCCTGGGCCTGGGCCGGTAGAGGAACGAGGGGACGAGGAGGCACCGCAGTCACCCCAGCTGACCCGTGCACAGCGTGAAACCCTGCAGCGTCCTCAGACTACGTGCTGGACCCGTGTCTCCTGGAGGAAGGGCT
>NW_009258558.1:106237-107126 GCF_000687185.1 Egretta garzetta
GGCGGGAGCCAACCCCGGCCCGACACGGCTCCGGCTGCAGCACCAGCTCGCTGCAATCTCCCCTGCGCCGCATTAGTCCCAACCTCTGGCTCCTCGCTGGCACCGTCGGGTGGGGATCAGAGCCTTCTCGGGGCTTTCGCAGTGAGCGGGAGTGCTCCAGGCGTTGCTGAACCCCAGCTGGGAAGCGGCCGCCGCGCTGCTGGGGGGAGGCAGGGTGCGGGGTCGGCCACCCAGCCCTGAGCAGCCAAGCTCCTCCAGCCCAGGTGGGCACGTGGCAGTTTGCCCTCCCCAGGGACGGTCCTCATGCCGCTTCAGCACCCAGGTTTGGGCACCCGCGCTGGGGTCGGGAGCCTTTGCCTGGCTCTGGTTCCGCCCAGACAGGTTAAAGGGATCTGAACGCCGTGGGTCTCCTCACCGGCAAGGGAAGCCCCACGGCTGGGGAGCTGGGGTCACAGCTGTACAGCAGGATGTGTCCGTCCGTCTGTCCGGAGGCTGAGAGCCCGTGGGAGCTGCTTTGCCTTCCTCATCGGGAGGGGGAGATGCTGGTGCAGCAGCGTTGCTGCCAGACGAAGAAATCGCACTGCGAAGGGCTGGGGGAGCGCTTAATCCGTCGAGGCAGCGTGGTTGTTTCCAGCGCGAGACGGCAGCCAAGGGCTGGCGGGTTCCTCTTTTTTTTCCCTCGTTTCCGTTTCTTGAAGAGGATCCAATGGCAAAAAATCACTTTTCTCCTCTTAAACTGGAATAAACCCCCAGTGGGAGATGCAGGGGAAAGTCACCCAGGACCAAGCGTGCCCTGGCGTAGCCTCCACGCTGCCGGCGGGGTCTGGGTGACACGTCGCAGCCAGCCTGCCCAGTGGACAGTGATGGATCAGGCCCTGGGAGCGAGCGG
>NW_009258558.1:108408-108872 GCF_000687185.1 Egretta garzetta
GCTCCCCTGGGCACGGCCATGGCCCGGAGGGGTGGTCCTGAGCCCGGCTCTCCTGACAGCCCTTGGCGCTGAAGGCAGGGGCCGCTTTGCAGCCCAGGAAAGCCCCCACGCTCCGGTGGCTCTCACACTGATCCCCGACTGGGACGCGACTCCGTGGGCACCGATGGGTGACACGAGCCAGCGCTCCCGGTCCGGCCCTCTCCCCTCAGGACCCAGCAGCTCCAGAAATAAATCTCAGCAAAGAAGAGGAGGGGGGCCCGGCGCCGAGAGCTATTTAAACCATCGTCCCTGAAGAGCTGTGGGGACGATTCTCTGGAAGAAACCCTGGCCTGTGCTGGCAGGAGGGGCTGTTTACTGCTCTTACCGAAATATGCAGCGTTCGCCGTCCTCTGACCTCCCAGCCCTCGTCTTGAAAGGAGCCATCGAGAGAGGCAGAGCCGCTCGCCACCCAGCCCCGCGGGGGG
>NW_009258559.1:0-23469 GCF_000687185.1 Egretta garzetta
AAAAACTGTATGATAGAACAGAGTACCTATAATATTGCATTATCCTCTTTAGTGTATGCTTTTAATGAGCTGTTTCAGGCAAGCATCTCCCAAGGACTGTCTAGATATGGATGGTATCATATGAACTTTTATAGAAAAATAGCAAGTATATCAATAGCTTTCTTGCAACTGAAACTGTGATGATCATCATGTCTATTTTTATGTTTACATTTCATAGCCAGCTACTGATCCTGCCTAGAAAAGTTGCTATAATTTCTGAGAAGGTGTGTATATCCCACTTTGCCTCATAATACCCAGCAAAATCGTGTAGATGTATTAATACCTGAAATATTATTTTCATCTATTAAAAGCTTCTTTTTTTTTTCAGTTGGAAAGAATCCCCATTTAGGGTTCTGTTTATTTGCTTCCCTGAAAAACTAGGTTAGTTTGGGGAATACATTCTAAGGTATATAAAAAAATCGATTTTTCAAAATTGACGAATAAATAATTTCTGTTTAATTTAAGAAACACTGTAAACACCCTTTAAAAATGAGAACTTTTGTTATTTTTATGGACCTATTATGATACTGTTTTTTCAGTATTCTTTAACTTGTAAAAAAATACCTCTCTAATGGTGCAATAGGAACTATAGCAATGTACTAGCCTAACTGAGATATATCACACATAGATAGAACACATAGAAAAAAAAAAATCACATTATCTGATTTTTCTTTCATGCTGAACTAACAGTACTATTCACTTGAGGAGGCCATAAATAGTGATAAATTAGCAGGATCCAACCAGCATACCAAGGGGAGGGGAACCGAAGATTCCTTCCTCTTGGATATTTATTGCCATAACTGCAGAATGATGACCTTTTGCACTGACACGCTGCCTATGGATTTGGGTTGTCTTTCAGCTGACAAGCTAGTACTTAGACATCATGGGCAAAACACTGCTCCAAAATGTCCATAAAGGACCATCTCAGACAGAAAGTTTAAAGCAGATACAGTGCATATTTTCCAACAAAACCACAGTCCTACTGCAGAGGATCCCAGCTCTGTGAACTCCTAGACTAGAGAGACATCTCTATCTCCTGAGCTAACTATTCCAGTTACAGAATTTTTTGAAAGTATTCTGTATTAAAGGAAGAAACTTCTTGACAAAGATTTTGAGGAAATAAAAATAAATTCAACAGCTGAATTTGCCATGAATTTACCAATGAATCCAGGTAAAGGGCGTACAAAGAGGTCCGTTCTTTCTCCCATTTCTACATGCATTAGTTCCTTTGAATTCAGAGTTTCAACACAGACAGGGCTGCAGACAACATACATACATCAGGGTACTAAGGGGTGAAAAACAGGTTTGGCAAATATATGAGGCAGACAAAAGCGTAGTCAAGAGATGGCTTTGCTCTGAGACCTGGCACCCTGCAACACACCGGCCACCTGGAGGCACTTCTCAGGGAGCCGCGAGTCCCACTTTGAAGGATCTGAGGCACTGACTTGCAAGGAAGGCAACATACACCTGTGTTGCTCAGCAAAGCAGTGATGGAGTGAAGCTGGCATGGCATCTTGAGCTACAGCAGATTTGGGATGCATTTTCTCAGGCCACAGTCCTGACTGAAATGTGAAACAATGTACCCTCCTCCTTTGGATTCAGTGTTCATTTCTCCCTTGGGATGAACTCAGATCTTTCCAAGTACTTTGTGACAAGTCATATGGAGAGAAAGGTCTGTCTCTGGTAGACTTCAGTGGGGTGAGCAGGGAATTTCCTCAGGACAGGGGATGCAAGCAGTGTCAGAACTCCCAGATGCTCATTTCCTATATGGGCCACCAGCACCCTGACACCCTGGCTGCTGGCTCTCTGGTGACATGGCACCATCATTGTCTCCTCCTGGAGCTGTTCTGCTTTACACAACTGATTTTCCCTTCAGGAGGAGAACAGACTTGTATCCTTCCCTCAGCATCTCGGATGGATGCAGAGAGCAATCAAGGAAACGTTTAGGCTGACCACAGTGGAAATCTATCTGCTAACGTTACATAGGAGGATGCTGTGGAGTCTCTGAAGTGACAGGAGCCTTAGTGTTTGGAAAAAAATTTCCCTTGAAAATACTACAAGAAAAATATCCTGCTGTAGTATAAATCTGTACTGCAGATAGCATAGCCTGCCTTGGCACCTGGGAGATGCTCTCTGCAGTTTAATTGCTATTTTTACTTCCTCAAATATGTGACTTCATATGCAAATTTTAATGAAGTGCAAAGAAGATATATATTTGTAACACTCAAAGAAAATAACAGAGTGAATTGAACTGCATATGTGGATGTTTGCTTTCTATGACTTAGCCTCAGCAGAGCACCACAGTACCATGCCATAGGTTCAGAGAACAGTTCATGGGTTCAGAACGTGTTTGGACAAATTTATCAGTTAGAAATCCAGCATGATCTGTTAAATACCCAGACATCTAGTCCTGCTCAGGGCTTCCATAAATACAAATTTGGGAGTTGGGAGAGTCTTAGAGATGTGCCACTCTGTGTTGCCTTAGGCAAGATGCTGCTCCTTCCTGGGCATCACTTTCAAAGACAGAAAGCTGGGCTACGCAGGCCCTTGGTCTAACAAGTACAGCTTATGTTAGGTTGTGCTACAGTTGCCTGCAGGGGTTAATACCACGCTCCTTTCTTACTTTCTTTTCCTTCACCTTCCCTCCACCTCTTCCAGCTTCTTGCTCTTTCCATTATGTTTTTCTATCCAGTGGTCTCCCAGCTTGCCCACCCCACTCACCTGCTCTGTAACCGGAGCCTCTCAGCTGCTTTGGTGAGTGACAGAAAGGGCATACTGAATGTCATCTCCTTGGCCAGGATCTACTCTCCAGATCTCTTCCGCTGATGCTAGCTGTGGAGACAGGAGGAGCGTGAGTAATGGTGCACCTGTGGTGCACATTTGAAAGCTGCCCATACTCTAATCCCAGATTGTGGGTTTGATTTGCCTCTCATGTTCAGTTAACTCATTCTGAGGACTTCCAAGAATACCACTCTGTGGGAAGCTACTTAGCAACAAATTTGTCATCGAAGTTCCCCCTAGGACAGACGTTCACTTTCCTTGACATGTAGTGAAAGTAAATCACAACTGCATTAAGATCTGCAGAAATTAGTTTCTGAATAGAGCAGAAGGGACAGAGGATAGCACGGCCATTATAGCCTCTTTGTGGCCAGCTTGTGACATCAGCTTGACTTCACAAGCTTACATGTAGACCCAGAAATTTTCATTTACATTAGCCATTGTAAAGAATGTATGGCCCATGCTGCTTTTCAGCCTGCATGTTTTAAGTCTCATTTGTTATGATCCTCAGTAGTTCTTCCTGGGAAATCATTTATTGCTTCCAGCAATTCTCTCAGCGCATTCCTTCAGCCACATTTATCAGAAATGTTAGCTTAGTGCTACATTTCCTAACCAGATGATACATCAAAAATATGGACTGAGCACATTTTGCACATAACATTGAAAGCATGCACCTTAGCAGATCTACACTGAATTGATAAATAACATTTTGATATGGAAAATATGCTCTTACCATCTCCAGGATTCAGTGTCCAGCCACATCCTAGCAGAAGTGTAGGGATGAGAAGTTTTATTACAGAGCAGTGTTCTGACATTTCTGCTTGTCCTGTGTTAACATTCCTGTGAGCTCTCATTTTACACAGAGGGCAGCAGAAATGCTGCTACAGTAGAGGCTGGGCATTCTCTCTCAGACTGTCCATCACAGGCTACAAAGCTGATCTGCATAGGCAGGCCCTACCATGATGACAGCATGGCCAACAGCAGCACTTGCAAGCTGAAAATCCTGCAAGGAGCTATTTGAGTTCTTTTGTTTGTGGGAAAGTTGTGAGCAAGTCAGGGAACGTCAGACCCCATCCTATATCATTGTTCTTTCTAGAAGAGTCATAAGCATAGCTCTATTTCACATGATTTTTTTATCTCCTGGGAAAGCGTCTGTCACTATCCCAGCCTCTGCTGTTTTGGGGTGATGGTGGGGTTTTTTCATCTGGAAAATGCTATATGTTAACATCCTGATTCCAGAATAGAAGTGATGGCATTTATTTGTGGGGTGTGTGTGTACTATTCCGTATGAGTCACAGAATCTGGCAAGAAGAAGCATTAGACGAGAAAGTGGTCTTTCAGTAGACAGGTCTCACATTGCGAAACATGTTTTCAAAGCAGAATCAAGGCACCGAACAAAGTATTTTTTTCTTGAATATAAGGACAACAAGGCTAAACCCAAATTCCAGAATGTCATATATCCTTTGAGGCAGGCAATCTACTCTTTAGTTGGTACTGGGGCATTCAAAATCTTCTCTGGCAACCCAACTTAGCAGTCCAAGTGTGGACTCCAGAATCTTTGGGTTTCTTCACAGCTCAGATGCTGCAGAAGAGGGAACTGCAATTCTTATAAAAATTGATTGACAAGTTCTCAGTCTCCACGTGTTAATGGAGTGAGAATGTATTGTCAGGTGCCCAGTTGCCCCACTCCTTGCTTCATGGTGCAAGTTCCTAATAACACCATCACACAGCCCTCATTGAAATCTCCTTGGCGAGATAGCACAGGGCTGCAAGATAGTGAAGGCAATGACAGTCTAAGGGATGCAGGAACATCTGGGCAATCACCTGTGAGATACTGGAGGACAGTTGGGTGGTTTCTTGCCTGTGGTACAATTACTTTGATTCTGTGGATCTCTTCAACCTTCCTTCCTGGATCTGATCCCAATGATGAGATATAGTGGAAGCTGCTGAGGGAGCTTATGGACTCCTAACCCTTGGATTTGCAGACACTTGACTGAGAAAAACACTCATCCAGCTGTGTGGGACTGGGATGGGTTGAGTGCAGCACTGCAAAACGTGGCAGCTCACTGCACTGTAGCTATACAGACCTCAGACCTCACATGTTTTGCCTTCATAAAGGCAGTACTCAGCCAAGTGGGAGCTGTACCTGGACAGTCTCCCATGGTGCAGAAGGCAGCCACCTGCTCTTCCAGAAAGGACTTCTGACTGCTAGCAGTTGTGTTTCTCTTGCGATAGGTGTGGAGAATCATAGGGAAAATATTGATCCACAAGAGCAGATTTCCTATTGAGCAGAAGCTGAGCAGCTCTCAGCTCTCTCCAGCCTCCTAGGGCTGACTAATGGGGGGAGACGATAAAGGGATCTCTTTTAAAATGGGCATTATGGGCTTCATATAGGAGGCTCACAGATTGCTCATGGGTGAGAAGACATTAATTTCATGCTGTACACCAGAAGCAGCACAGGTGGGCTTACTAGTCACAGCTGCAGGCTGCTGCTCTAGGCAGTCCCTGACTCCCTGCTTCTGCTACATCAACCTCCTTTAAGACAAGAGGAAAACTTGCCAAGCCTCCTGCCAGGGTAACTGATGATTACATGACTTTTAAGGCACAGGGTGAGATCAGTTCCATCTTGACATCTCCTGCTAATTGCTTATGTGAATGAATTCTCTCCACTTTTGCAGAGGGTGAAAGTTTAATACCATTGGTGCCAATCTTTAGGAAAAGTGACATGAAAGGGGAGATTCCATGGATCAGGGCATTCTGTTTTGATATCCACCAACTGGATACTCACCTGACTTGAATATATCACCTCAAAATGTCTGTGAAATCCATGGTGCGGCTGCTTTATGATGGCTGCATGGTTAAAGGAATCTAATGAGAGTAACAAAGGTACCCAATCCTATTGTGAAAGCATGAACTGTGTGAGGGTAACCTTGATGTTGTGCTCTTCAAAGAGTTAGACGGGAGCTCACCACCTCAGCTACCTTTCTGTACTGGAATTAACTGCTGCCAAGGTTAAATTTTACACTACACATACTAACCCCCAAGAAGATGCCTTCTTGGGCTTTGCTGCTTGATTCCCACATGGTCCAACTAGGCTTGCTTCAGTTGCTTCTCTCCGGGCAGAAGAGAAGACAATGGGACTGAAATGGAGGCTAGAGGCTTGAAAACATACTTCTTTTCCTGTTACTGCAACTGGACAGGAGGTCCTGGTCAGCTCGGTCTGCAGTGGAAGGAGTGGAAGACCTAAGCAGGAGGCCTGAGGGTGGTTCCATGACAATGACATGGAGATACTGGGCCTGGAATCTCCTTCTAACCAGACAGGTTACAAGGCTGCTGCTGCTGCTCTAAGAAGCAGAGTGGATAGCGAGGTTTGCATTGGGCCACAAACTCAAGAGCCTTTGACAGTGCTCCACTTTCACACTTCACCTGTGCTCATGAGCACCCCTCTTTATCTCCAGCTCATGCTCACTGAACAAAAGGGAAGGGAAATCACATTGTAGGGACTTACAGAAAGTGAGATGGGATCTGTTTTCAGCATGCCTGGATGTCATCACTCCAACACTTTGCCCACACCATATGTCTGTGCAGGACCACCTGTATCCAGGGATTTCTCTCATTCTGCCTCTTCTGGCTGTGCTGTCATTTGCTTCTAGTCCCAGTGGACTCTGGGCCTTATAGGGATGGAAACAGAAGTGGCAGAAAGTCAATGACTGACAGGTTCCATTTTGTTTTGCATCAGGACATTGCTGCCTCTTTCAGCAGATCCCTGTGTCCCAAGGATGGATGTTGTTTTGGCTGCCCCATGCTTGGACAGAGGAAATTGGCCAGTGTTCTGTGGCCTAACTCACTGAGAACTGTGGAGCTAAATCTGTATGGAGTCTGGATCTGGTAATTCAAATTGCAGAGTAGTCCTTTGCAAAAAGCTGGAATGCCCCATAGGCCATGTAACAGAAATTTGTCACTGGGGTGGGACTGATAATCTCTATGAATTAACACAAATCCAAAGCAGATGGTAGGTATTCCAGGGCTTTTTACAAGATACCTATCTGAGTGTCCATATGACCACATTTTTTAAATCTGTGGAATAAAATTCCTCAAGTTAGTTTGCCTGCAAATATGAATTAATATAATCTTTATCTTCCAGAAAGAGCATCTGGAGGAAAGGACAAAAGTTTAGGTCTTGTTTTCTCTGGAAAGTTCCCCTGAATTTCCTATGTTGGCCTCCCAGTATTTTCCTATCTATTTTTTCAGTTTCCTTCTCAGTTTCTAATCCCTCCAAATCTAATGCAAACTGCTCTGACAGCTAATGCTCCATTTCTGTGAACAATATGCACGCAGATGCCAGTGCAGCAGTTTACAATTTTCCCTCCATACCATTGTTTAATGTCACCTATTAAAAACTTCAGCTACAGCTTTATACTTTATTTAGAATCATAGAATTGTTTAGGTTGCAAAAGACCTTTAAGATCATCAAGTCCAACTGCTAACCTAACACTGCTATCCCACCACTAAACCCTGGCCCTAAGCATCTCGTCTGCCTGGCTTTTAAATACCCCCGGGGATGGGGACTTGACCCCTTCCCTGGGCAGCCCCTTCCAGTGCTTGACAGCCCTTTCTGCGAAGAAATTTTTCCTAATGTCTAACCTAAACTTGCCCTGGCGCAACTTGAGGCCATTTCCTCTCATTCTATCATCCATTACCAGGGCTAAGAGACTTAGTTGGTGTGAAAGGGAAAGTAGGCATTTGCTTGAACAGCAGAGACCCAAGCCAAGGGTGCAGCACTGATGCAGCCAGACAATTCTGGTGGTCACATGCACCTGCACCATTTTGTCTGGTACCAGAGATTGCACTAAGAAGCGGATTTATTTAGCATTACAGATGCAGTCTTAATAAATCTACATGTTTTATCTGGCCTTCAAAGCAGCAAGCAGTTTGTGAAGTAAGAATTTTCTTTACAAACACACATGAAAGACTGTCACTTTTTCCCGTGTCCATTAATTTTGTTCTGTATTATAATTTCTACTGATTTGTCCAGTATAACCATCAGCCTTACTACACTGTAGTTCCCTTGATTTCCCCATAAGCCCTTCTAATACCATGGGAGTAACCCATTAATCACCTGTCAATCCTGTGATATCCAAATGTATTTTTAAGTAGGACCTTCCACACCATGTTTGGAAGCTTAGCAAGTTCATCTTTGAGTTCCTCTAGATTTTTGGACATCAGTATCTGAGGACTAAGAAGGAAAAAAAGGTCTTTGCAATGAGACTAGTAACCTGATGAGAAGGGTGTGAAATCAGCTTCATCATGGGCAGAGGACTTAAGTCCAGAAGTGACAGAGGAATAGCTGCAAATGTAGGAATTTGGAAAGAAGAAGGAGAACATGGTCAGAATCATGGAGATATGGTGGGATAGTGTGCACTACTGGAACATTTTCATGGGACAGTATGGACTGGTTAGGAAGAATAGACAGGAAAGACGAGGACCATTTTTGGAACAGGCTGCCCAGGGCAGGGGTCAAGTCCCCGTCCCTGGAGGTATTTAAAAGCCGGGCAGACGAGGTGCTTAGGGCCAGGGTTTAGTGGTGGGATGGCAGGGTTAGGGGAACAGTTGGACTTTATGAGCTTAAAGGTCTTTTGCAACCTAAATAACTCTATGATTCTATGATTCCATGATTTATGCTTTATGTTCAAGTGCTCCGTGATTCTACAAAGCTCCAATGTGAAACTGTAGACATCCCGTCAGAGATGGGAGGAAAATGAGGGATGTTGTGATGTCGTCTGCTATAGACTACCCGACCAAGACAAAGTAGTGAAGGAGGATTTCTACAACTAGTAGAAAGGCAGAATTCTCCTCTGCCTTAGGGAGGTTTTCAGCTATGTGGACATCTGATGGGAGGGCAACAGCACTGGGAAAACATTGCCAGAAGTTCTTAGACTGTGCTAATGATAATATCCTAATGTAAGTACTGGATGGGCAATGACGAGTACTGGAAGCAGGGATGAACTAATGATAAATATGATCCCAGGTGGCATCTCAGGCTGCAGCAACCACATGATGACTAAGTGAAGGAACTAGGTCAAAGCTGGGGAGGTAGGCAACAGAATTAGCACAGATTTTGTAAGACTGGAATTCATTGTGTTCAGGGAACTGCTAGTTAGAACACCCTTGGCAGCAGCTCTGAAAGAGAAAACTGCTCAGGAGAGATATTAGGGTTTAAAGGAAAATTTCTGAGGCATCAGGAACAAACTACCTTATTCTGAAGAAAACTGGGAATTTCATCTTAGCTAAGCAGCAAACTTCTTGATGAACTAAACCACAAAAATATAAAAGAGGCAAGGACTGGCAATAAAATAGGAATGTAAAACATTGCTTGTGTACTTAGGGACATTATGCATAATTGTTCTGCATGGGTGATGCAAAAGGGAGTTCAGAGAAAATATGTGTCTACCACTGAATGTCGGAGTCCATCTAATGATAGATGATACAGAAAACACTTAATTATGCAGCATCTTTTCTGCATCAGTCTTCTTAGGCAAAGCTTGTCCCCAGGCATCTGCATCTTCCAATCGAGTCTGAGAAGCCAAAGAATAGCCAACAGTGGGAAAGTCCTAACCAACCACTTAGTGAAGCTGGAATTCCTAAGAGAAGCTGGATGTATTCGTATACATGGGGCTGGGTATGACTCATCAAAGGATGCTGAAGGATTTCACCCATGTAATTGTAAGGCCTATGTTTATCATTGGTGAAAAATTATGACAGAGAGGGAAGGTCCCATATGACTGGAAAAAGGCTAATGTTATGTCCATCTTTAAAAAAGGCAGGAAGAAGGATTAGTGAAACTGTAATTTGCTGAGTTTCACTTCAGTTATTTGAAAGATCACAGAATATGTCCTCTTGGTATCTATTGCTAAGGATGTTAAGGACAAGAAGATAACGGAGAGCAGCCAACATGTATTTACTAGGTAAAGTAATCATGCTTGACCAACCTTATTAGTTTCTATGATGAAGTGACTGTTGCCTTGTATCAGTTCTCTCCTGGTAATTAGCATGCCTTTGCCCTGGACCTCTACCACATTAAGTGGCCTTCAGTCTACTAAAACTGAACTGCTTCCCTTTGATTCCTAATGTCTGTGTGCCTCAATTATACTGGATTTTGGGGGCTATTTTAACTCGCCAAGGATGTTATATTACATGTATTGCCAAAGGTCAATTCTTAAACAGCTTTATTTTCAACTATGTCCACAGCTGTATTCAAACCAGGCAAGCCAACACTACTTTTCCTTTACACCCTAACCAGTGGTTTCATGAAGCACTCCCTGACAGTGTCCACAAATATAGTTTTGGTATTACAACCCAAAATAGCATTTGCCCATTCTGTATGGAGTAGCTGTGGTTTCCTATTGGCTTTACATTCATTGCTTCAGCAGTCCAGTGGTCCTCTCTAAATTGCAGTTGGTGTTACTGTCCTGGGAGGACAGCTGTTAAGAAATGAAGACAGACTTAGTGAAGGGCCCAAAGCAGGAAACTTGAGGGACCTGAATTCCCTGAACAGCATGAGCATGGAGAAATATTAGCACAGGACTTCAGGGCTGGACATGACAACAGCTGGAAGAAATTCAGCTTTTCAGTTTCCACTTCTCTTGAATGCAATCTGTTTAGTATGAGTCTACTGTTCAACCAGAAAGGAAGACAAGGCTGGTGTCAGTGTATGCTCCCAGTAACTGAATGCCTCATTTTTCTGCAAGAATCTGTGAGTGGCAGCTGAATATACATTGAAATTTGGCGGGCCTCTATTCCTATATGAAGAATCATTTTGTGAAAGTTGTTAAATATGAAATGCCCTCCACATTACTGTACTGCACTAGACAAGAATTCAAAATTACACTAGTCCTCTGGTAATAGGCAGCTCTTCTTCCTAATCCATGCGAAAACGTTAGCCTTCTGAGATATTCAACTGTCTGTGTAATGTGTGTAGTGAGCTCAGGGGTAAGCTCTGGGTTTCGATTCCAGCCTGGGGCCCAAAATATGGGTACTGCAGTGCCACAGCACTCTTGAAAGGGTGTCCTACAGAACAGGGCATCTCTGATGCTGTATATTACACTGGACCCCAGACTGTTTTTCTAACCTCTTCCCTGTGTAATTCACTGAGATATTTTAATGACTGAAATGCAAGATGACCAGGAGAAGAATGTGTTTAGATCTGGAGGATCTGAGGAAGTTTAAGTGATTACACCCTTTCCTAAAACTAGATCAGTTAGTCTCTTGGTCTACCAGCAAATCATCTCCTTTTCCCATGCAATCAGCATTACACAGGACTGCCTGCTAGCTCTAATGCTCTGGTACCAGCGGTACTGTGTTGTTAGATTTTTCTGGGATGGTGAATGTGTAAATGTGCATATTTTGATGGCATAACAGTACTAGGCTGAGGATTTATCATAATGCCTAGTATCTGGAACTATATGCTGAGGTCCTATGTGTGATTGTGTGTACAAGCATGGCAGGGTAAGGCATGTGGCTCTGGGGAGTTGTAGGGAGGGAGGGGCTATGGGGGCCTGTGGAACTCCATGTTTGACAGAGGCAACTGGTTATTTATGCAGACAATAATAGGAGCAGGCATACGTCAAATGCAAGTAAAAAGTGTAAGATAGTGAACAGTGAGAAAGAAGAGTTTCTTGAGGAATCACTTTTTAAATTAAATATACACCAAACCATATATTATCTATGCATGCACAAGTATATATTTTAATTTTATACCTCAAAAGTCAGCTCAGGAATCTACTAAAGAGCTCCACTTCAAAGCAGAGTCTCCCATTACTTTGGGCTCAGGCTTCCAACTCACTGTATTTCAAACCATCTCAGCTATTGAGAGTGTCCTATAGAGAAACCTCAGCTGTAATACATTTTGACGTTCTGCTTTTTAGAAAATACCACTGAAAGGTGGTTCTTAACAGCAATTATTTGCTGGTTTTTTGACATATCTTTCCTGTTCTTCTCAATGCATGTGTTCCTAAAGCTTCATGGACATTATCATCCCCATCGAATGACTGAAAAGTTGTGGTATAAACATACCAAGGGAACTACCATGGGTCAAGCAGCAAATCACTGAGAAAGCCAGCAACAGGAACCATAAGTCCCTGCATCCAAGTTCTCTAAGTGCCTTGAGTAGTCTAGATTCTCTCCTTAACACTCTTGACAAATTATTTATAGATGTATTCACATAGTCAGTAAGATATAAAAATGTTCTAATTATATCATTCAAATCAAATGACAATTATGTCCTTAGTTTGCCAGACAATGCTTTGCCAAAGAAGGTTTGCCAGAAATGTTTTGACCGAAGAAAGGGGGAGCATCTGCAGCATCTCAGATGAGACGCTATAAAATCTCCCAGGGACAAGTCTGGCCTGTCTCCACAGAAGGCTTCAAGGTAAGTGCATGCATTTTGTGAGCTTGAAGAAAGAGGGCAATGACCTTGCAATATGCCGTTCCATTTCTCCTGCCTCTGGCAGCCATTTCCACATGGGAGTGCCCATGTAAACAAAAATTTTGAATATAATTTCAATGCACGTCTATATCTAAACCCTATAATTTGTCTCTGGAATTCCATGCAACAATAAGAAACAATGGCCATTCCTATTTTACAGGGTTGGCCAGTTTCCAGGATACAAGCATTTCTCCAAAGGTAACACCCTGAAAAATGCACTTGTAGACCATAGTCTAAGATAGGACTTCTATATAGCTGCATGAGTTCTCTTCATAAATCCTATTATATTTCTGCCAAATATTTCTGAGGCTAAACTGTTGAAAACAGGGAAGATCTAAAAAGTGAAATAATTTTTCACTTTTAGCACAGAAGGTAATACTTTTAACAAGAAAGTAGTCTCTTGAAGATTCATCAGTTATAATAAGGACCAGAACAGAGAGGGATCTTTTCAGGCTCTAAATTCTTTTATGTGAAGACCTCAAATCTGGTCAGAATTCATCAAGGTGAGTTACCAAGCTGCAGTCAATATTCAGAAGATGTTCTCTTTACTGTTAGAAGGCCTATGTGTTTTAGAAGATTAAGTCTCACTCTTGAGTGGGACTTAGGTACTTTTAAGTTTTAAAGCAAAGTGGATTACAGTGGTTACTTCTAAGAGGTTTTCTGGAAAACTAGCTAGCAATTTGTTAGCTAAAGAGCAAGAAGTTTTCTCACTGCTATAGGTTATATTATTCTCAGTGATCCACAACTTTTTTTTCCCCACCAGAAACCTCTGCTGACGTGCTTTCAATAAAGTGCAGACATGGCTTCTTCAGACTCTGAGATGGCTGTTTTTGGGGAGGCGGCTCCCTATCTTCGAAAGTCAGAGAAGGAGAGAATTGAGGCCCAGAACAAGCCTTTCGATGCCAAGACATCGGTCTTTGTGGCTCATCCTAAAGAATCCTTTGTGAAAGGAACAATACAGAGCAAGGAATCAGGGAAGGTCACCGTCAAGACTGAAGGTGGAGAAGTGAGTGAAAAACAAGGCTGAAGGACACCATTTGATTCCCACACTGAGCTTTTAGCTTACATACAACATACAAATCTTTCCTTTCCTTGGCAGACCCTGACCGTGAAGGATGATCAGGTCTTTCCCATGAACCCTCCCAAGTACGATAAAATTGAGGACATGGCCATGATGACCCACCTCCACGAACCCGCTGTGCTGTACAACCTCAAAGAGCGTTACGCAGCCTGGATGATCTATGTAAGTACCAGCAGCAGTCTTCCTTTGGGTAGCTGGAGGAACTGCTCTGCCAGGCTACGTGGAAGCCAACGTGCTGCCTCCCTTCCTCGCAGACCTACTCGGGTCTCTTCTGCGTCACTGTCAACACCCCCTACAGGTGCCTCCCGGTGTACAACCCGGAGGTGGTGTTGGCCTACCGAGGCAAGAAGCGCCAGGAGGCCCCTCCACACATCTTCTCCATCTCTGACAATGCCTATCAGTTCATGCTGACTGGTGAGTGGCTTGATTTCCTTTGAACTGCTCTTGCAATAAGCTATCTGTAGAGGGAAATGTGGGGTCTTCTCTGGAAATATGGTGCAACAATATTAAATGTGTGAAATTTTTGAAAGTTTCTGTAATGGTCTATGTGAGCTGAGTGTCTGTGTTCCCATTAGAATCAATAAAGACCTGGACTAATGAAAATAGTCTAGAAGGAGTAAATTCACTTCAAAGAAGACACCTATTTTCTGGTGTAGACTTTACTGACTGTAATGAGATCTTACATGTATGCATAGATTTGTGTATCATAATCACTAAACTAGTCTCAGCCAGAGAGTACACAGTACAATAATATCACACATACCCTATAAACTATGTGTATACAGTCAACTCAAATTTGCAAGCATCAGTGCTAACAAGTGAAACTGAGTATCTCTGCATTGAACAGGTACAAAAGCTTCACTTGATTATTATGCAAATGGCATTCATCACGCAAAAGATGACCAGGTGGTCAAAAGTGCATACAGCTTTAAATGATCTGTGTAACCCTTTTACTGATCTATGCAACTGTAAATCAATTGCACATACAGTGAAAAGTATACCTCAGAAAACAGTGTCAAGGAAAAAATGAAGCTTTTAGTGTTTAAACTGAATGGCTTTAAAAAAGCTCTTTCTTCTTTCTCCTCCTCCTTCCACCTATTATTTTCTCTTCCCTATGTGTGCATTGAAATTAAAGATGTGCAGGATTTTAGATCTTATTTTCCTGTTCTTTTTTTACAAACTGGAAAATAGATCCAGAATAGAAAAAAGAAAAATTAACCTTGTCTATGCATGATCTTGGGAATACATAAATTCTGTATGTATAGGGGTTCAAAAAAAAAAAAAAAAAAGATATGACAAATAGTGAAAGGGTTGATCAGATGTTTCTGTTGTTTGTGACACCTCCAAATTTCCAAAAGATTACTCAGGAAAATTTTAGCTTCATACTATCAAAACTCAACTACATATTTTCATTAGATGTACTTATATAAGAAAGAAATAAGTAGCCTGATGAAGCAATGTCTTGAAAGGCACCAGACTACAAAAGCTACTCTGAAGTGGTATCTTTACTGATTCAGTTCATAATACCTGAAGTAGTCCTGGAGCATCAAAGGTGACCACTAGAATTCCCAAGGCTTTTCATTGTCTTCTGTCTCTGAATCCTCTGGAAGCTTCAGTTCATATTTTTCTCCTATTTTTTACATTCTTTATTTTTCATGAGAACTAGGAAAAGCTTTCATATCTCTGTCTATATCTGTGTCTTTTCACAGATCGGGAGAACCAATCGATCCTGATCACGTACGTACACGCCCTGCTCGGGTCCCTGCGGGGCTGCCTGGTGCCAGGGGACCTCCTGCCTGACCACGCGCTCTCTGCTTCTCTCTTTGGCTTGACAGCGGAGAATCCGGTGCAGGGAAGACTGTGAACACAAAGCGTGTCATCCAGTACTTTGCAACAATTGCGGCCAGCGGGGAGAAGAAGAAGGAAGAGCAGCAGCAGCAATCTGGCAAAATGCAGGTGAGTCAGGAAGAACAGACTGAATGCTTGGTACGTAATTGCCATGAAGGCTAAACACTGTAACTTATTAATTATCATCCTGCAGGGAACGCTTGAGGATCAAATCATCAGCGCCAACCCACTGCTGGAGGCCTTTGGAAATGCCAAGACCGTGAGGAATGACAACTCCTCACGCTTTGTAAGTTGTTGCTTTGGACAAAATGCCTCCTCATTATAACAGTGGTGATGGGCTGGTGGTATTCTCACATAAGGAGATGGCATTGAAATGCATCTCTGCTGAAATGCTGCTTGTTCTCTTTAACAGGGCAAATTCATCAGAATCCACTTTGGGGCCACAGGCAAACTGGCTTCTGCTGACATTGAAACTTGTAAGCAACTTTCCTGGCCTGATCCCATTCCTTCGAATATTCCCTAGTACTTGTGCTAACTCCGTCATGCTGTCTCTGCCAGACCTTCTGGAGAAGTCCAGGGTCACTTTCCAGCTCAAGGCGGAAAGAAGCTACCACATATTTTATCAGATCACCTCCAACAAGAAGCCGGAGCTAATTGGTAGGAAAATCACTAAGTTTCTGAAGGAAGCTGACTTAACAATAGCTCACTGTGTCATCTGGATAGCCAACGTACACTTGTTTTTTACCTTTTATTGCTTTCAGACATGCTCCTCATTACTACGAACCCTTATGATTTCCACTTTGTGAGTCAAGGTGAGATCACTGTTCCCAGCATTGATGACCAGGAGGAGCTGATGGCTACAGATGTAAGTAACTTACTGAACAGGTCATCTGGTGGATATGAGCCTTGGTAGACATACATTTACTTTACTGTTTCTGTTGCCAGAGTGCCATTGATATCCTGGGCTTCACTGCTGATGAAAAGACAGCCATCTACAAGCTGACAGGGGCTGTCATGCACTATGGGAACTTGAAGTTCAAGCAGAAACAACGAGAGGAGCAGGCAGAGCCAGATGGCACAGAAGGTATCAGCAGATTCAAGAAACTCTCCAAAAACAGATTATCTTTGTCACCAAAAGAAGGACTTAGGCAGATTTGAGGCTTTAAATAGGGAAAAGTGTAAAGTAAAAAAATATTTGTTTGATGGCTAGAAGACTGTTGAGCCAGGTGTCTCATCTAATGATACCTGTAATTTTATTCTGTGATTACTTAATATATAAGAGAGCTGGTGTACACTGCCAGGAAGCCAGGAGCTGTGTATGTCAGTTCCTGTAACATTATTAATCATACTTTTGTTGGAATGCACCTTGCAATCTCTGCTGTATTGTGGAGTAGTGAAGTGTTTCAGCCCTATCAGGATGGGAGACTGTGCTCCTCTTCACCCTTACCTCTTTGGGGGAACTCTGATGTGAAATGTGTATTTGATTAGTCTCTGTCACAGACGAAGGACAATCCATGCCTTCAGCTCTCTGACTGACGAATCCTCTTTTTATACAACTAGAAAGAAAGTACGAAGTCCCATCATCATGCCTGAAAAAGGATGAAGGCAATGAGTTCTCTTGAAGAACATTTGTAGAAACCAAGGCTCAGAAAGCATTGTAGACTCTGAATCCTGAACAGAGAAATTAGCTTTGTAGCTTTGACTCAGATATTTTTGTGGAACTCTGTAACAGTGAACACTGCTGTTACTTTTGAGACAGTCCCTCAAGGACCAAATTTTAGGAACTGTCCAATATTTATTTTTCTCTCAACCTTTTCTGATGTCTAGTGGCTGACAAGGCTGCCTACCTGATGGGTCTGAACTCGGCAGACCTGCTCAAGGCGCTGTGCTACCCTCGAGTCAAGGTGGGGAATGAATATGTGACCAAAGGTCAAACTGTGCAGCAGGTAGGAAAAATGTGGTAACCTGGAACACGCTTTGATGGTTCCTGTGGATTCTTCTCTGCTGTGTATAGTAATGTCAAACCTTTCTCCTTGCTTCAGGTGAACAATTCAGTGGGTGCCCTGGCAAAGGCTGTCTATGAGAAGATGTTCTTGTGGATGGTTGTTCGCATCAACCAACAGCTGGATACCAAGCAGCCCAGACAGTACTTCATTGGTGTCCTGGACATCGCTGGCTTTGAGATCTTTGATGTAAGGAACACAGTTTTCCCAGCATTTTCACAGAAGGACAATTGAGAGTAAAAGCAATTTTGAGACACCTTAAGTAGAAGTTAGTATCTTCCTACTTCTATTTTCAGGGCTTTTGGAATCACCTTTTTTAATCCTGAAAATAATAATAATAGAAAACTAATCCCCTTACTAACTATTCTCCACTGAATTTGAAACCTTATCTCTTTTCTAAATGTAAAGCCTATCCTAGAGAGGTAGAATAACATAGGAAAACTACATAGTAAGATGCCTCGTATTTGAAGTATCACCCATGATGAATTAGGATTGCGTAAGAAAACACCTTGCTATTATTGTTGAAACTTGAAAATTTTGCATGTCTTTTTATGTCTGGCAGTTCAATAGCTTTGAGCAGCTGTGCATCAACTTCACCAATGAGAAACTGCAACAGTTCTTCAACCACCACATGTTTGTTCTGTAGCAGGAAGAGTACAAGAAAGAAGGAATTGAATGGACATTCATTGACTTTGGGATGGACCTGGCTGCCTGCATTGAGCTCATTGAGAAGGTAGCTTTCCTGTTCAAGTGTATTATATGTTGGATCTTCAATACTTGCCAAGAGACATACTTAAGAAGCATGTGAAAATATTCCAGCTTTTACATATATAAACCTGGTGAAAGTGGCAGCAGTGTGGAAGCAGTTTTGGAGATCATACTCAGATAACAGGACTTTTGGTGAGGGTATTCATTTCCAGATTACAAAATGTGGTACATAAGTACATAGTACCTATCAGTAAAGAAGTTTTATGGAGAGGTTAGTGTTTTGCAGTGTTATATTTGTAATTTTTTCATCAGCAAAGACATTTACGTAAGTTCAGATGAAACAGCCACACTGAAAAAAGTTGAGCCTTAGTTAATTTCCTCTGACTAATTGTCATGAAATGCATGGGAACAACTTTCTCTTCTGGCTCCAGAAACTTTCCAACCAAGGGATGTCTCCTTTCTAATCTTTTCTCCCTCTTGTCTGTTGTAATGTCTTCCAGCCCATGGGCATCTTCTCCATCCTGGAAGAGGAGTGCATGTTCCCCAAGGCAACTGACACCTCTTTCAAGAACAAGCTCTATGATCAGCATCTGGGCAAGTCCAGCAACTTCCAGAAGCCCAAGCCTGCCAAAGGCAAGGCTGAGGCCCACTTCTCCCTGGTGCACTATGCTGGTACAGTGGACTACAACATCTCTGGCTGGCTTGAGAAGAACAAGGACCCCCTGAATGAAACTGTCATTGGGTTGTACCAGAAATCATCTGTGAAGACTCTGGCCTTACTCTTTGCCAACTATGGTGGAGCAGATGCAGGTCAGCTTTGTGAAAACTATTTTTAGTGTGGGACAATGGTGACACAGAATTAAAGCAGTAAACACTAAACATTTAACATTGTTTTGTGTTCTGTAGTCTCCAACATGCAACATCTATATTTTAATACTTTTTTTCTTTTCTTCCATTTGCAGAGGCTGGTGGTGGTGGCAAAAAGGGTGGGAAGAAGAAGGGTTCTTCTTTCCAGACTGTCTCAGCTCTTTTCCGGGTACAGAACTGCATTTGTTATCTTTTTGTAAAATGAAGAAAGAGCTACTCTTAAATTTGAAAGGGCTATTTTACATTGCTGTGAGAGTGGTAAAATTCTTTGGAAATTCCACATCAGATTTTCCTGGACCAGTGTTAAAATTGCTAATATATTGTGTTCAAAAATAAGCATTCAGTCATCAAAGATCATGAAAATCTAATCCTTTTTTTGTTTGCTTGTTTGGAGAGGATATTATTCAGACCTTTATGTTGTTATGTCTTTGGGTCAGACTAGAACTAGCAGTTTAGTGTTCCTGCATTTCTGTGAGGTTGATATGTTGGGGAATTGAGAGTATCCTTAGAAATATTCTACAATGAGATATTTATCATATTTGAAAAAACCCTCACTTTTTAAGCTTAAGTAGGTTGACTTTAGAAGGCAGAACATGAAAAACCTAAAAGTTAATGACTTTGTGTGAAAGTGTGAAATTGTATATTATTTTCCACTGGATCAATAGCAACATAGCAGTATTTCAGTCTTTAAAAATGGTGTTCAATATCTTCAAATAGAAGAAATATTTGGTTTCTGTGGCTTTACCTAGAGTGTTCTGAAACCCAGCTAATTTTGAGAAGTCGTAAAGTCATTATCATGTGCTTGATGCATCAAACACTGGACATAGGAAACTCACATTACTGACTGGTCTCTCTAGGAGAACCTAAACAAGCTGATGACCAATCTACGGAGCACCCACCCCCATTTTGTCCGTTGCATCATCCCAAATGAAACAAAAACACCTGGTAAGATGCTTAAGCAGAAAGAGAACTTCCTCCAATAAATCTCTGCCCCTCCACACTGGGAACTGTGGTATTCATTTATGCTCTGAATTGCTAGGCGCCATGGAGCATGAACTGGTGCTGCACCAGCTGCGGTGCAACGGTGTGCTGGAAGGCATCAGAATTTGCAGGAAAGGTTTTCCCAGCAGAGTCCTCTATGCTGACTTCAAACAGAGGTAAGAGCACTGCACCTCTCGGCATCCTTAAAAGCAATGTTGGTGAATTCATAGAGGTTCATTCAGGCTGGGCTCTGTTGTCAAAAATAGCTACATATGAGCTGGTGGAGTTCAGTAGCTAGTGTGCGTTGGCTGGGGTAAAACAGCCTTAACATCTTCTTTCTCTTTTCACAGATACAAGGTGCTTAATGCCAGTGCTATCCCAGAGGGACAGTTCATCGATAGCAAGAAGGCTTCCGAGAAGCTTCTTGGGTCAATCGATGTGGACCACACCCAGTACAAATTTGGGCACACCAAGGTACAAACCCTCCTTGACTCACTCTCTGTATGCTTGTGCTTTGCTGTACCTGCCAGTGATGTGCTGCAATGTTCCCTTTCTCAAGGTGTTCTTCAAAGCTGGGCTGTTAGGACTCCTGGAGGAGATGAGGGATGAGAAGCTGGCACAACTCATCACCCGCACACAGGCCAGGTGCAGGGGCTTCCTGATGAGAGTGGAGTACCAGAGAATGGTGGAGAGGAGGTAGATATTTCTTCAAATTAGGTTCACTGTATTTGGCTTATTGTGTCATCATGGTCTAAATATTTAATATTAATTTGACTTACCTTTCAGGGAGTCCATTTTCTGCATCCAGTACAATGTTCGTGCATTCATGAACGTGAAGCACTGGCCCTGGATGAAGCTGTTCTTCAAGATCAAGCCCTTGCTGAAGAGTGCAGAATCTGAGAAGGAGATGGCCAACATGAAACAAGAGTTTGAGAAAACCAAGGAAGAGCTTGCAAAGTCTGAGGCAAAGAGGAAGGAGTTGGAGGAGAAAATGGTGGCCCTGCTGCAGGAAAAAAACGATCTGCAGCTCCAAGTACAGGCAGTGAGTTTATCACCATTATTTTATCAGTCAGAAAAGGAATCTATACATTCAGACTGTTCTTTACAAAGCAGGTCAGACTATAGATGACCAAAAGTCAGCTATTTGGTGAATTATCCATCATATGTATGTGAAGTTGAAGAAACAAGTGTCTGGTAGTGGGGTGGTGAGCACTCTGACAGCCAGTGCAAAGAAGCAGGAAACTCCAAGTGGGAGTCAGTGCTCTTGCCTTCAGAGGAAAGAGGCAGATAGAGCTAGTCAACATGAAAAACTCAGAACACAGTTTTGCCAGAACCCCCAATTCCCTTTAGGCAGGTGAGTCCTGCAGGGGGTATCTGCATCTCACCAGGATGTAGAACAATTAATTAATTTTGGAGTGTAAATATAAGCTAGAGTTGAAAGTGGTACGTGTGAATTCAGGTGCAGGAAAGGTCATCCATCCATTGTTTAATAACTAGCGGTTAATCATTGTCTCAGTAATTGGGAAATACAGCTTCAAATTTCTCTTTAGTTTAAGAATGCATAGACACAGAGTTCTTGTTTCTGAGAAGTCACATCATCCAGGGGGGTTTCTTCCTCCACCTGTTGTTAATTACACAAAAGAGCTCTGAACACTTTAGATTTAACAGATATGAATCAAGGCCATAAACAAAACTTTTAATGAAGCAAAAGCTTTTGGGTTTTTTGAATATTGTAGTTTTTTGCATCTCTGATCTGGATTTTCTATGGTAGTTCCACTACAGACAACATCCTGTGGTAGTAAAATCATTAATATTTAAGACTGAGAGGTCTGGCTAAGAAGTTATCTTTATTAAAAGAACATTCCTTTCCACTAAAATCCATCTTTCCATAATGTACTTGTGTTGGGGTCCCCAATCTGGGGGACACAACTTAGAGCAGGTCAGACAAAAGCTTTATTAACTATAAACACAGTGAGAGAACATTTGGACAGCATCTCCCCCTCTGCTCCCCTGTTCTCTGCCAATTGATTGCAGAGACCCAACCTATATACTGTATCAGAAAAAAATAAAGCAGTGAAGAAAAATAATAATTTCAATGTTAACAAAGCCAGGTACCCATCCTTGGGAGGGATATTCTACTTAAGTTGATTGCTAACTGCAACAGTTCTAAGGAAACAAACAGTAAATAACATTACAATATGGAGAGACTGGCTTTGGTGGAGCTTATGGGAGTGGTCCACCTGGTATTATCATAGCTCAGAAGTGGGGAGTTGGAACAACCATGGACTGTTAGCTTTTAGTTGAAAGCAGTATTCTTTGAATAGAGATAACTTCATAGCCAGGCCTCTCAATCCTAAATATTAATAATTTTAACACCACAATATTAGTAAACTTGTAGACACACAGCACTTCACAAAATATTGCTTAAAAATATACACAAAAGTGTTTGATATCCAAATATCACCTTATAAAGTCACCTTAGTCAACTCATTAAACTACTTAAATTCCCAACTAAAAAAGGAAGACTGTACTTAATTACCCAGTTATTTGAACAATCCCATAGAAAATGGGAACCCTGTGTTACCTGTGTACCCTAGTATATGGAGAAAAAGAAATATCCCACTGGACTTTTTTATAAGATACTTGCTTTTCAAATTCATTTGGGACAAACCCCCATCATTATACCAACAGCCCAACAAAGAATGAGATCAGCTGAAACCAGCATATGCCACTCCAGACAGAGTATGGATAGACATAAAAGGGTAAGACCCCACTTGCACAAGCAGCAGTCGACATACATTTAGAGAGTAATCTTTTTCTATTAAACTATTTTTGATACTACCTGAGACTTTACTCAAAACATAAGAATGAGTTCAGAAGGATTCAGCTATAAGAGGAAAGATTTGTGAAGATAAATGTCTCTAAGTGCTTTATCCTCTATGTAAAGAAGAAATTCTCACACCTATCACATCTGTGAGAAACTTTTAGGAGAGAGGAAAAAGTGTAGGAATCAATATTGTTTTCAACTGAGAAGCTGAATAAAGCATCAAAAACAACAACAAGGTTAAAGCTGCTTGAGGATAGGCCACTTTCAGGCCACATTTTGACATAGAAAAGTTCAGAAAACAAAACTAGAAAATCTGTATCTCTCTAACAGGAAGCAGATAGCTTGGCTGATGCTGAGGAAAGGTGTGACCAGCTCATCAAAACCAAAATCCAGCTGGAAGCCAAAGTTAAAGAAGTGACTGAAAGGGCTGAGGATGAGGAGGAAATTAATGCTGAGCTGACAGCCAAGAAGAGGAAACTGGAGGATGAATGTTCAGAGCTGAAGAAAGATATTGATGACCTTGAGTTAACGTTGGCCAAAGTGGAGAAGGAAAAACATGCCACTGAAAACAAGGTAGGAGGCAGATGTCCCTCTTGCAAAAAAGCCCCTGTTTTCTGTTATAGAGTATGGCATTCCTTTATCTGCACTTGCTCCATTCTTCTCAAAGGTGAAAAACCTCACAGAGGAGATGGCAACCCTGGATGAGACCATTGCCAAGCTGACAAAAGAGAAGAAAGCCCTCCAAGAGGCCCATCAGCAGACACTGGATGACCTGCAGGCAGAAGAGGACAAAGTCAATACTCTGACCAAAGCTAAGACCAAGCTGGAGCAGCAAGTGGACGATGTAAGCCCC
>NW_009258559.1:23510-25395 GCF_000687185.1 Egretta garzetta
TCTGTGGGGCACCCGAGTGCTGGGTGGGTGCACTTGTCTTTGTTCTTTGAGCTCTAACCTGGTCTGCTTTGTGCAAAGGAAAGACTTTGAAATCAGCCAGATCCAGAGCAAAATTGAGGATGAGCAAGCCCTGGGCATGCAATTACAGAAGAAGATCAAGGAGCTGCAGGCAAGTCTCTGTTGCTTCCCTTCCACTTTTCAGAAATTCATCAGGTAAGAGGAGGGCCTGGGTGTGAAGGTTCCCTGCTGTTCCCCAGGCTCGTATTGAGGAACTGGAGGAGGAAATTGAGGCAGAGAGAACCTCTCGGGCAAAAGCAGAGAAGCATCGGGCTGACCTCTCGAGGGAGCTAGAGGAGATCAGCGAGCGCCTGGAAGAAGCAGGAGGGGCAACCGCAGCTCAGATTGATATGAACAAGAAGCGTGAGGCAGAATTTCAGAAGATGCGTCGCGACCTCGAGGAGGCCACGCTGCAGCACGAAGCCACGGCTGCCACTCTGCGGAAGAAACATGCGGACAGCACAGCTGAGCTTGGGGAGCAGATCGACAACCTGCAACGAGTGAAGCAGAAGCTGGAGAAGGAGAAGAGTGAGCTGAAGATGGAGATTGACGACTTGGCCAGTAACATGGAGTCTGTCTCCAAAGCCAAGGTATAGTGTTTCTGTTAGGTTACTGCCATATGATGCATGACCTGATACATGATTTTGAATCTTCTGATCACATTTTGCTATCACACAGAGTTGCGTTGTTTTTCATCATGAGAACAACATTCTGGAATTTAGTGACAGTGCTTTTTCCTTTGATGTATAGGCAAACCTGGAGAAAATGTGCCGCACTCTGGAAGACCAGCTAAGTGAGATTAAGTCAAAAGAAGAGGAACATCAACGCATGATCAATGACCTCAATACTCAAAGAGCTCGTCTGCAGACAGAATCAGGTAAGAGACCCCTATACCCCTCTGGAACGGGAGAACCTGTAACCAATGATGACAAGAAAAGGAGTGACATTTTACTCAACATGGTCTATACTATGTAAGCTCGTATGCAGTCCTTTAATGTTATTGAAGACATGGTTTAGTATTGGTTTTTAAATTACAATCTATCTGTAAAATTTCTCAGGTGAATATTCACGCCAAGTTGAAGAAAAAGATGCTTTGATATCTCAGCTATCCAGAGGCAAACAGGCATTTACTCAACAGATTGAGGAACTCAAGAGACATTTAGAGGAAGAAATAAAGGTAAAGAGACTTCCTGTATGGGGTTTGACTTTAGGTTCAGATTCTATTTTCTTTCAGGATATTTCCTAGTCTCACATATGATCAGAATATGTTAGCTGCACCATTTTAATTTGGGAGCTCTAAAACTAGATGGACAATTTCTCCACCTCCATCTGTAGTGTGGGGAAAAAAACTGAGGAGACCATCACCTCCAACCTGGATACTGAGATAGGAAAGGACCACCTTAGGTTTTTATTCAGAGTAATGATGACATATAAAAAGAGGTTGAGATATATCTAAAAACCTACATTTCTTGTTGTACTTTTCCATAATGGAAGCTGAAACTTCAAAAATTCACAGCTATATACTTGTCATTTAGAGTTTACCCACCATCCTGAGACAAAGTTCTAGATTCTGATGAATGAAGCAAAAAGAAGCTGCTGAGAATATGAAATAAATGTACCATTATTTCTTTGGGCTGACTTTAAATGTCAGATTCAAAAAGTTTTTAAAAACTTCCCCTAAGTTAAAATTCTATTGTCTGACAGGCAATTCATTGTCCCAATCCCATTGTCCCCTCAGGCCAAGAGCGCCCTGGCCCATGCCCTGCAGTCTGCTCGCCATGACTGTGACTTGCTCCGGGAACAGTATGAGGAGGAGCAGGAAGCCAAG
>NW_009258560.1:0-639 GCF_000687185.1 Egretta garzetta
ATTTGAGATTCTGACCCCAAAAGCTCCCCAAATCAGCTTTTCCTCACCCCAAACCTCCCCCAGTTGAAGTTTCGTAGCCCCAAAAGCCCCCAAAATGGGAGTTTTGGAGCCCAAAAAATCTCATAAATGAGAGTTTTGGAGCCCAAAAGCTCCCATAAATGAGAGTTTTGGAGCCCAAAAGCTCCCTAAAAGGGAGATTCTGACCCCAAAAGCTCCCCAAATCAGCGTTTCCGCACCCCAAAGCTCCCCCAATTGATGTTTCTTAGCCCCAAAAGCCCCCAAAATGGGGTTTCAGAGCCCCCAAAATGGGGGTTTCAGAGCCCCAAAAAATTCATAAATAGGGGTTTTCGAGCCCCAAAGCTCCCTAAAAGGGACATTCTGACCCCAAAACCTCCTTAAATTTGCGATTCTGACTCCAAAAGCTCCCCAGATGGGTGTTTCTGACCCCCAAAATTTCATAAATGCGGGTTTCGGAGCCCCAAAATTTCCTAAGTGGTATTTTCAAGCCCCAAAGCTCCATAAATTGGTGATTTGGAGCCCAAAAGCTCCCTAAAAGGGAGTTTCTGACCCCCAAACCTCCCCAAATCAGCGTTTCTGCACCCCAAAGCTCCCCCAGTTGATGCTTCGTAGCTCCAATGG
>NW_009258560.1:837-2040 GCF_000687185.1 Egretta garzetta
CCTCCCCAAATGGGGGTTTCTCCCCCCAAATCACCATTTCTCACCCCAAAACCTCCCCAAATAGCTGTTTCTTGCCCCACCCCTCCCCCCCAAATGGGTGTTTTGGAGGCCTGGTGGCCCCCAAAAGGGAGATTCTGACCCCCAAACCTCCTTAAATTTGAGATTCTGACCCCCAACGCTCTCAAAATCCCTATTTCTGACCCCAAAACCTCCCCAAATGGGGGTTTTGGAGCCCAAAATGTCCCAAAAAGGTAGTTTCTCACCCCAAAAGTTCCCTGAATTGTTGTTTTGGGAGACCCGGCAGCCCCAAATTGTTGTTTCTCACCCCAAAACCTCCCCAAATGGGCGTTTTGGAGCCCTGGCACCTCCCAAATTGCCTTTTCTTGCCCCCAAACCTCCCCAAATTGGCATTTTGGAGCCTTGCTGCCCCCCAGATTGCAACTTATCACCCCAAAAGCTCCCCAAATGGATCTTTTGGAGCCCTGGTGGCCCCCAAAAGGGAGATTCTGACCCCCAAACCTCCTTAAATTTGAGATTCTGACCCCAAAACCTCCCCATATGGTTGTTTCAGAGCCCAAAATGTCCCAACAAGGGCGTTTCTCAACCCGAAAGCTCCCTGAATTGTTGTTTTGGGAGACCCGGCAGCCCCAAATTGCTGTTTCTTGCCCCCAAACCTCCCCAAATGGGTGTTTCTCACCCCAAACCCTCCCCAAATAGCATTTTTCGGAGACCGGGCACCCCCCAAATTGCTGTTTCTCACCCCAAACCCTCACTAAATGGGCCTTTCGAGCCCCAAATCCTCCCCAAATAGGCATTTCTCATGTCAAAACCTCCCCAAATCGGGTCTTTTGGAGTCCTGATGCCCCCCAAATCACCATTTCTCACCCAAAACCTCCCCAAATAGCTGTTTCTTGCACCAAACCCTCCCTAAATGGGTGTTTTGGAGCCCTGGCGCCCCCCCAATCTCTGTTTCTCACCCCAAAACCTCCCCAAATTGCTGTTTCTCGCCCCAAAAACTCCCCAAAATGGGCGTTTGTCACGCAAAGCCTCCCCAAATGGGTCTTTCAGAGCCCCGGTGCCCCCCCAGTCACTGTTTCTCACCACAAAAACACACCAAATGGGCATTTAGGAGCCCCAGCACCCCCCAAATCACGGTTTCTCATCCCCAAACCTCCCCAAATTGCCATTTCTCACCCCAAAACC
>NW_009258561.1:0-840 GCF_000687185.1 Egretta garzetta
CCAGAGCTACAGTCACACTCTGAGTACTCACGTTCCAACTCTCCCTTAGGCTTACCTTTGCGGCACTGCAATTTGAAAAACTCAGTGGGAAAAAGAAAAAAGCAGGCACTAAGTGGATTTGTCAAGTCATGCTCATCTCCCATGTGCTAAGACACATCTCATGCTGCTGACCAAAAGGACTATGTGTTCTCCTGTAGTAACGTGCTTGCTCTGTAAGTTGGAAATCACAGCAAAAGGCCCCATGCCACCCTTGAAAGAGAGCAGAGCCTGAGGCCACTGGGATGACTTTCTCCAGAGGAGGCCTCTCTGGTTTGCCATAAAACGGGATGAGTTCAAGATGCAGGGCTTCTCACTGGACCGATATGCACATCGGGATGCACCATCCTCACCAGCAGACTCTCAAATCGATGGCAGACTAAAAGCTGCTGTGAGGTGAGCTCAGCCTCTTGTTCCTTTTCAGATGGGAAAGAGAGGGCAGAGGAATGGCCAGACCATGACCTAAAAAGGCAATCCCCTTTCCCAGAGAAGAACCCCCTTGGCAAGCAAGGCTGCATTCCAGCACCAGTTATTCCTGGAGGCAGTTGGCCGGCACTCACACACTCACACTCAAATAACTCCTAGACTGCCTGGCAGAGCTACAGGTCTGCCAGGGGGTCCCAGAAGCCTCTCTGCAGAGGGAAAGCAATGCTATTCAAGGCCCTTGGGCTCTTTGCCTCTACTGTCCTTCCTGTGAAGAAAGACTGGTGTTACTGGGACAATGATGTTGCCTCCACTGAGGTGAAGCCTTGTCTCTGGAATGGCATGGGTCCTTTCCTCTCAAAAGAAGACCCTGCTCTTCTT
>NW_009258562.1:0-2276 GCF_000687185.1 Egretta garzetta
GGGGACCCCAAGGGGACAGGGGGACACCCAAGGGGACAGGGAGCCACTGTGGGGGACCCAAGGTGGGAGCCACCATGGGGGGCCCCAAGGGGACAGGGAGCCATCCATGGGGACAGGGAGCCACCCCCAGGGGACAGGGAGCCACCCCAGGGGCCCCCAAGGTGACAGGGAGCCACCCAAGGGGACAAGGAGCCACCCCAGGGGGACCCAAGGGGACAGGGAGCCACCGTGGGGGACCCCAAGGGGACAAGGAGCCACCCCAGAGGTCCCCAAGGGGGCAGGGAGCCACCCAAGGGGACCCTAAGAGGACAGGGAGCCACCCCAGAGGTCCCCAAGGGCACAGGGAGCCACCGTGGGGGACCCAAATTGGGCTGAAAAGCCACCCTTGATGTCCCCAAGGGGCCCAAGAGCTACCCTGGAGGTCCCCAAGCCACTCCTGATGTCCCCAAGGAGCCCAAGAGCCACCGTGGGGGGGTCCCTAAACCACCCCAGATGTCTCCAAGGAGACTGAGAGCCACCCTGGAGATCCCTAGGTGTCCCCTAAGCCACTTTGGATGTCCCCAAGCCACTCCTGATGTCCCCAAGGAGCCCAAGAGCCACGCATGGGGGTGTCCCCAAGTGTCCCAAAGCCACCCCAGATGTCTCCAAGGAGCCCAAGAGCCACCCTGGAGGTCCCCAAGCCACTCTGGATGTCCCTAAGGAGGTTTGATGCTACTTAAGGCCATTTTGGGGCCATTTGGGGCCATTTTGGGGCCATTTTGAGACATTTTGGGGCCATTTGATGCTACTTAAGGCCATTTTGGGGCCATTTGGGGCCATTTTGGGGCCATTTTGAGACATTTTGGGGCCATTTGATGCTACTTAAGGCCATTTTGGGGCCATTTGGGGCCATTTTGGGGCCATTTTGAGACATTTTGGGGCCATTTGATGCTACTTAAGGCCATTTTGGGGCCATTTGGGGCCATTTTGGGGCCATTTTGAGACATTTTGGGGCCATTTGATGCTACTTAAGGCCATTTTGGGGCCATTTGGGGCCATTTTGGGGCCATTTTGAGACATTTTGGGGCCATTTGATGCTACTTAAGGCCATTTTGGGGCCATTTGGGGCCATTTTGGGGCCATTTTGAGACATTTTGGGGCCATTTGATGCTACTTAAGGCCATTTTGGGGCCATTTGGGGCCATTTTGGGGCCATTTTGAGACATTTTGGGGCCATTTGATGCTACTTAAGGCCATTTTGGGGCCATTTGGGGCCATTTTGGGGCCATTTTGAGACATTTTGGGGCCATTTGATGCTACTTAAGGCCATTTTGGGGCCATTTGGGGCCATTTTGGGGCCATTTTGAGACATTTTGGGGCCATTTGATGCTACTTAAGGCCATTTTGGGGCCATTTGGGGCCATTTTGGGGCCATTTTGAGACATTTTGGGGCCATTTGATGCTACTTAAGGCCATTTTGGGGCCATTTGGGGCCATTTTGGGGCCATTTTGAGACATTTTGGGGCCATTTGATGCTACTTAAGGCCATTTTGGGGCCATTTGGGGCCATTTTGGGGCCATTTTGAGACATTTTGGGGCCATTTGATGCTACTTAAGGCCATTTTGGGGCCATTTGGGGCCATTTTGGGGCCATTTTGAGACATTTTGGGGCCATTTGATGCTACTTAAGGCCATTTTGGGGCCATTTGGGGCCATTTTGGGGCCATTTTGAGACATTTTGGGGCCATTTGATGCTACTTAAGGCCATTTTGGGGCCATTTGGGGCCATTTTGGGGCCATTTTGAGACATTTTGGGGCCATTTGATGCTACTTAAGGCCATTTTGGGGCCATTTGGGGCCATTTTGGGGCCATTTTGAGACATTTTGGGGCCATTTGATGCTACTTAAGGCCATTTTGGGGCCATTTGGGGCCATTTTGGGGCCATTTTGAGACATTTTGGGGCCATTTGATGCTACTTAAGGCCATTTTGGGGCCATTTGGGGCCATTTTGGGGCCATTTTGAGACATTTTGGGGCCATTTGATGCTACTTAAGGCCATTTTGGGGCCATTTGGGGCCATTTTGGGGCCATTTTGAGACATTTTGGGGCCATTTGATGCTACTTAAGGCCATTTTGGGGCCATTTGGGGCCATTTTGGGGCCATTTTGAGACATTTTGGGGCCATTTGATGCTACTTAAGGCCATTTTGGGGCTATTTTGAGCCATTTTGCGGCCATTTGATGCTACTTAAGGCCATTTTGGAGCCATTTGATGCCACTTAAGGCCATTTTGGGGC
>NW_009258563.1:0-5424 GCF_000687185.1 Egretta garzetta
TCTGATAAGTTGACTAAAAATTGGCACACATCACTGAGTAAAAATTTACTGGTAGTTGTAAAAAAGGAGTTGTAAGGAGTAGTGTAGCATAACCAGTGACAAAATGGAACTAATCTTGCAGTGTTCTATACACTCATCAACAACAAAAAGTCCTTGAATGAATAAATAGAAAATACTGATTACAGCTTTCTGAAAAACTGAGTCCAGATCTAATACCGACAATTATAGAAATATATTGATAAGCTAGGAAGAGTATTTTTTGAACAGCTACATATGAATGATCAGAGGACTGGAAAACATACCAGCTATGTAGCAAGAGATTCAAAGATCTAAATATATTTCACTTGACAGAGAGGGTTAAGTCATGACTTGATCAAAATTTATAAATACTCACTTAGGTAATAGAAAATTTATGATAGAGGGCTCTTTAGCCTAGCACATAAAGGGATAACAAAATCCAAAGGATGAGCAAATTTCAGTGTAACAATAACATATAAATTTTTATCACTGAGTGTAATTAAGCAGGGGAACAATTGAACACTGGTTGTGATGAATTTCCAATCCATTGTACTTCAAAGAATCTTTACATGAGAAAGTTCTCTGGTCGGTACTATGCAGGGATTTGAATTAAAATCATCATGTCTGTCCCTAAGCCAACACAATTTACTACTGTATGAATCTCCATTAACAAATGGGAGTGAGAATACAGATGACATCGGGGTATATAGGTGAAGTAAATCAAAGACAAAATAACCTACCCTTAAAAATATACCTACACTTTGAGTAAAACAAGTCATCATTTCTAACAAGTAATTTCTTAAAACTTTTTAAACTTGTATAAAGGAAAATAAGGCAACTGCACTGAAGAATGTGTTATAGTAATAATTTTTTGAATCATTTGAGAAATTTCCACTTGACATTAGGGAACAAATAACTACTTGAAGCAGCTTTGTGATAAGTAAAGTGCTTTTTTATAACTCAGAATTGTCCAATATAATTTTGTTTCTTCTTCCCTTCTTCTTTCCACATAGGCCCAAAACAAAAAATATTTTTTTTTAGTTTGAGGCCTTTTTTTCCTACTTTTATCTTGCTTTTAACAGTCAGAAGATAAATCTTTAAAAACAGGTCTTATATTGGAGACTATGCAAAAATGACTGCAATGTCATGAGCAGGGAGGTTACCCTATCATCATTCTTTCCAATTGGTACTGTAAACATGTTAATGTTTGTTTTCATACCTAAGAGACTCATCTGATTTCCTTTAGAAACGTAATTTATACAACTTTGAATACTATACCAATAATGTCAGGTATAATTAGTTTTAGCTGGTAGCTGACCTGACCTATGAATTTTTGTGGGAAAATGTAGAGTACAAATATTTTTTTTTTTCCTTTTCAGAACTAAAAAGGAATCTGTAGAGCTAGAAATAATATTTTTATGCTCGCTGGAATGAATAATTGCTAAAGCTCTGCTTCTGTGTTTTTATAGTCTTCTCTGAAAAATGAGAATACAAGATATTTTTAGCATAAGTCATGATATGAATATGAATTGTGCCAACAGTATAAAAAGAGTTCTCTTCTTGTCTCTGAAAGTAGAAAGTTTTTTTTTTTTGCAAAAAGCCTATCAGCATCTGTGTGCCATGTATTTGGAATCACAGGCTGTGGATTTAAGAACCTTGTGTCATTGTTTCCCATTTTCCTTCAGCTGGTAGATCAGAAAAAAAACTTGCTGGATTTCGGCCATGTGTTGGATCAGTTTTACTAAGTCCCTAAAAATGAAGCTATCAGTCTCACTAGAACCAACAGTGACTGTCTTTCCTATGTATATGTTGTGGGGATGGAGACTTTAAAAATAATTTGAAATATATAAAATAACTCCAAATTAATAGGCAAGTTTATTAAGCATTATAGTTTCATAATGAAAAAACCCCACACTATAACAAAATATTTTCAGGCTCCTAAAATCTGAAAACAGTACTCTAACTTGAATTTTATTCAACCGTAATCTGATTTGGACTTTCTGCTCAGCAACTCATGCTGAATACCCTAATTAAGAATTAAGATTAAACAACATCTGATTATTTTTAGATTATGTATTTTAAACCCAGAAGGAAATATTATAAGAATCTATTCTAACCTTCTCTACAGAAGAAAAATCATGCACTAATTTCTGCACCACGCTCATAATTTTTTTGTGTAAGACATAATATATCTCTTCATATGCCATCCAGCGTTGATTTAGAGATTGCAAGTGATGGAAAATACACCATATCCCTAAGCAATTTCTACCACTAGTTAATTGTCCTCATTGTTAAAAGGTGCCTTATTAGGAATCTGAATTTGACTAGTACAAGCTTCCAAACATTGGCTCTCATAATATAGTATGCTTTGAAGATTAAAAGTATTTTACAATTGATAATTAATAGTAGCAGTGGATAGTTAAAATAGACCTTTTCATTACCACATTCAGACAAGGGGTATAGGTGTTTGGCAGTCATACTATTTTTCTTTTTTTAGTTAAAATCAGCACCAATATTTTTTCCACAGAATTTTATTTTAAAAAAAAAATTAAAATATATTTAAATTCAAAACCAAATAAGATGACAGATTCTTTTCATAATTGTAAGGAATTTTTTTTTCTAATCTCTCCATATAGAGATAATTCAGATGTTAACAGACAGTATGTTAGATGTGCTTAACACGCGACAGAAAAATCACACTATCTTTAAGCATGAGAACGCCTTGGTCTTAAGTTTATAAATGTTGTTATTGATACTTAAAGTAACATCTGTTTGCATAATAACCATTATTGTACATGATAGCAAAAAAAGGATGAATCACACTAGGTGTTTAGGGAATAAACTAAGATTAAATATACTAGAGAAAGGGAAAGGCTTAGACAAGAAAAGAGTTTTTGTTTGCAAACTCCCTTTAAGATTTCCTCCCTCCTGTCCCTCTCCTTTTAGAGAGGTAACCATAACTTGCCTTCATAAGAACCATACTAAAATTCAAAAACTAGCACTTCTTTAATCCTCACACAGTTTTTTCCTGAAGTGTCTATGGAAATTAATGAAATGTCCTAACAGAAATAAGTTCGTGAGTTAAATATACATTTCTATAAATATTGCTACACATTGAAAATCACCACAACTGTTATAAAAATGCAAACAGAACAGATCTATTCTTTACTAATGCGGTCAGGTAAGATTCTTTATTATTCTGCCCCTACACCTGGAAAATACAAACACAAAGCACCTCAGTGAGTTGATGTATGTGAAGATCCTGGGTGAACACACACCAAGGAATGGATAAATTAGTGGTTTTGTCACAAGATTTGCTTCATCACCAGTGCCATTAGAAAGCTAGAACATATACATTTAAAAGCCTAGGCCTAAGGTGTAAAAATTGTAATACTGTCAAGCTCCTGAAGGAGCAGCCTCTTGAACTTTAATGAATTTCATTGTATAGCTTTCAAAAAGCTGGTGCCCAAAATATCAATAGAGACAAAATATTAACTCAGGCTTACAGCTCAAGTAAACAATTTCTGTGTGAAAATTCTCTAAAAGAAACAAGACACTAAGGAGAAGACTCCTGGACATGACTTTGTCTCCCTGACTCTATCGGCATATGCTCCTCACTTTGGAGGAAGCTCTGGCCTGTGTTTCTACAAAGCTAGGGGTCCATCAGTCACTGGACTTCAGAGAACAAGGGCAGGGCAACTTATAGCCTGGAGTCAGCTTCTGGAGTTTACCCCTTCACCTCACTCCACTCTTTAGTAGCAAGTGCGGATATGCTTGTATATTTATTTCTGACTTTAAAACTTCATGTTTTAGCTGCTCACATTTCTTCCAAAATGTTCCAGAGTACTGGGTGCTTAATAGAGTTGAAGACTATAAAGTTAAAGACAGCATAGAGAGATATGAAGTGGTAAATAGCAGGGCTGAAAGTATACAGAATATTAACAAAGCAATTCAGACATCTCAAAACCCAGGACTTACTTAGCTTTGCAGTTCAGTGTGTATGTGACACACCCATGGGGTGCAATGTTTTCTTTAAATTCCTTATGGTATGCAGTTAAATCTAGACATCCTTATTCTCAGGGTATGAAAGTGCTGTTATTACTGAGTTATGGCACTGATTCAAGCCAAGTTAAACAGAAAGTAGCTAGCACTGCTCTCCTTATTTCTGCTATCAAATAGAATGAAGGCACACTTCCAAATACCAGTACTGTTAAAGTTTCTTCCACTCTTCCCCTTTTTTAAAAAATGAATAAAAAATTATTTTTAAAACAATGGGCAAACAATATAATAACCTCCAAGAAAGAAAGTCCAGGTGTTTTAAAATATTATGTCCTCTTTTGACTCAAAATATTAGCTGAATTTTGGAACTCTTCTTGTTGTTTCTATAGTGATATTGCCACATTATTTTATAATTTTTTATTATAAAATTCTCTTTATATACAAGTAACACAGTAAATTCTGTTTCCTTGAATATGGAAAGGCTCATACAGAAGTGGCTACTGCCCTGATCTAAGTAGTATAGAGCTACTCAGCTTCATTACAAAGCTACTATGCTTGGAGGCTAAGCTCTTCATACAAATTCACATCTCTTGTGCTTCCTTGCTACCTTCTCTCAGAATCTTTGGTCTTGCTTGCATTTCTTTCCCAGAAATGGGCAAGGTTTATAAAAACATGATTCCAGTTGTATTAGTCTTTCCACTCTTGTCCTTGTCAGTTCTCAGAAAAACTTACTGCAGTCCACTGGTCAACCTCTGCTAAAGTCGTGCTATGTGCGGGTTAGTTTGGTTGATGCTCCTACTCTTTCTACCTGCTCCATAAAGAAACAGTATTATTTACAAATATCTTCAACAACCTTTATTTAAATCCATCAAAAGCAAATGATGTTCGAGTGGCTTAAAACAAGCACAGGGGAAGCCTGAAGATACTTTTTAAAATCTTGCAGTATGCAACCTTTCAGGACATAATAATTCATTCTTTCATACACTCAACACCAGACTCTAAATAAGCACTTATAGTTGCCTTTTCCCATCTTTCCCCTTGTTTCCAGTTGCAAGTATCTGTGGACCTGTCAGGATCATATTGAAAATCTAATTTTTTTTCTGAAATTCAGAAATCCAAGCTTTCCCAGAAGTTTCACTGAAGACACAGAGACACTCCTGGGCTGACCAGTGAATATGGTACCACTTTCACATTCTCCTGGTTTTAATCCTCTCCCAGAACTGATTTTTTTTCCTCCTCTTCTTTTCTGATCTGTGTTTTTCTAAGCCCCCTTCATAGCCCTCCTCTCTGATTCTTTATTTCCTCAGCTTTCTCAGCAAAGTCAGTAATATTGCCAGCTGGCCCTCTTCTTAGCCTAAATCCACTTTTTCCTTTTTTTTTCCCTCCCTACACTCTTTTTTTCTTTCC
>NW_009258563.1:5520-65706 GCF_000687185.1 Egretta garzetta
TGAACGGGGAAATAGTACAAAGTTTAGAGACTGTATCTATAACATGTGATGTTTCTACCTGTACTGTCATATCATGGCTAATTTTAATGAGCAGGATAAATGTCCCCTTAGCCATCCCTCTTTCCCAGAGAATTCAGACACTAGGAGTTTTCACCCCTCCCTTTTTCTGTATCTGTTTCTTCTACCCTGTTTTCCTCTCCACCCCCTATCCTACCTCACCCATTCAGCAGCATGATCCCTATCAGTCCATTATAAAGCCCACTTTATTTGGTTTAGGATTTAATAAAGCTCTGAAGAATATTTCCACTATATTACCTTCTTCTAAAACAAAGGAGCTGGGGCAAAATTCTGCTCTGGGAACCGGCCTTTTTTGTTGTGAAAAAATTATGTCAAACATTTCTCTGCCCAACAGAATGCTTTTAGACATTCTATAGGAATCTCATTTTCCTGAGAAGCTGACAGATATAAAGTGTAATGTGGAACAATTAATAACAAGGCCTCCACACTGTAGAGGAGTTTCTTGAACAACAAGGCCATAAAATACTATGGGATCTCACGGACAATCCCGGCTTTGATAAGGACAATGTGTCCTTGGGGCCCTGAAAGGAGGAATTCGCACGTATTGTAAACTAGAACAAAGGAACTTGATAAGACTGACCAAGATGTGTTCTAATCGCAAAGCCTGCAGACTAACCAGGTTGTACTCTAATTGCAAGGCTTGCATATGACAGCGCATGTGTTTGTGTGTTAGACCAATCAGCATGTATCTAGAGGCGCGTGGACAATGTTGTTGAACCAATGAAAGTGTTGTTTATGTCGCGTGGACCCCATCCCTCAGTATAAATATGTCTGTAGCTCTGAATAAGGAAGGAAGCATTCACCATATTCCTATGGAGACTGTGTCTGTATTCTGGGCTCCCCTAAGCAACATTTAAGCAACACCACACTGTTCTTCAACTGCAAGTCACCTCCTTCTCTAGTCATGACTGTAAATGGCTGCTATAAAAATAAAGCTTCAGAAGCCTACTTTGCTCCATATTTGATATCTTTCAAACCGTCAGGATAGCTTGCAAAGCGAAAATGACTGCATACTATTCACATTTCCCTTAAGTCCTAAAAATAAAATTTATATTCAAACCAATTTAGTCAAGTGAGACTAGTTAGTCTCTCAGGTCACAGGCTGAGAAGAACTGAAGCCAGAGAGCTATACAAGCTGAAGTAGAGAACATGGGCTTTGTTCTTCAACTGAAGAATTTAAATTTAGTTTAGGAGTTTAAGATTAAACTTAAGATCACATGTTGATTAATTAATTATGCCGGGGTTTTGTGTAACTTGCCGTTAATTACTATCAATAGTATTCTTGGAACACTCTAATGACTATCTTTAATACTTTTTTCCTTAAAACAAAAATTGTCAGCTGACTAAGAACTTGCTTTCTATTTATGTGTTAGTGAATATCTAAGTATGATGAGACAATGTTTTCTCAAATCTATAACTGACATGGACCTAAGTCATCATAAAACCTAACTTCTAAGTATGTGAGTCTTGTAGATGGTTCCACATCGTGAATAAAGTATACAGATGTCCCATACAATTCATAGGGAGAGATAGGCACATCACGCTAGACTCCAAAAACCGAGGCTAACAAGAACTATGTGCACATAGGAAATGTTAATAATGGGATGATTTTATGGGCCTTAAGCTTTCTTACTGGGCACAGAATCATTTAGTTTGGCAGGGATCTCTTGAGGTCATTTAGCCTAACACTTGTTGAAGCAGGGACAGCTAAAGCAGGTTGCCCAGAACAATGTCTGGTCAGGTTTTTAATATCTCCACAGATGGAGACTCTCTGGGAAACCTGTTCCAGTGTTTAACCATCCTCACAATCAAAAAAAAAAAGTGTGAGATACTTTGTGTCATTCAGAACTTTACTTTTCACTTTACTTTTCGTAGCTTAAAAACATTAAAAATTCAAGATTATTTGTAGCTTGATCTCTTCTCCACAACAGCTGTCTTCAGTCACTCTCAGAAGCCTAGAGAGGGACCTCACTTATTCTCTTCAAAACTAGAAAGGAGATGTCTTTTCTAGCCATTCACAAAGACACTTGAACTGTTTCCTAATAACTTCACCTAAACTTTGGAAAATATACCTTTCTCTGAACAAGATTAAAAAACCTCACACCACAAAAAAAAAAAAAAATAAAAAAAAAAATAGAAGACTTCTGGAACTGCTAAACCTCCAGTTTTCAGAAGAATGTCCAAGCTACGTGAAGGAGCTAGGAGATCTCCACCTAGCAAATGCACTTCACTGTCTGGAGAAGACTAGTAGGTTCAGAAAGGAGAGGAAATACAAGAAGGAATAATTGTATCTAAGCACTTATGACACTCATCACAGAAGGATAAAGCCTGACTTCCACTTTGTGTGGAACATGCACTTACCAAGCGACTGGAAAATGTAAAATATATAGAAACAAGAGGGCAATCTCTAAGCTAAAGACTTGTTTTCTGTTTAACCTTTCTTTCTCTCCTTCTGTGCAAAATAACCCCACTTTAAAAGGTTGTCTTCCGCTCCTCTTCTCTTTCGCTACCAGGGAATTCAAATAATTCCCTATAAAAACATTGATTCTTCCATAAGAAAGAAAAGGGGAAGTAAACACAGGTTTCTCAAATGCTGAGGTAGATTCCTCATCATCTGTCTCAGCAATTGGTGGTGGCCAAAGCATGGTGATATCACTACCAATACTTATATTGTCATGTTTTGAAAGAAGACAGAACTGATTACTATACTTTTAACAAAGCCTGATGTGTTTTTAGTATACTTATCAGTGATCCTTCTTGACAACATAAGTAAAAGAACATCTAATTTGAGAAACTTGTGTGGAGTTGATCAGTAGCTGAATACCAAGTTACTTAGTCCTGTTAAGCTGGGAGTACTTCTTGTTTCCCCAGAAACTTACTCCTAGGCATTCTGGATGTTATAACGTTAGCAATGAATAGAACTTTGGAATTCATGTGGTAGGCAAATGGTGGTTTTAAAGGCAGCAGTTTTGGACTTTCATGACTTATACCCTGTTAAAGTCCTACTGTAGATGCTAAATCCTTCTTGCAGGCTTCAAAATCTCCTAAGTGCAATGAGCAATTTTATCTGCATTCCCAGTTTTATAATTATATCCAACTTGAATAAAACATGGAGGGAAGCAGTTTGCGGCTTTAGACAGCAAGCACACATTCCTCTAACTATGTAAGTTGTGAATAGCAAGTGTTAGAATAAAGCCTATGATGACAAATATAAAGAGGTATAGCCCTCTTACTTCCCAGTTTCATAACAGAGAACAAGTACATTACAACAAGATCCTTCTAAATATTCCCTACAGAAATACTTCTTTCTCTAGGATCATTGTAAAGGTGTGGAGTTCCTTTTTTAAGATTAATTTCTGTATCTCGGACTTGTTAAATCTTGAGCTTTGTTTTTATCTACTTTATTATTTACTCCTAGGTCTTTATTATTTCTTCTTTCACATAAGTAAGGAAAAAAGAATGTGAGTTCTGCCCTGGAAAAAGACATATTGATGGCTTAGTGCTTAAGTTCCCAGCTTTGCTAGTGAACAGTGAAGTGACTCTTCTATCAAATACTAAACTCCAAAACCATACCACAGGACACATCCATATCTTTGAAAATCTGCAAGGCACAGAGAATTTGATGGTGGCCATAGCATATTCTTTTGTATTTTGAGAAACATGCCCACGTCCCTTCTCTCACCCTATCTGTTGGCATGTTCTGAGTGTAATCAGATCAGTATAAGCTCATCCGCATTCAAGCCCTTAATCAAGACATGCAGTTGAAGAAAAACACAGGCCAGAATAAAAGCACCAAGCATACTTTCAGTAATGTAGCATGCAATTAAGTGGATCCAGTGTGGGAAATTAAATGATCCCTCCTCATAATCCTTCAGCTTATTCATATGTTCAGGCTGTTCCTCTGACTACTATCACCTTTCCACTGCAAGTGGATTAGAAACAGAAGCAAACAAAAAAAGATCTTCATCCCTGAAAGTGTATGCATAATACCTTTGATTTCTTTACTTCCAGACATTGACCATTTTGATTTGTTAATGCTACCAGCCACCAGCTGTAATAAACAAATTTTTTGCAGATTTTTTTTTGTAGGAATTACAGTAGCTGATGTCTATTTTAATACATCTCCATAATGCTAAAAGTAAGTCAAAGCTACCCTCCTGCTTTCTGTTAATTTATTGTACTGGAGAAAAAAAAAATCCAACACCAGAGCAGACCATCAGACTTACTTCTACTATCCTAATTAACACAAATCATGTATTACAAAAATAGATAGAGAATTTGGCTGAGTTAAGGTGAATGACACATTCCAAAACAATTGACTAGTGGTTTTATGTCAATAAACAGAGAGAATTAATAAAACAAAAACCTATCCCTGTCTGTCTAAACTGAAGGAGATAGAAAGCATTTGGAAAAGGAAAAGATCATATATGTAGCCCCTACTGCTCATTTTTCTTTCTCTTTTTCCAGAATTGTCCAGTTAAGCCCAGTTAAGTTTGCTGTCAGATGAAATAATTGATGGCATTTACTACAAGAACTGCTCTAGATTTCCAATGTTAAAAGAAAGGTTAGACCACTATCAAATTTTATGTTCAGGAGAAAATCTGCAAATGAATAGCATGATCAACCACTCAGAAAAAACAGGTTTAAAGATTCATTTCAATGTTACAGGCTCATGAGAGAAACACGACATTTTTTCATTACTAGCAATAAAGCTGCAGTATTTAACAAGTGTTCATTATAAATTAGCACAAAACAACACAGAATGTCCATGTTACTTAATAGCTGTCTTAATGCAAAAACATTGCTGGATCAAGTGTTGCTCCTTCCTTTTTGCTTCTTATGAGAAAGAGGTCTTGAGGTTTAACAGCACCGAGTCCTAGTGCATATGTTCAGGCAGTCTTGGAGTTCACACTCAAGTACACCAGAGGGACCATTTATGTACTCTGCCACAAACCTTTCCTTGGTAGACTTCTGATGAGAAATTTGGTTTCTAGGCTTGATTAATTACCATTTGCCTCTAATAATAAGCTAAAGAAGAGAGCTCTATTACCCATAGATCTGCAGAGAATGCACAGTAATTTTTCTACTGCTACAATTACAAATAAGGCTGTATCAGTAATAAAGAGCAGTTTAGAGTTCTGGGCTGCCAGTTATCAGACTTTTGCTATTAACTTAGCTGGGAGGTCAAGAGAGTGACCATGGAAGAGATTTGACCTGGTATACATTTGTGTTGTACTTGCTTCAGGTCCTGTTTTCTCTTAGGGATATTAATTTAGGAGAGAATACATAATTTATAATGAGAAGAATCACTTAATCATATTCTAAGTTTCTACCTTGTTTTTACAGAGGTTATGCTTTACACCATCCTGTTAATTAAGCTGAAGCTTTGAAATGAACAAAGGAAGCATACTTCACACAGTTCATAAAGTTGTGGAACTCATTGCCATGAGATGCTGTGGATGTTGAAAGTATAAATGTTTACAAATCACAGAAGAAAAGTGTGTTGAGGACTGTTATACAAAAGATGCAGCAACAGCATTCACCTTTCCCCTCAGGAAACATCTGCGCTACAGCTTCTCCAAAGCGAGGCCATTTATCAAGGGAAGTACCACTCTATATAAAGCCTTTCCTTATCATCTTTTTTCTAGAGATGGCTCCTATCAAAGACATGAGTCTGGACTCAAGGGTCATTTAGTCTGTTCCAGACATAGCGATTTTTCTTGCTGTTCCTTGACTGCCTGTGTGAGCTAGCTCTACATCTCCATTTGAATGACTGCAGCTCAAAGGTAATTGCTCTTCCAGAGCTGCTAAAGCAGCTACTGTATCCAAGAAACCCTCCTCAGCAATCAACAGAATGAGACATCTGTCCAAGATGCCTTATACTTATCTTTGCTTATGCTTTATAACTCCTATTAAATAAGCACCATGCATGGCAGAAATGTAAAGCACAAACTCAAGATATTTTCTTGTACACAGACAATGAAACTGTGATTGTGCTCTCTCTTAGTGCGTTGCAAATCTACTATGCTAAGATGTGCTACGGAGATGTGTAAGTTGTGGTCTTCACATAAAACATAATTTGGAAACTGTTTTAAGTAGAAACAGGTTTGGACTTGTAGAAAGCTCCTGTGATTTCAGCGAGTCTCTGTGTGAATGCAAGTGTCCTTCCAGAGGATGCCTAGGAGAGGCACCAAAAAAGCTTTTCTTACACAGTCGTCTGAGACTCAGCAACAGCATCTATCCCTGCATGCCAGCCCAGAAATGCGCTTCCCTTTGTGCACGTGAGGAGGAAGGAGTTGCAGTTGCTACCTGGTTGGCCTTGCCCAGCTACAAAACTAAGACACCACACTTCTCAGTGACAACCAGTCTTCCAGTCCAGAATTACCAGAGTTTTCAACATGTGGCAGCATGCAGTTCCCTGTTTCAGTGACCCTTTTTTTATACATCTTCCTAATGTGATTATTAGAATTATCTGGCACTGATCCCTGTTCAAAACACTCATATTGCACAGCTTTTTTGTACTATTAATTTTTTTGTTATTTCTATGACATGTCAGTTCTCTTATGCTTAATTAATATTTTCCACTTCCATGCTTTATTTGGGAATTTTAACATGTCCCTCTCACACCCTGTCTTCTGTCACAGCAATTTCTATTATAGCGACCTGACAGAAAAGAAAAAAAAAAGCTACTGATAAATTCAGCAAGACTTGTAAGAAGGAAAACAGATTTTGTATCAGGATAAAAGTAAACAGTGCATTTTGGGTGAATCACTGTCAGCTAAACAGCTATGAAAATTGTTATTTCTTATGGGTCTGACAGAAACCTGGGTATAAAAGTTTTAATATCTAAATACTTAGTATGAAATCAAAGATGTGCAGCAACCCTCCTTTTAATAACTTTATACATTTTATTATAATCTCACCCCCCTGATTTTCACAGAGACCCAAGATATTTACTTGGTCAGGATACTTACTTAGATATTGAATACAAAAGCTACCTAAAGCAGTGTTAATAAAAAAACATTTAAGGCTATTGACATTATAAAGAGTTGCAATGAATCTTTGTAGCCAGGAACGTCACTCAGTCTACCCAGAACACTGTTAATTATCTTTGCTTCATTAAAGTGCTATTTGTAGAAAAGCTTACCTAATTTAAAACAGTGTTGCTTCAGATATGGAACTGCCACGTTACTTACCTGCATCCTCAGACGGACTTTGGATTTTAATATGAAGTTTCTTATCAGCCTCCAAAGTGACAACATTATTTACCTACTATTTACATTTCTAAATGTTCCTAAAAAATAAGTAATTGTTTAGCAGGGAACTAAATTGCTTGATTTCTTTAGTTATGGCTCAGTGATTCCATGGCAGTTTATTTAGGAATAAACTACATTCGGTGGAGTACTGGCCTTTACCAGTGGCCATGTACCTTTAAAGCTATCTCTAAAACACAATCCTCCCGGTAGCCACAGGAACATAATTTAATTTTGTCTGTTCTAATCTTGAGGCTCTTTCTCATACTGCAAAATGGTAAATAAATGTCAACTCAAGAAGGAGCAGCAATTTATATTCTTGTACACTAGAAAGTCAGTTCCAAGCTCTTAGGTTTATTTTGCTCTTACAACTCTCAGATCATACCACCTTTTTGTTATTTTTAGGGCTGAAGAATAGCTCCCAAGGGTCTGAGTTTCCTTGTATCATGTTAACAGTGTGCACCATTCACTCCTCAAATTTGTTCTTTTTTTTTTAAAGATTCCATATTTATTCTGAGCATTAAATATAGAAGTGTATTTCAGTTATGAACCATAAATTATTGACAACAAAGCAGCATTTAAGTCTTGTTGAAAGTGGTTTTTTTTTCTTCTGTGACACTAAAATCACTGCCATTAAAGTCAACTTAATTCTGAAAGTTTAAAATAGATCAATTTCCCTTTCAAAACAGAGGGACAAATTTAAATGAATTTCAAGAGCTCCTGCTTGTACAAGAATAGAGCACATATGTGTTTCCACAGAGTTAACAGCCATTCTGCATCCAACATGTAAAAGCATGTCATTTCTGTAGTACCCTTGTGAAGCCTCCCTCATCTTACTCCACGTGATGCCCTTTCACCCTTGCTGTAATTAAGTACAGAAAGCTTCACTTTCACTGAACATGTGTTTGTATATAGCTACCATCAACTGAAATTAGAAAAGAGTTTAGACTGGTTTCTTGGAAATCTGGCATTCATTTTGTAAGAAATGAACAGACTGTATGAAATGCTCCTGCATATAGTTTCTTATATTTAAATCAAACTATTTCATTAAGAAAAAAATAATACCAAATAAACCCCCCAGCTTTGTATGTCTTCACTGATGTTTGTTGCACATCCTGGGAACCCTTATTTTGCTAGACTACCACCTTCTCTTTTGAAGCTGTGAGCTCCAGAGGGTGATCTTAGAACCACAGATGATCCACAGGGCCAGATGGTGCAGTTTGTAGCTGTCTCATGCATTGTTTTAAATTGTGTTTCACTTAAAATTGTGAGGAGAATGCATGTGTGGGTGCATGGAGTTTTTTGACCAGCTTTGGACTTTGCTCAGAGTATTTGGGTATCTCTGTTAGGGACATCAAAAAGGTACTGATGAACACCTTCTTTACATTGTCATTGATATTTGACAGTGTCACTCAGGTCAGTTTTTGAGGAAACAAAAAAGTGTTTCAGTTGACTGAGTGCTTCATGTTCTCCTTCAATAGTCAGCTGATAAAGATGGAATTCCGTCTTTACAATTAATGAGACAGGTATCTGCAGTAACAGGAGATCACAGTACAGTACTGTTAGGGTCCTGAGACCACCAACAGCCCTGACTGTCCCAGTCCAGCTTCCCCCTGGGGCCTCCCCCCACCCCACCCAAGGCCCAGGACCCCATTCCAGCCCCCCAGGGTCATCAAGCCCTGCCCCAGAGATGTCATAGCAGAACCAGTCTCCAGCTCCCTGCCCTGCCCTGGCCAGCCCTGGGCCCACACTGACAGTACAACTAGATCACTAGAATAAAATCAAATGGTTTGGGTCCTTCTCTATTCTTTCTTCACTTTCTCCTGCCAAACCTTCATGTTTTCCAAAATGCAACAAGCTGTTAAATGCTTGGCAGCCCTGACCATCAAATGTGCATCACTCCAATCTCTGCTTTCAGTACTGGCTCCCAGCTGAATATGATTTGAAGCTCAATGTTTCAGTCCTGACCTTGAAAGGCCAGCATGTGACTGGCCTTGGCAACCTAAAAGATGGTCTCAGTCTCCCCCATCACTACCTCCCATGACAACTGCATTCCTCTAGGGAACTGGAAATGTCAGACATCAAATTCAGACCCATGAGTGTCGCAGACAGTTTTCTCAGCAGCTGGCTTGTGACTAAGAAATTCACTGTGACAAGAGATCAGAGTGACCACAAACAAAATGTAAAGCTCAGATGTTTGACCTCACTTTCCAAAGATCATGATAAAAGGAAAAACATCCACTGACAAGAGGATGAAGAGGAACGTTAGGACAGATCCTCAGCTGCTGTAGAGGTGTATTGTTTGGATAAATCCAAAGAAGGTAAGGATCCTTAACCTCACATGTATCTTAGCATTGTTAGAGAAAGTTTTGCTGGAAGATGTGTGGTAGAAAGTGGTGATTTGGTGAAATGGAAGGTTTTTATGAGTGTATATTAAATTTTTTAAAGGTATGAGAAATAACAGTAGTAGTGTGTTCTGCTAATGTTAATATATTTTAGTTTGAACTTATGAAACATTTTTAGTTCAATGAAGTCAAAACATTTCAACTTTTATGTTAATTTGATGTACTGTAATGGTTAAATCATGTTAACTATTACATTATATCAAGTCAAAGTAATATAATGAAATAGAATATGACGATTTCTGTCATAATATATTTCCTGGTATGTCTTGACATATTCTGTTATTGCCATCACATTCCTAAAATAAAATAAATTTGAAGTCATATTTTAATTGCTGTGCCATAATAGAAATATTTCAATTTCTAATCCAGTTATCAGTATAACTAGTTCATCAATTGTTCACAGTCACAATAAATATTTCAGCATTTCCAGAAGAATAGAATTTTCAAATTTCAAACTTTTCTCACATTTAGATGACCAAATACTTCACTGATAAGTATAACACAATAAGATAGAAAAATCAAATGGCATTCACCGTCTCCTTGTTTGTGTTGTAAACAGCCCTAGCTATTTAAAATTACTGCCAATATCCAATCTTTCAAAGATACTCAAATGCTAAAAAATATTTATAAAAGCAAACAAATCGTGGATGTATTCTACTCACACCGGAATTTTCAGCTTTCCCTCTGAAGTTTAAAGGCACATGTCTCTCAATTTTCTCCCTTTACAATATGCAGATGATGAAAAATAGCCTTATCACCCTATGTGGTTTTAAATATTCATCATTAAATCTGTATTTATTATGCACAGAATCCATTAAGGAGGATTTGTCTCTGTGGTAAAGGCCTGGGTTTTGTAGGGGCTGGAGTAACGTCTGTGCAGTCATCCTGATACTTCATTTACAGTGTGGTGCAGGCCTGCATGGCAGACCTTGGTTAAGCACTAGGCATTTCAAACAAGGCCTGCAATAGTAGTTAAGTGGTGTATATAAAAGCTTTGTCTGATCCACTGTCATTTACAGCAGTGACATTATTCCTAATGCTTACCATGAATTAGGGAACACCAGAGAGAGTGTCATTCTTAGATTCCGGTTAATGAAAAGGCTCTGTTGAAGCGAATAGCTCAAAGCATTTGATAAGCTAGATTTGCAATTGAAGTCAATGTAAGAATTTCAGAGAAGATATCAAAAGAAAAAGCTTATGTGGGATGAAGAAAGAAATTTACCTCTTCTCTGAGGATGTTCATCATCAGTTTCACTCGCAGACAAAACTGATGCAGTTATGCACTACATAGTGCAATACTCCAAAGGTGTTACATATAAACCCATGTTTTCCAAGCCCTAGTATCCTCAGAGAAAGAAAAGAACATTCACAGCTTTAGTGCTATGTGACTATATATATACTTAAGCAACAGCTCGGAGTTTACTTGTTTAAGAAGTGGAGCTTCTCACAGACCCTGATTGAGGAACAGATTCCAAACCTCTATTCAGATACAGAAATGTCATGTTGGATCAGAGTATTAGAATCAGAGAAATCCAGGATAGGGAGAAACCTCCTGGTTCAGTGAATAGGAACCTTCTATCATATCATCCAGTTCTTTTCCTAAGTATAACCCTTAATAGCAAAGATACAATAATCACCCGAAGCAGTTGCACAGCAAGAAAAAAATGGGAATTTTAAGAGCATAATTTGAAAATTTAATAAGGTCCTGTAATCTGTCATACTACTAGTATCTTGACATTGGTAAGAAAATTAAGGTCTTGATAGCATCTTTTTAAGAAATAATAAAAAGCTTTAAAGACAACATCTTGCATATCTTCCAGATTAAGCCATTATCCAGCAATTTGAAAAAAACTTTCTATTTGGTGTAATGTGAAGCTGCTAAAAATGACAAACAGGCATTTTCCTTTACATGTTTTATCGATTATAAGGAACAGTCAAAAGTTTAGTAACACACGAAAATATTTTTTTTTTGTACAAATTAAATCCACAGGAGGAGCAGACAGGGCATAAGCTAATCATGTGAAAAACCTTGTTCACCTACCTGTTCACATCTTGAGTCCCCATGACGGTATTCAAAGAAAGACTGTTCCTGCAGATAGAGGAAAAGTTTCTTATTGACTTAACTGGAAGGATGTCAAAAACGTAAGTGGTATCTCCAAGAGCTCTTTAGTGATAAAGTCTGTTCCTTTCCTATGGCTGCAGCACACATGATAAGAATAATCTCTACCTTAAGCTATACACTTGAGGTTTTGGGCTGTTTGAGGCTTTTGGGTGAGGTGCAAGAGGGTAAGGAATAGACAAGAAGCAGCTGATCTGTAACTGAAAAGCATAGTTTCCCATTTCCCAGAGCCCTGAAGATCAGAGAGCCATGTCTGGTGCTTCAGGCTACATGGGACTTGTTCAAGCTTCAGAGCTTCCTCTCTTTGTTAAAAGCCACTTTTTGAAGTACCTGGAAAAGATTCATTGTAGCTTTTTATTATAAAACTACAGCTTCATATGAAACCTGTATTTAAAAAATCTGAAAAGAAAGGTAAGAAAGAAGTTCTTGTGTGGCCAGGAGACTGGCTTCAGTAACCAGAACTTTTCTGGAGGAGTGCAAGGACTAGTGTTAAGATATACATTATCTGCTATACCATTTCTCACTGTGGGTTTGTGGGTTTTTTTGTAGTTTTGTTTAGCTAACAAAGCTGGCAACAAACAAAAGTGGGAAGACAGTGTGGACTTAAGTACCAGGAGGGACCAGATGTCTCACAGCTTCACTCATTTCTTGTTGCTAACTGCCTTGCACATCTGTAAGTTTAACTACTTCACTGATAAAACAGATTTTCCTAGCCAGGATGCAGTCCTTTGGTCTGAGGTCTTTACTCCACAGTTAATCTTTCCTTTGGTCTGAGGTCTTTACAGTTAGTCTGTTCAATGAGTTTCCTTCCAACACTAAGTTCTTATATAGCAACAAGCAATAGCCGTGAATACACGTATCAAGGGAGACCGTGACTCGGGTCACTCAGCATGTCTTTTTATCGATACAATGTATCTTCTAGTTACTAAAACTACAGCAAAAATATGTGTCTTACCACTTTATTCACTGATTTCTCATAGGAAAGGTCTGTTTTACAAAGAGCCCATTGGCCTGGATTCAGTGATCTAAAAGATCACTAATGCTCTGGCAAGTGATTGGTAATCTTTCTAATGAGGAACAAAGGACAAAAATTCAAGTCCATTGCTACAGAAGACAATTCTCTCAAGGTCTCTTAGGTGGAACTAAGAGTAGGCTCAAAGGCCCATGCAAGCATCAACATTGTCTCACACAAAAATTTCTGTGATTTTGTTTCTTTTAATAAAAAACACCCAATGTCGCATCCATAACAAATTCTCCATGAACATATAACAAAACAAATACTAAAATCCTGTCCCTTAAGCATAATTCTTCTTTATGGAGAAATAAAGAGGAAAAGACCAAATCTTATATGATGGGAACCAGTGATGTTATTTAATTTACTAGCTGCAGGTACTCACAGACACCACCAAGACATCAACAGCATAAGAACCAAGATAGACCAAGAGAGTCCTTTCCACTCAATTAACTTTCACAGCTACCTCCTCTTAGCATACAAGATGTGTTTCTGCCAGACTTCTCTGCTTGCTAAGTAATGTTATCTCAGCCATACATATGACTCTTGCCCTGAAAAGTTTGCAGTCTAATTAGAAATAACAAGGAAATATATATATATGATCACAGAATTATTATTAATGTATTATATTTGAGAAGGGGAAGATATCCACAAGGGGATGCAAGAGTTTTAAAGTGGAATTAAAGAATTTAAGTCTGAAAATAAAGTACATTTAAAAATCTGTAAGATACAAATTTTAGATATTTTAATATTTATTTAAGTGCACTAAATATACAGAAATATCTTGGTAGCTCTGCAGCAGCTTAGCACCTATTTCACATCCTAATCCATGCTAGGGTTTTTAAGGTTTGTATACTCTGAAATGACCAATCCAGCAGATGTGCTTTAAAAATGTCTGTTTCTTGCCCACAAGACCAAATTCTTAAAAAAACCACACAACAGTGATTTTTGTTCAAGAAGCTGTGTTGGTGTCATCACCCCATGAAGGTGAAACCACTTGGTTTTGTTGTTATCAGATTGTTCTTTTAAGATCAGGGTTAAAAAGATCCCTTTGGGAAAGGAAATTCTTTTCTCCCAAGCAAAAAAAAAATGTTCCAGACCACAAGGTATAGCAGGCAGGCAGGTGGAACAGTGAAAGTCACAGCAAGTAGAAGCCAGAAACTTAAGAAAATCTGAGAAGACTGCAATGAGGAGCCAACTCAGACACTCTCCAGGCCTCAGAGGCAATGGAAAGACCCTCTCATGGGTCAATTAGGAACTATGAAATTTAACTGAAATAAAATGTATAAAAAAAAACAGACTAAAGCACATTGTTACTACTGTTCTTAAAGAAAAATACAGATAAATCTTTAGGAAGAAAATAAATGAAGGGTCACTTCTTACACTCAGATCCTCAGCTTGACTCTGACAGAAATCTAGTCTTCATATTCAGCACCCTGATATACATTAGGACTCTTAGGCATTTGGATACTCCCAGGTATACACCGCAACTATTCCACAGCTAGGGTAGTCCAACAGGCTGCCCAGAGAAGTTGTGGTGTCTCCATCCTCAGAGGTACTGAAAACCCCACTGGACGGAACCCTGGGCCGCCTACTTTAGGCAGGTTGGACACAATCACCTCCAGAGGTCCCTGCCAGCATCAGCCATTCTGTGATCCTGTGATCTCAGGTAATACCTGTTGTTACAGCACAGGGAGGGCCAGGCCAGGGAGCTGGGAGTGGTGGGGCCCCCCAGGGCCATAGAACAGGGGACAGGGATGGGCTGATACCAGGCTGGGATGTCAACCTGTGGGTGGCCGCAGCTCAGCGGGGCCCATGGCTGAGCCCATGGCTGTGGGGCAGCCCATGGCAGGGCCCAGGCAAGAGTCTCAGCTGAAAGCAGGTCCCCTGGGCTAGGGGTCAGCCCTGGATGTAAGAATCTCACAGTGTCTAGGAGTGTCTCCTAGGGTCACAGCATGGAAGGGGTTGCCCTCAGCAGCACCAGCTCTGAGCTGGCCCTGAGTCCTGTCAGCCAAAACCCCCTCCATCTGTGAGGTAAAGGAGGTCTCCTGGTACACCCTGGGTAGGTAATACATCAAATAATAAAGCTATAGTTTCATTTTCCCAGTATCTAAGTGCCACTAACTCTGGTATTATGCTCCTGAATGCCCATCTCTGCAGTGTCTGAGAAACTGCAGATGTCAGCCAAGAACAGTAATGGGAATTCACAAGCGATACAACTGTGCTGTGGAAATGAGAAAAAGAGATGGGCTGAAAGAGGGTGAGAGACAGTTCAAGGGTATTATTATACTCAACTAGGCAGGTCAGGCTGAGACAGAGGAGTCCCTTAAGTAAAGAAACAAAACCTAAGGTGTTTCCTTTCAGTGATAAAGGGCATTTGAATGAATTGCTTGGGGACACTAAGTGGGCCTGCCTATACATACTTTGGGAAAGGGTAACTGCAGTGAAATTAATTCAAATCACCGTGCTTTATGCTCAAAGGTCATATAAGTCAATGCCACAACTTGGAATGGGACTGCAGTTTCTGACCAGGGAAATAATTTTAACACAGAACTTGCTAAGCTTCAAAGAGCGCCTACATAATATCAAATGTCAAATTGATATATATGTCAAACGGAAGCAGTGGGCTAGACTTACCCATTCCAGGCCTACATCTTTTACTTTTTTCTTTGGAGAAAGCTGTCTCCAGAAATAAACAAAAAGCAGCAACTATCAGCTTTATATACATTTGGAAGATGTTGCATAGCAACAACTGCAGAGCTATCTTCTTTCTTCTTGGAAATTTATTACTGCCAGGGTGACTGCTGGGATTAATTACCTGTTTTGCTACCTTTTGTCTCTCATGTACTTTGGAACTAATATCCGGAAGAAATGGTATTTTTCCAAAAATATTCTCCATTGTTCTAAAAAGAATAGACTCTTATCACACTAAACATGAAGTAAAACATGTATCAGATGTGCATGCTACAGCCATCACTCTCTATTGGTGATTATTAACAGTCAGCTGGAACATACAAGGCTTAGCTCAAGTCCCTGCCATAAGCCTGAGTATGACTTTTCCAAATCAGAGGTAATAAATTCAACGGGTTATTGAATAAGTAAAAGTAGGGGGGATATCATTTCCCACAAACGATGCGTATGCTACTCATTATCGATGACACTATTACACTATTGTACTTCTGAGTAATTTGGAACAGAAATGTCTCACTAATGTTTTCAGCTGAAAAAGCAACCTATCAAAACTGGGAAACAGAATCTGTGATGAACTCCAGTCTCGACAAGTTTACAGTTTTTGTAGAAAAAACTTCTACTTATCACTGAAGATTCATTCCCAGACTATAACTGATATTAAACTTATGTAAACAGAGTTTATATGTGCCTATCATGGAAAACGAAGAGCTTGTTTCTTAATTTCTTGACTGGAACACCAAAAAAGTGAATTTACCTTCCTATTGCATTCCATTGATTCTGTTGCAGCCACCGTCAGGGGACGATCAACACTGGAGTTTGGGGATTTTAAATTTCTCTTCACATACTGTTCACATGTCTGCATCGGTTGAAAATATCTTTTTTATTGGTTATATAAGTAACTGAGAGATACTGACCCACCTAAAGCAAAGGACATTCTTAGGTGTTCCTAGCGAGTCTCGACTTCATTCTCAGGCACTGACCTTTGGAAGGGTTTTGTTGTACAATGCAGAGATTCATGTGTTAGACTAGGACTAACATTGTAAATTTATCTATGAACTATTCTTCATGCCATAGAAAATCCTGTGCACTGTAGACAGCAATCAATGCATAGAGTATTTGGCCTTTGGTGCTACACTTAAATGGTGTATTCTCTTTATGTGAATTTTTAAAATACAACAGACACAGCAATAAATTTTTAATCTTCAGTATCCTTGTATACAATGATTTTTTAAAAAGATTGGATTAAATAATCTACATAATATGGTAATTCATTCATTTTTAAAGACAGACTCAAATATGAAGAGAAGCAAAATAAATTTTAAAAAGGGGGTTAAGTCATGTTTATTAAAACATAGCATTTCAGCTCTATCTAAGTTATTTTTTTTTAGAACAGTAATTTGTTGCTGTTTAAAAAAGAGAGCTTTATACACGCAGAAGTCTGCCACTGTCCCATGAAAGTAACATATTCCTCACATAAAGAATCCAGAGATACTGTTAGTCTACTGCTACTGTATTTTACAAGTTTTATGCAGTGGATTGTTAAGGTATGAAAGAAAAACCAATCTCTGTGATTTACTTGGAATAATTCTTCCTACTTTCATGAGATCAACAACATCATCTGTCCATGTCCTGGCTGGTCAGCAACTTGATCCTTTGCCTAGTCAAAAGTATATCATTTGTCTGAATCTTCTTGCTTTTGTCATTTTTCAAACCAAGCTCTAACACGCAGGTTTGCCTTACAAGCTTTTCAATGTCATTTCTTAGCCAAGTGTTATCTTACTGCTGACTCCATTCAATACATCTTCTGGGATGTTATTCTTATCTTGAAAAGTTCCTCCTGAAGTTGCTTCACAGTTCCTTTTTAAATTGTTTTCAGCAAAATACAACTGTGCTCTAAATAGAGCTGTACTGTATATCCCTAAGTGCACAGAAGGTAGATCAAAACCACAAACTCAACAGATATTTTCTAACATAATTTTAAAGAAGAGGAAAAGTCTAAGTTATTCCAAAAGAACTACTACATATATCTGCAAAGAGCAGTCCATGTAAAGTGGGCAAAGACATAATAAAGTTATATTCAGTTGTAAAAGATAACATAATTAACTGCTTAGCTCCAAATCTCTTTGAAATTGTGTTAAAAGAATGTTGACAACTTCAAAAACTTGTTAGATTTGTCAATTCTAAATCAGTTTGCATACAACACATTTTGTTAGCCCTTACCTCTGTATGGCTATTTCTTCTATTCTTGCAGATCTGCAAGCTTTTACAAGTTAAATAAATTGTATTTCCTCTCCACAATGACACTGGAGAACTGAGATGGGCAATGCTAAATTTAAATGCGACGACTTACATTTATGAATTCCGGAACATGACAAATCTTTCTGATGCATGTTGGTGCTCAGAGTTTGGCATTTTTCCTCAGACTAGACTTTCAGAATGAGATTAGTTCTATCACCTGCACATTCTGATAAAAAGCCTTACAAACAATCCATACTGTCACAACAAGCCAGAACGCTGTCATTAAAAAAACCAGTAAAAATGGTCTTGTACAATAAAAGTGGTTAGTGGACAAACTGTAACAGGGTTCATAAACTTTTGGTCTTTCAGATCTTATAAGTATGAGAAAAAAACTCTTTGCAGGATAAAAGTCGAAAATACACTTCAAACAAGAACTTTGAGCATTCACATTACGTTGTTCTTTTGTATTCGGCGTGACCTGTGAAATGCTGAGAATGCAGGAAAGTATGTTAACCAAAAGACACTGTGGGGTAAGCAGTAAGACACATTGTGGGACATGAATTAATGGCATATTACTTCATGCCTGGCATGCTGTTAAAGACAAGTGCCATTGGTGCAATGAGGTATGAAATAATACTTTATAATTCACACACAGAAGTGTCTTACTGCAATTATGATTTTGTGTTGCAAAGTGTGATTTTAAAAAAAATATTTGTAAACGTTAAGAAATAGGGTTCATAAATCACAACCAGTTCTTTTTAGGATCATTAGACCACTCAATTTCTACTTTTAATGATGATTAAGCATGTCTTTGATTAAAATCACACATAGACAGTTATGACTTCTAAACCTCTTTAAAGACTACTGCAAATTTTCTTTTCATTTCAGTTGTCATTTTTTCCCCTTTTAAAAGTGTTTCTTTTTAATTTTTTAATAGACTTTTTAAATAATTTCTGGTTGTTTGACTTCTAATTAGTTTAAGGCATTATTGTCATTGTGAACTACATTTGTCTAACCAGTGGTATTGAGACAGATCATGTCTCCAACTACACATATGTAGATGTGTGATATTTAGGCTCAGTCTTCAGGTGGTCAACTAGCCTGAGCCACTGAAGCCAACCTTCCTTATCGACCTTATCATCCTTATCCACACCAAATGGACTTCTTATTTCTTGAGCCTGACTGAATTCTTTTTCAAGTTTCCTTGCAGAGATTTCCAGGTATTAACCTACAAAATACTTGTCTGTATGTCCCTCCAGATTTGTTTCTGCTCATAGGCAGTAGAAAGAAAAAATGAAGCACAAAGGAATGTAACTCAAAACATAGAAAATCCTGTGCTAACCAATTTCTTGCACTTGAAGACTATTCTGTATCTCTGTAATCTCCAGCCACTCTGGAGTAGGAAGGTTAAGGAGTAAGTAGTGAGAAACTAGGCTTGTATGCAAGAGTTCAGCAAAGCCTACAGGCTCTGAGAAAACTGTCACTGGAGATTATGGTCAAAGATTTAAAAGTTACACTTGAAGACAAGCCTTATACAAAACATGGTCTGTAAAACATCCTGCAGGGTTGCTTGCATGGCTCACCCTTGGCAGATAGCCTGTATAACATTTGTTAAGGATATGAGTACAGACACTATGGGTGAATCAAATACACCAAACTACCTGGGAGGGCATCTGCCCCAAACCAGTCATGTTGAAGAGGGAGAAGATAATCATCTGGATTAAGCAGTTACCAGGGGATTACCAAGGAACTTCTGAGAAAAAGCCCATCTCCTGGATGCTTCACTACAGGTAGGTGGGTCTGGAGGGCACCAGGGGTGGCCCTGGGGCCGGAGGGCCCATCTCTGCCCAGGGGGTGCAAGGGGGTATCTGCATGCTGGGGAGAGGATGGGGAGAGTGGGGTGCATGTGACTGTGTGGGCGTGAGCTGGGCGGAGTTATAACTTTCGTGGTTTAGCTATAGAAGAATGTTCAGAAATTTGTGAGTATTTATTCATATTTTGTGTGTGTCTAGCACTGCCATTTAACTGTGGATTTTTTTGCTGATCCTGAATGCATAGTTCTGAGTCTTACATAATTATATAATTAATAAATCAAATTGATTTAATCCCTTGACTACGTGAACTGAGCAGTTTTTTTCCCTGCAACTTGATATATTGTGTCCATCCGTATATATAACTAAACTGAACACACATGATTTGACGGCGGTGTTAGGTTAATGATTGGACTTGATGATCTTAAAGGTCTTTTCCAACCTAAACAGTTCTGATTCTATGACTTCTGTCAGACCAGCCTGGCAGCCATGTGATCCACATCAGCTAACCAGAGGCTTTCTATGCAAACTGGACTGAGAGTGCTAAGCACTGCATCTCAGCCTATGATTAAATAAAAAGGAAATAATACATGCTAGAGGTAGAGCTGGGAGGAAAGTTGCATTGGGAGTGAATGAGAGGATTGAAAGAAAATAGCATATAGGAAGGATTACAGGGTGGAGGAAAAGGAAATTACATGAATGAAAGATTGCAACAGGAAAGGAAAATAACGGTGCTATAACTTTTTTTTTTTTTTAATGGGGAAAAAAAAGGAGTGTGAATAAGCTGTCACGCTTAATGGCTCACTTAGTCCTTGAACTAAGCATTCATAGAATGGTTATGAATCTGAGGAAACCAATATATTCAGTCTTTACTAAGACTATGCAGATTCAGCCAAAATGTCCTGTTTCTAGGGAGAGCTGCACATCCATTTCTTTTCTGCTCTATGAAGAATTCCAGAGAAGACAATCAGTCCTCATTTTCAGAGACCTTGACCACATTGGTCCGGTGTATCACTATGATATTTGGCGAAATAAATTGGTATCGGTTTCCTTGATCACCATTGTCAAAAGTGTGTGAAAATGTATGGATGCTTGATGTTTTTCACTGATAATGAAGCACTCCTAACATGACAATAGTTTTCTTATTTGTGTCAGCCCATAGACAAAATGCAGCAGAGTATTTATAAATAGTTAACTCTTGATAGTTTCAACTGTGTAAAATTATACTAAGACAGAACTTGCATTCCGAATTTATGCCAGTTGAAATCTTGCTTGCCTTCATAAGGATGTGTGTCTTGCTAGATTAAGCCCAGTTTTGTACATAAAAGGGGATTTCCTTTGGGATATTTAATTAGGTTGAATATGACTTGAATTACAATAAAAATTTAAGCAGAATTAATTAATTCAGTTCTACTTCTAGTGTTTTCAGGATTCCATTCTGATCTGTAAAGTCTACATTGGAATAGTCTAGGGTCTAGGACTTGTGCGTAGAGCTTCACTAAACTATAGATAGAATTATGCGTCAGAATTCATATAACACACGTCTTGCTAGAAAAAGTTCTTTCTGAAACTATGTCTTTATAAACCTTGGAAGGACTCATGAGGACCATTCAGCTGCTTCATGACAACAGCTACTTCGAGTATTTCTCTACAGCTGGAAATATATGCACAAGCTTGAGTCAAAATGACAGGAGAGACCCCTGGGATATTCTTTGGAATAGATTTTAATAGCACAGTTACATCAAGCTTCGCATTTGGAATAACATAATATTAGAATGATTACTAAACAAGGCATCTTTCATGCATGCAACATAGCAAATCCCTTTTAGATTGCATCATGAAAGCTAAATTTATTGATCTAAAAACTTTTCTAAATGTTACAGTCCTGCATAAATTAAATTTTCTTGTATTATTCCTATTACAGAGGGAAGATAAAGAAGAACTACTTTGAATAAAAGTGATAGAGTATAAATGAAGCAAAGTTACACTTAGGCAAAAGCTAATTTGATTACCCAGAAATAAGATGTGAAATATTTCACCGAATGCACAATAGATATGACAAGCCGCCGATGCTTCTCCCTCCTGAGTAGACAGTGTGAATTTGTATTAGTCAGGGGACTTTATCCATTCACCTTATTTTAAATGCATAGGTCTGGAAAAACTGAGTATCTACAAGCCTTCTGAGGAAAATTCCTGGAGCTTTCATCTGCCTCCTCATTCTTTAATTCTCATGCAGGTTAAATGAGAGGAGGGATGTCCTTATGCAAATTTCATTTAATTATATTGCAGTCTTTTGACTCTCTTTGATCATATTCAATTTGTCCAAGGAATTGGCCATTACCAAAAGGGTTAGATACAATAATAGCTGTTATTTATTTGAATTGTGAAGCTGCAGTTAGTGCCTCATTTCTGCACTACTGAGGGGTTTTTCTAAAGTGCACACGTACACATCCACACACACACATATATATCTACACACATGCAATACTTGAGCTCTCCCCAAACACTTACTACAATTTTCAGTAATATAAATGTATATTTATTACCAAAGGGAAATAAATCTGTGTAATTAGAAGATGTTTTAAATAAAAATTCAGTTATACACTTGACATGCCTAATAATACTTCACTTTGTTGAAATTACCATTTGCATAAGAACCTATGAATAAAACTGCTACTGTCATGTAATTTTCTGTGGTACTATCTCAGGTGAATGCGCACAGTAAGAAAGTGGTCCTTATTTTCCTTTCCAATCCTCATTTTCTTCAATGAGATGTTATTTTCCAACCCAAAACTTATGACAAGAAAAATAAACCTGTTACAATCATTCAGATAGTTTTCTTTTCAGTTTTATCCAATGTTTGAAGCAATTAAAACAAAGCATGAATCTTGCTAATTACAGTGTGCAGTGCACACAGTTACCTAACAGGTAAATGCTTTGCTACATATCAAAGCAATATTCATTTTCAGGCAAAAAGTAGGATAATCTTACAGGTGCACAAGCATTTTAATTCCAGTTAATCAATTTGTCCACAGTCTTATTCACTGTTAACTCACCATATATAATACAACATTTTAAACAGATTTTGAATCCTGGTAGCCGTCCAACTAAATGAACTTCTCTGCCAACATATCTTAATGAAGTGTGTGACTAGAATTTATATAAACTTATCAAGGGTGTATTAAATATTGTTCTCCTAGTGTGCTGGAGTAGATCATGTGTTCATTTAATCAATTATTAGATTAGCTCTTTATTTTAAGATTAACTTTTCTGAGCACTTGAATACAAACTTTACTGTAACTAAGCCATTTGTAACTTTAGTTTTAAATGGAAGACCAGGCAGCAGTATTCTATCATTAGAGTCCTAAACTATACAGCTGTCCCTTCTGTAACATTTTCACATTTGTATATTTTGTATGCAATCTCAAAAGCATACAATACTATGAATCAGAAGAGCAATAAAATGCTTTGGGACATGATTGAGGGAACCCATGTTTAAGATTTAGGACTAGATTAGTGACAAGACCTTGCTAAGCACACTGAATGTTTGACGAATAAAAAACCAGAAATCTTTTCCCAGAAATGTACTGACATGAAGTATATATTAAAAATTATCTTCCAATAAATTTCCACAGGACTGAGCCTGGGGGTGTTCAGTCACATTTCACCAGCTTCTTATCTCCAATTACACGCCTCCTGGGGGCTGCTTCTCCCTCTCCCCAAAGCCAGGACATTTCTGGCAAAAATCATCCTAGTGGCAAGGAGCCTCCACCCAAACCTGAATCTGGAAATCTGTCTCCCTATTCCTTTCCCTTCCCCCCATCCCTTTCCCTGTATTTTAGAGAGCACGAACTGTGCTGATTTCCTGACCTTGAGTGAACTGCACAACTGAGCTGGGTGGTACCGGCAGGACAGCACATTCCTGACCTGGTTAGAATAAAGTACCAAAACAAATATGAAGTGTTCCTGTAATAAATAGCTGGATAGGTCTGAAACACTTCCTGTGAAATACATTTTCAGTGTAAAGTACACCATATTGTGTACTTCACACTGGCTTTCCAAGTTTTTGAAATGATCATACCACACAGTTGCATATTCATGTCCTGTAGCTATTACTTTCTTAATAACTTTCAAATTTATTGCTCAAATCTAACCAGCGGGATAGAGGTTTCAAGGATTGTAACCCCTGACAAATGAATAAATGGTAAATACATTTACTGCTGTCCCTGATGAGGAAAAATGTTAATAGTCTCACTCAGGCCTATGAGACTCCACAAAGAGAGAGTTTTCAGCGGTCCTGTTCTTCACAGTGTGCCTGTACTTTTCTCAGTTCCTCTCACAAAGTTATTTTTGTTTACCACTCAAGGAGGAAGAAATAAAAAAGCCAGCTCAAGGCTTAAAACTCTTCTTATATGGTACTGTAGCTGTAGATTTAAAGCATCTAATTGGACATCTTCTGAAAGAATGTATTAAACCAGCACTTCAGGAGCCAAAGAACTTTACCATTTTTTATACCTTCCTGACAGTGACCTTAAAGAAAGAATGGGAATCAATGGACTCAAGGAACTAATGGACCTGCCAGTTCTCTAAACACCTCTAGGAACCACGATCTAGACAAGTGACCAAAGATAATGAAAGGAGTGAAAAACAAAGGCACAAGAGAGACGAGAATGAAATCTCTTCTGAGGTATTTCAGCACTTTTTCCTTTCTCTTTTCCTACTGTGTTGTTTATCTGCCTTTGTCTCTTGACTATTTGCTGTAATTCAAACCATTTACCGCAATTAGCAGAGATTGCTCTAATTAAATTGTGAAAGGTTCACATATTTTTGGTTTTCAAGCTCTTGCACTCAATAAAGGAACCACATTTTTAAGTTGAAATGTATTGTGATTAAAGTATTTTTTGGTTTAACCTGGTGGGCAGCTCAGCCCCACAGAGCTGCTCACTCACTCCCCTGCCCACTGCAGGTGGGGTGTAGGGGAGAATCAGAAAGGTAAAAGTAAGAAAACTTGTGAGTTGAAATAAAGACAGTTTAATAGATGAAGCAATGCTTTGTGCACAAGCAAAGCAAAATAAGAAATTCATTCACCACTTCCCATTGGTAGGCAGGTGTTTAGCCATCTCCAGGAAAGTTTGGATTCATCACACATTAATGGTTACTTGAAAAGACAAACACCATAACTCCGGACATCCCACTTTCCTCCTTTTTCACCCAGATTTTATTGCTGAGCATGACATCATATGGTATGGGATATCCCTTTGGTCAATTGGGATCCACCCAACTTCTTGTGCACCCCCAGCCTACTTGCTGGCGCGAGAAACCAAAAAGGCCTTGACTCTGTGTAAGCGCTGTTCAGCAATAGCTAAGACATTGGTGTCTTACCAACAATGTTTTTGGTTATAAATCCAAAATACAACACCATATAAGCTGCTATGAAGAAACCCTTGAAACTTCTAAGACAAAACAAAGTATAGGCCTTCTGGAGTTTAGGACCTAATGTCAGGCATCATTTTGTTTACAGAGACAGAAGAGCGTACTTTTGTTCTCATTCTCTGTTCACAGTGGTTGGATGGAGGATCAAAACAATGCTTGTCTTATAGTTAACAATAAAACTATGAGAAGGAAGTATTTTGCAGAAAGTCTGCAACTTATACATTTTAGTAGACAGAAGAAACCTTTATTCTAGCAACACAACTTTTATCGCTTCCATGTCTTTGTTATGCTTTAGTGATGGGCTTGCACCATCTTCTCTGAAAGCCATTGCTTAAAGTACACTGCACTCCAGGAAAAAAAAAAAAAAAGGCATTTTCTGTGCTCCAGAAAGCTACTGTTAAAGTAAAGGAACTCAAACCACAAATAGAGTACTTCTATCTCAAGAAAAACAAAACAGCAAAGTTAGAACAACCTTGCCAAGATACAGAAATGTGCTCTTTGTTATCTCCTTTTTTTTCCCACTAAAAAACCTGTCACTACAAGTCTTTCTTTTTCTCTGACTTTCATTCTGATCTCCATTGTAATTATCTAATCATTAGCAATTAAGTGTGGCTAAAACATATTCTTGACTGGATTTAGAATTTGGTCTCCCAATATTAGATCTTTTGCTGTTTAACACTCCATTAAATAGCAGGGATCACTGTTATTTCTACTCTGATATGTTTTTGAACTTTTTGAAAAAAAAAAAACTTCTTGTCTGTATCAGGGAGTGATCTAATCTGAGCTAGATTTGAACAAAACCTTATTTCATTTAGATAACAGCACGGACCTTGACTGTATGAAATAAAGTTTTAGGGAAGGAAGCATTATCTTCAAAAAGGCAAACTTTGTACGCCTCTTTGCTTTGGTTGGTTTTCCATTTGCATTTCTCGGGCTTCTTTTTAATGATGCCAGGGTAATCGGACAATTTGCTTCCTTGCATCATTCAAACTCTGTCCATGCTGTAATTCCAGTATGCAGTCTGTACAGAACAGAGTACAGCATTCTGGTCTTCTGTGAATGTCTCAGCATTTCTGCCTGACATTGTTGACTTAAGTACACATATAACAGAATCAAATCAGACAGAAGATGATAGCATCAGGATATTATTCTTACTGATAGCTGATCTGTACCTTGGAATTTCACTGATCACAAGGTAAAAGGCAAACTGAAAGCGCAATAGTAAAGGAATAGGAAAATGGAAAATGAATAGATGCATATGGAGCACATGTAACTGAAAGCAGTAAACTGACATATTTTCATCCCCCCTAGAAAGGATCTGTGGCAAAACAGGACTAATAGAAATGGAGGCAGGGTATGAAATAGACTTGGCACACTAAAGAGCAATACCAAATAGAAATTTCTCACATAGAAGGAGAGTTTAGAAACAACAAGTGAAAATATAATTAGAGTACCTCCAAAGAGAGGAGGGAGGGAAATGATGGATTGAGATAAAAAGAGAAAACTGGAAACAAAGGAATAAATAAGAAGGAATGAATAAATTGAGAAGATCAGACTGCAACATGCAAAGGCCAAGGACAAGAAGCTGCCTGGGAGATAAAAGTGAAACTACAAAGAAAATAATCATAGACTGTTAGGTTGGAAAAGACCTTTAACATCATCAAGTCCAACTGTTAACCTAGCAATCCTGAGTCCACCAATAAACCATGTCTCTAAGCACCACATCTACATGTCTTTTAAATACCTCCAGGGATGGGGACTCAACCACTTCCCTGGGCAGCCCGTTCCAATCTTTGACAACCCATTTGGTGAAGAAATTTTTTCCTACTATCCATCCTAAACCTGCCCTTGGTGCAACGTGAGGCTGTTTCCTCTCATCCTATTGCTTATACTTGGGAAAAGAGACTGACACCCACCTTGCTAATACCCCCTTTCAGGTAGCTGCAGAGAGCAATAAGCTCTCCCCTCAGCTTCCTTTTCTTCAGACTAAACAACCCCAGTTCCCTCAGCCGCTTCTCATAAGACTTGGGCTCTACACCCTTCACCAGCTTCATTGCCCTTCTTTGGACATGTTCCAGCACCTCAATGTCTTTCTTGTAGTGAGAGGCCCAAAACTGAACACAGTATTCAAGGTGCGGCTTCACCAGTGCCGAGTACAGGGGGACGATCACTGCCCTGCTCCTGCTGGCCACACTATTGCTGATTCAAGTGAGGATGCCATCGGCCTTCTTGGCCACCTGGGCACACTGCTGTTTCATATTCATCCGGCTGGCAACAAAAGAAGGATAGATGAGGTGCTTAGGGACATGGTTTAGTGGTGGGATGGCAGGGTTAGGTTAAAGGTTGGACTCGATGATCTCAAAGGGCTTTTCCAACCAAAGTGATTCTATGATTCTATGATTCTATGAATGGAGTTGTTGTGACCCAAGTGGAGGACCCAGCACTTGGCCTTGTTGAACCTCATACTGTTCACCTCAGCCCATCAATCCAGCCTGTCCAGATCCCTCTGTAGAGCCCTCCTGCCCTCAACCATATTGACACTTCCACCCAATTTGGTGTCATCTGCAAAATTACTGAGGGTGTACTCGATCCCCTGCGCAAATATAACGGGCAAATAATAACTCGTAAGAAGAGTATGTTTTGTGGGATGGTTAGATAAAAATAATAGGTCTTAAGAAAAAGACACAGAAGGATGGGAAAGAAGAAGATACTTTTTACCAAAGTGAGGGGATACTAAATATTCCACGTGCTGTCCAGCGACTCCCACTACCTAATGCAGCAATATTCAGACAACAGTATTTTGGGTTAAAGGAGACAGTGAGGGCTAAACAGCCAATAAACATTGAAACAAAAGGTAATGAACATGAATATCCATCTGAGGAATGTAGCTCTTGGCAATTCCCTCCTCTGTCAGCTGTTGATTCAACAACAGTGAATAGAAGGAAAGGGGAAATAAGTTAGAGCAGTAGCTAGAAAGCTATTCTTACTTCTCGTCAGATATGCAATTCACAGTTCTTGAAACTCTAGGGCAATCAAAATTTCCTCTTCATACAGGTTTGGGTTGTAGCAATGCATTCCATATATAGGGCATCTGCCAGCCAAAGTCCTTTCATCTTGAGGGAAATCTGAGAATGTAGTAGTTACCCTACAGGCAGAGGGAAGAGAGCAGACCAGTGCCATACCAATTATACCATCTCTCAGAGGGATCCGTTACAAGCACTTAAACTCCTTCAATTATGCTTCATAAAGGCAGTCTGTGTCAAAAGCTGAAAGCCACTGGTTGAATTCTGAGCTGCAAATCTTCACTTTCAAGGATTTGGAGGAGCAGAACATGACTGATGTCTCCTATAGTGAGCAATAATTTTCTTTGAAATGTTAACAATCACACTGCATGTCCATATTTCTCTATTTGTGCACAATTCATACACAGGTAATGATGGATAAAATACGTACGGACAAACAGCTATAATAATGCTTTTCACATTTTTTTCAAAAACAGGGAAAAGAACAAAGTTGATTAAAATATTTTTATACCTTACTTTGGATTTAAATTTCTTTCTTTTTTCCCCTCCTTGGGTTGTGTTCATTAATAATGATGACTATTTGTTGAAAATTAGGTCTTTATAACCTTTCACATATCTCTGTCATTCAACTTTTGGCAAAGTATCATTAGGAATTTTATGTCGGATACTAATCAGTCCTTGGGGAGAGGAAGAATTCAATCTGATGCAGGTAGCAAGGGCCCTATTCTGCCCTTACACAGCTAGGAAAGAGGTAAAGCCATCATATCACAGTAGAATAATTTAGGTTGGAGAGGAATTCTGGAAGTCATCTCATCCAAATCACTGCTCAAAGCAGAGTTAACTTCAAAGTTCAGTCAGGTTGCTAAGGGCTTTGTCAAGTTAATCTCTGGATACCTCTAACGATGGAGAGTCCATAGCTTTGGGCAACCTCTTTGCCAGTTTAACCATTCTTTTTGAATATTTTTTTCCTTCCTAGAGTTGGATTTTGTCTTGCTACAGCTTGTGCCCACTGCCACTTGTCCTTTTACTGTATACCTCTGAGACAAGGCTGCCTCCATCTTCTCTATAACCTCTCCTTCAAGAGTTAAAGACAGAATTCAGGTCTTCCCTCAGGCTTGCCTTTTTCAGACTAAAAATAATCAGTCCTCTCAGACTCTCTGTGTATCACATGCTCACCTAAGCATCTTGGTAGACCTCCATTGGAATGACTTCAATGTCAATCTCATGGGGGGGAGCCCAGAGCTGGACACAGCACTCCAGGTGTGCTCTCACCAGTGCTGAATAAATGAGCGATCATCCTGTATAGGCTCTGACTACCTACCTCACTGACATACTAACTCCACATTGGGGTAGGATGATCTGGATATGCACTTTTTCCCCTAAGAAAGCTGCAAAATCCCAATACTCATGAAAGAGAACAGTGGTATGGCAACATTACATTAGCAAAGAAGAACAAATTTAAGGAGGACCTTCCCCAGTGTTTAGGCTCAGGGCCATAAAACAGGAAAAGACATCACCCTTGGCTAAGACCAGACTACCTCTTTTATGGTTCATGGACAATTTTTCTAAATGTGAAATTTAAGAAAGGTTAATTTACTGGGGCTTTCCAAAGATCAGCAAATTTCATACAATGAAGAAACAAAAGATAATTTTCTACAGAAAACAGGTGTTTTAATAAAACTCATAATTACCTCCACTATTACTGAAAATTCATAGCAGGATATATTAAGCAGTTCTGCTAAAGCTTCGGTCCTGGATTTGAGGTTCATATGAAAAAAGATGGAGGGGAGGTAAGAGCTAAAAAAAGAGAGAGCAAGGGTGTTTTTAAGAGGAACACAGGATACTGAGAGTAGAGGCATTACTGAGAGGACACTAAGCATCATGAGGGCATGATAGTGACAGAGTTGGTGTGTGGGGCTCAAGGGGTGCAGATGAACTGCTGGGAGATATACCCAAGGAAGATATCTCAGAACATCTGTCAGTACTAAAGGTCCAGAAGAAGATTTTCAAACATACAATTTCCCAACAACAGTTTATTAAAATTTGTTTATTATTTTAGGAATCTTCCAAATTCCTCTGCACAGAATGTATTGCATTACAAGGAATGTTTGATGACCTGAATGCTGAGATGTTCTGCCTATTTGAGAGAAAGCAAGGAGGAAGGAGGAATTAGTTTCAGCTGCATGAAATGCAAGTATAACATGGCAAGAGTGGGAAACTATGTTACTTACTCTTTATTCAGTGCTCATCTCAATGACATTACTGTCTATGTCTGAGAAGACGCAAAGCACCATGCTCCAAAAGCATATAACTCCTGAAGATACCACCTTATGCCAACCCAAGTTCTCTGAATAGCCTTGCAGTTATGTTCCTTAAGTGCTACTACTCACCATTAAGTAGGTGCCCTTGTTCAGACTAGAAACTGTCCTCACCTGCTGTCAAACTGTGCTGCTGCCTTGAGCCTGTCAACATAGCAATGTGAATGTCCATAGAAATTAAAGACATTCCTCTCTCTCCACCAAATTTAGCTTGTTCTCACTGTGGCATCTACCCATCTTTTTCCTCAACAAGAGAGAGATTCCTTCATCATCTTACTTCACTAATTAAAAGTCTAGATTAATGCCAAGTAATAAAATTATTTACCAGGAAAAGCTGCAGGGACCACTACATTTTTTATGTTCTGTTTGCATTTAGTGCCAGAAAGGAAGGGGCCTGGTAACAGAGAACAGAAATCAACCAGCACCTGAGGCACCACTCTAAATTGGATGCAAATTGATAGAATGAAAATTAAGAGGATGCAGTCATGCAAATATTTAAACAGAGAAACCTGCCTTAATCTATAAGGAACTCTATTCTCAGGTGTTGTAGTTCTTACCTCTAGATATCAGCTCTATGTGCTTTGTTAACTCTGAGAACAGGGTGGAGGGGGGGTAGGGGGGGGAAATCTGTCCCTTTGTTACAGGGGGTATTGACTAAAGCTGCCTGGAAGAAAAATAGTTTTATTACACCACACCCAGAGGAGGAGAGCCTATTTTCCTTTTTTTTTTTTTTAACCAACAACTGTTTAAAATTATTCTTCAGATGTTTTGTTTACTTCTCTTCTCCATCCAAAAAACCCATAGAGGTTTACTTATCAAAAAACAGTTTTCACTAAACAATTGATAACAATCACAATTAAATTTAACCTGAAATTTGAAGTAACTCAAATTATGCCCCAAAGCTCTGTGGCATGTTCACTGCTGCTCCATCAAGTCTCATTCCTCATCAAACCTTGAAGTTTTGCATTCCCCTTGGACTGCATTTTCCTTTCTATCTTTTAATGCTATGAACACTTTCAACACTACAAAGTAAATAATTTGTTCATTAATCAGTTTCCTCTGAATATCAACTTTGTTTGTTTATTTCTCTTGTAACTTGTCACAGCAAGATTTTTATTGTCTTTGTTAAAATGCATTTACCTTGCAAATATTCAAAATCAGCTTTTTTATTCCATTTTCTGGTCCCATTCTTACGTAGTGGTACTTATTGTTGAATAATATGAATGTAATTTCCATAATGAAAATATAAAGACAAATTAACTGTAATTTGTTAAACATATGCAATATGGCAGCATCCTGCTGACACCACTGCACAGATGTGGAAGAAATTTAATCATCATGATGTTATTCTCTCTGTACAATATTGCTAAGAAGCAAGACAGGCACAACACTTGACGTTAGTTCTTTCCTTTCTATTTCACTGTCATAAACATCACATACATTTAAAGATAATGAACATGTGACATGAACCAAACAAGCTTACTCAACCCTTTGCTAGTATGACTCTGTTTGATCATGGTGTTAAATTTAGGTAATTAAAGTTTTACTGGTCTCCAGATACATTATAGAAAAAAAAACCCTCTATTACTGTTCACTAGTTGTAAACTCATCAAAAATTTCTTTCCAAATCAAATTATAATCTCAATGGAAACATTCCTTTTCATTTAAGAGCACATATGAAGCACAGGAACAATGCTCCTGTCAAAGTGAAAACACATATTTACATTGATGAAACTAGACTCAAAAGATTAGATCCTAAAGATGAGATCATAAACCACACTACTTCTGACTTGTGACTTAAATATTCTGAAAAGCAGTAGGGAATGGGTACAAAGAGTATGCCTACACATTATTTTCATTCAGAGTTATTTTTAATATAATGTTAACGAGTATAAAATATATGATGGAGATATACAAGAAAATGGTGTCTTCCTATAGTACAGCAAGTATATTTCTAGAAAAAAGGCAACAGTCCTAGTTACTTCATCAGATACAAAACCAGCTTCCTCCAAAAGTCAACTCATATGACTCTTTGTGAGTCCAGTTTAAAATGGGCTTTGTATTCCTGCTGCTTTTTAAGTCCTGGAGCTACTGATGCAATCTCCAGCTCATGAAAAGGCAGTGGTAAGGTACTAGGTACTGATTCACTACAGTGTCCTGCCCAACTCCCCTTGCTAAGACTATAGAACTTCACTGCAAGTCAAAGCTGGCTTCTTACTGTTTGCTAAATGAGATTAATTGGAGCAATATTAAAGATGGATTAGGAATAAGAGAAGTTCATTTTTTATGCATTGCAACTTGGGTTTCATTTGGTTGTATGGTAGCTACAATTAGAGGAAGATGCTGCCTTCTTTCCTCAATTCTGATGCAATATATCAAACGTAAATGCAAGCAGAAAAATGTCTGAGAAAGTCATTCCTGAGGAAGAGTCTTGTAATAGCTCAGCTCTACAGATTTGTGTACATTAGCTGAAGTGTTATAGGGGCAGACCTTCAGCTGGCATTTCAGCTCCATTAACTTTCAATAGTGCTATAACAAATTACACAAGCTGGCAATGAGCCCCATGATGTTTAATATCTGACAACTGGAGAAAAGCAGATTAAAGCAAGATCAAAGGCATACAGGCTCCTAACTCTCTATATAGATCAGTGTGAGTTTAAGCTTAAATTTCTTTGTGGGTTTCATCCTTCGCTTATTTCAAGCACCATATTCAAAGCCAGTGAAACATGGCTTAGCTGAGATTGGGAGTCAGTATGATCATCCAGTTATACTGTAACACAATGTATTAAATACTTTTCTACTTGCTTTTCAAAGAAGAATTATGTATTTGTTTAAAACTGAAAATATTTTGCATGTGTTAGTTTATCATACTATGTATAAAACATTTAACATGTTTGTATCGTACTTGAAAATTCCTTTTTTTTCACTTGAGGAATATACGTATAAAACTTCAACTCTCAATTGCATAAACTTTCAGTATGTATCTATAATTTCTGATGATACAGTACTGATCCTTGTATTGATAGTTTAGATCTCAGACTTGAACTACAAACTTTCATATATAGTAGGCACTAACACACAGATTCACAAAAAATCGGTAGAAAGTTACACAGTGAAGGAAAGTAATTACAAAAAAAACAAAGAATTTTTTAAGTTTAAATCATGCCTGCCATTTCAAAGCACTTTTCCTTCTAGAATCCCCAAAACAGTATTTGACACTTTTAAATATAACCTGATCACAAACTGAAATAATGTGCACCTTTATCTAAGACTTTTTCCACTAGGATATTTCAGATTTTAAAAAACAACCAACCAAACAACAACAAAACACATAGAAGCTATCTGATGTCAAACACAGTCTCTAGCATGCCCGTATTCAAAATACAGTAAAGTTGTAGTAAAGTTGTAATAAAGTTGTCTCAACCTCCTGAAACTCCTTGATGAATCTAAGCACTTGTTGGAAACAGTATCCTTGCAGGTTTCCTACTCATTAAATTGCATATAAATAAGGCAAGACTTTCCTAAAATAGACTGAAAAGTAGAGTAAGAGATTTGTTAATTGAACTGAGTCATCGAGCTGGATATTCAAGGTAAAGTGCAACCTAAAAGTCTGTTCATAAAAACTTTGTTTTCCAGGTCACTACTTGGAAACAGGTCTCTGAAAAATTTCATTTGCTTGAAAATGATCTACGTGAAATGGAATTGAGATGCCTCTTTATATATCTATATTGACAGTAATTCAGTATGGTACACAGACTGTATACATTGTCACACAAGAGATTTATCCTGGATTCTTCAAAGTATTCTTCAAAGTGATTTTACCTTTTTCTAGCCCATCCACCCTCTCCTCTGCACCAGCAAGTGTAGCAGTTGTTTACTCCTGCTCCACTCAGAAACAACCACCAACACAAAGAGCTGGGTTGTGCCAAGATACGCACCGAGTTCCTCACATTTAAGAGCGAAGTCAGTCCTATGAACAATAAGAAGAAAACTATTCCTGCATTAAATGAGAAAGCTTCTGTGCAGTCATCTCATTACTACTGACTGATAGCAAAATGAAGGCCAAGCAGCTTAGTGACCCACTTACATGAAATAAGATCATTTAAATCTATATTTCTTCAAGTACCTTCATTCTGTTTGCACAAAATTACTTACCATGTGTCTTAGTAATAAGAAAGCAGATTAGAAAAAAAGTTCTGGGACCTCTCTCATTGTAGAGAGGATTATTCCTAATAATTTATGTGCTTAGATTTCAAATTCGCCAATGTGTTTCTGCTTTCCCATGCAAGTTTTAGTAATAGGCTTGTAATCCCATTTTAAAGTTACACAAAGTCCGGTAGGAGATTCTGAAGACAAGGTCAAAGCATTAGGGCCAATGTATAGGGAAGTACTGGAATGAGAGCCAGATTTGGAAAGAATGAAGAAAATGGTGGTAACAAAGAAGGGTCAAAAATTGGTTCCAATTTCTCCTTCTAGATTATTTCCTCACTAAATTAGTCTTTATCAAAACCATGTCAGCTGAAGAAATAAAAGTAAACCAAAATGAAACTTCAAAAATATTCATTATTAATGTTTGATCAAGAAATTGCACAGAAAAGTATTCATGATGCCACAATTACAGTACATCTTAATCCCATGAAGGAAAAGAGGTAAACCAACTGAAATATAAAATACAAGAAAATCTGACCCAATTCAACCACTGTCAAGTGTGACCCTAAATTCATGTGGCTGGATAGAGGTAGAAAAAAAATCTAAAACTGCAAAGAACATTGTTTTTCTAATTGTATCTGGAATAAACTTGATTTGAATAATCTGCCTATTACAAGATGCGATTTTCAATTTTTACAAGATTCCTCACTATGTGACATTGCTGGATGCCATGCTAATACTTTAAAGCAGAAAGGCTTAAAGTCAGCATCTTTCTAGGAAGCATATAGTAGGCTGGAGGAAAATCAGGATTAGATGCTATCAGCAAGTAGAGGGATTAGCTACAGTTCCACTATGAGAAAACATTTGTGGCCACGTATATTTAATAAAAGGGTGAGGACCATTTGTCTGAATACAACTATGGCAAAAAATTAATTAGCAAGTGAAAGCCATATAATAACCATTTTTTTCAGTCCCTTATGAATTAAGACACTGTGTTGATGAGACAAGAATAATTTTTAAAATATATTCTGTATATATCAGCTGTACTCAGCTTTTGTTTGAAATGGATGCAAATTGTCCTCCACTTGAATCCTCACTTTTAAAATAAATCTGCAGCAGAATTGCACACAAATCTGAACTGTTCAGAGATTCATATTTCTTATTATTAATACAAAGTGGTTTATAGTATAATTCATACATTTATATTGGGGTCAGAAAAGTCACTTATTAGGATATACTTTATATCAGAATGTGACAATTTAGTTAAAAACAATTAAGAAAAACTATGTTTTATTGCACAGTGTCAATAATGAAATGGAAAAATTATTAGTCTTTTCTCTTTTCCAGTCTTATTTTGGCTCGTGTGCTAAGAATCTGTGAAAATATGGTCTTTTTATTTAGATGACCTACATTTCCACAACTATGCTTAGTTAAACTGATGAGAATGTTCTTGGCCTGGTTTTTTCCAAAGAAAAAAGGAAGCTTGATGTTTCAACATATATCTGAAAAATGTCTTTGGGAAACTGACAGTTTTGACATGTGTCAAAAGAAGATTTGTATGCCTTTATGCTGGAAAGTCCATTAAATACAAATCTGTAATTCAAAAATGCACACCAATTTGTTTACAGGTTTTGATAGTGGCTTTCTGCCGGACACGCAGAAAGAGACATTCAAAGCTAATTGTACTTCACAAATGTATTTTTAAATTCATTCCGCAATTTGATAAAACATCACCCTCCTTCTGAACTTTTACAGTGATACAGCTTACAAAATGTTCAGTAACGTTTTCCTGTGAAGAAATTATTGTGCTTACACAATTCTACAGTCACCAGCTGGAATATTAAGAATCCAAGATAGCTAACTTTTCAGACTGCATCTAGTTAAGTACAAATTAGAAAAGGAAGGAAGATATAAGATTTACATTTAGCTTTGAGAGAATTTGGACCTACACAGGCACCACCAGGGACTGTCTTCCCCATGTCACTTCCATTCCACCTTGCTGGGTGATAAACAACTAGTGAAATTCTGCATCTTATACACAGAGGCTGTGAAAGTAAAATAGTGATATTATTTGTTTTAACTAGATAGTAAAATCAGGGTCATAATGGAAGTTAATCAACCTGTGCAATCAAACTCAGTTAAGCACGATTCCATATTAGCAGATAGTGGGGCCTCCAGGGAAATCAGAATGAAGTTCTGCTGGAGCACCAGGGCAATTTTTTGGCCACCCAAAAAAATATTTGCCTGTTCATTTAATTTTCTGCACTCGAACAGCTCCACCAAACCTGGGGGCAGGGTGTACTCATGTTTATGAAGCTAAGTACAGGTGTGAATATTTGCAGAATCAGTGTCCACAAGCTTCGGATATTCTGCCATTTCAAATGGTCACATCACTTAACATTTTCCTGCTAGTCAGAATAACCAACAATGCGTAGTTACCATTATAAATTTATCGTGTATAATATCAGGGGGAGTGTTAAAAATGTTTTAGATCATAAAATGTATCTTACAAAATGTCAAATGTTGGTAGCTCTCACTTTTCTGTAACTAAAACATGGCTAATTCAAAATGTTGTCCAAAAACTGTCTTCTGGACAGAGAATATGAATGCCAGGTTTAAAACCAATGAGGATTAAAATGAGGCTTAATAATGGAAACACTGTCAGATCCTTAACTATAGCAGAGCTTCCAGGCACAACAATAATACTAGCAACAGTTGTTTGCAGATGTTCTTGTCATTTTAATCATCCATTTAACAAAATTAGCAATGATCCACAGTTGTCTTTAGTATTCTATTCACAAACTGTTACACTGTGAAAAGATGAGGGGAGTCCTGACAGTTTAATAGAAAAATGTTAGCTCTTTTTTAAATTTATCACTTACGGTATTTAAATGTGGAGTGCTGGTAAAACTATTAAAACTTTTATTTCAGGAACATTTCCCTTATATTTTTTTACTGCAATTTTTATCTAAAACAAAGTTAAAGTACTTGCCTTCTGTAACTATTACTGCCAGATATTCCTGCACACTAATGCCCCGTGTAGCACATAATACCGGGTTATCCATTTATATGCATTGCAGCCGTTGCCTTTAGTGTCATCAATTATGTATCAAGCATATCTTAAACGCCCTATCAAGTTGTAATTGAGGAATGAAAATAGCCTCCATAACATTAAAGGACAGACAAAAATATATTCTCATAAGCCCAGATTTTGTTTCTGCAGTAACTCAGTGTATTCTGCAACTTCATCTAGATTTTTTCTGGCTAGTTTTGCTCTAGATAGGATCAGGTACTAAAGAATTCAGCTGCAACAGCTATGAAAGGCACACATAAGGTGCCAGCTGAGCATAGAAAGCCTCAATTATCATGGCTAAATTGCTGTCTGTCCCCAGGCAAGCTAGTTTAAAACAGAGTTGGCATGTTTACACGTGGTGCAGTCAAGCCGCTAGACTGAAACACAAACACATTAAAGTTGTGCTGTAAGTGAACAGAGAGATCATATAGCCTGAGAGTTATGGCCATACTTTCATGCTTCAAGACGTCTTCTTAAATACTTATTACCATTAAAACAGTGCCTGCAGTCCAGCCAAGAATCAGACTCCCTGTTGTGTTAAGCGCAGTGTAACCACAGGATAGGGCTGCATGCTCCTTGAGGCAGGATTTAACAAAATCTCCGAGTTTGCAGATGATACTAAGCTCATTTTTGTCTGATGGCAGTAACAAGGCACTCCAGAAGGAAATCACAAAAGTGAGTGGGCAAAAGGTGACACCAGATGATTTTCACTGTAGTTGAATGTAAGGTAATAATACCTCTAGGGACAAATAATCCAAACTATGCTTACATAATGCTGATGTCAGAAGTAGCAGTTGCAATTCAGGAAAGAGATGTTGAGTTCATCAGCAGTTCACTGAAATAATCAGTTCTGTATGCAACAACAGCCAAAAAAGTCAACAAGGTATTGCAAAGAATACTGAGAACACGACAAGTGTATCAAGTTGGTGTCATAGAAAACTGAGAAGTGCCCATATCCTGAAGAGTGTGTGTTGCTCTGGTCTCTGCATGTCGAGGAGGGCACAGCAGTGTTAGAGATCAGCTGAAATGTTAAAAGCATAAAGCAGTTGCCTTATATGGAAAAACTAAAAAGGCTGGGAATCTTCAATTTGGGGAGAGGCATAAGAGAGATGATCAAAGTCTACAAAACTCAAGGTGGCAGTGGCTAAGACAAATACCAAACCAAATTCACTAAATTCCTCAGTACAAGAATAGATGGTGCTCCATAAAAATAGTAGGAGGTCCATTTCAAACAGATAAAAGAATATTTCTTTACAGAGAATGTAAGAATGTAAGTCATAGAATCATAGAATCATAGAATCATAGAATGTTTTGGGTTGGAAGGGACCACTAGAGGTCATCGAGTCCAACCCCCCTGCAGTCAGCAGGGACACCGCCAACTAGATCAGGTTGCTCAGAGCCCCATCCAACCTGGCCTTGAATGTTTCCAGGGATGGGGCCTCCACTACCTCTCTGGGCAACCTGTTCCAGTGGTTTACCACCCTCATTGTAAAGAATTTTTTCCTTATATCTAGCCTAAACCTACCCCGATTTAGTTTAAAACCATTACCCCTTGTCCTAACGCAGCTGGCCCTACTAAAAAGGTTTTCCCCCTCTTTCCTATAGGCCCCCTTTAGGTACTGAAAGGCCGCAATCAGGTCTCCCCGCAGCCTTCTTTTCTCTAGACTGAACAAGCCCAACTCTCTCAGCCTGTCCTCATAGGAGAGGTGCTCCAGCCCTCGGATCATTTTAGTAGCCCTCTTCTGGACCCGCTCCAACACTTCCATGTCCTTCTTGTGCTGAGGGCTCCAGAGCTGGACGCAGTACTCTAGGTGAGGTCTCACCAGAGCTGAGTAGAGGGGCAGAATTACCTCCCTCGACCTGCTGGCCACGCTCCTCCTGATGCAGCCCAGAGTACGGTTGGCCTTCTGGGCTGGCATGATTGCTTCCAACTCCTCTTGTTTGTTTCCCATGCTGTGTGCGTTTGTATAGAGGCATCTCATCTGAGCTGTCGGCCTCATCACCTTCATAGCAGTACACTCCTTGTTTCCTTTGAGGTGTTTCATGGGCTTTTCCTTGTTGGCTCCTATTACCTCAGGAGCCTCCGGCTCACCTCCGCCAGACTTCAACCTTGCTGCAGCACCCCTGGCACACTGCTGGGCAACAGGTTGAGGGCTCATACTAGCCCCCAGTCCCTCTAACCCTTGCATATCAACCCCTGGCCTGTCGCTGGCAAGCCCGATAGGTTCCCCTTCCCCCTTCACATCTAGTTTAAAGCCCTGTCAAAGTCATATTTCTTTCCAGAATGTAGTAAATTTCTGGAATGTGCTGCCACAGGAGGTTGTGAAAGCAGACAGCATCAGCAGGTTCAGAAAGGGATTAAAAAAATTCAGGGGCAGGAAATCCATAAAAAAATACAGGTAAGGAATAGTAAAGGATATATACTTTTACATCGCTAACATGACAGCTATGGGTGCCAAAATGCCTACATAGCGAATAGACCACAGAAAATGGTGAGGCTGGTGCTCTTCCTAAATAGCTTGTCTTGTTGCTACTACTTATTTTTCCCCATTTCTGGAAGCCCTGCAGTCAATACCAGGTAATACACAAGAGTATACAGACTTCCAGTCCCAGCCCCAAAAATCTATCTATATAAAGTTCCCCAACCAAGGACTATCAGATGTTAAACTGGTAATAGCAAATTGAAGACTAGATCAACTGGGTGGTTATTTTCAGTATTCTTAGGCAAGCTTGAAGCCGCAACTTCATGATAAATAAGCCATTTTTTAGGCTCCCAGTCTTCGGTACCATATCCTGTTAGAGTACAGTTCTTCTATTTTCCACAGTACCCTTCCATTTATATACTTAGGACATCAGTCCCCATGCGTTGAAGCAAAAATGTTTACACTGAGGCCTCAGTGTGTTGCACAAACAGTCTTCATCTTTCATCTAATCCAAAGACCAATACTAATCACCCCTTTTTCCTCCAAAAAGCCCCATTTTTTTACTTTAGAAAGAGTATAGCAACAGCTCCAGGCTTTTCTGGGTGAAACCATCTTATTCATAATAACTTCCTTGCTCAGCTAATTCAGGGCCTCTAAGCTGAGTGACAATAGTCTCTTCATTTATGGCTCCATTTTCTCTGGACTGTACCCTTATACAGCAGCTATTTTGGGGGGAAGGAATTTAACAGCAGCCAGTGGGGAAGATTAAGCTCTTTTCCAAACTGGTCTCACTTAACTTAATGTGAGTCCTCTGAATGGAATGATTTGACAAACATCCATACGCCAATGACTACGGGGAACCCAAGCGAAGCTGCAGCTATAGACAGTGGAAGGTGATATTGGTATTCTGCTGTGTCTTGTAAGGTGTGACTCCTGCTTCTGTAGTTACCAGCAGATTTGGTGGAGTAGGCTAGCTTGGGACTCAGACAGAAAAAAACACATGCAGCTCAACAGAAATCTCCAGAAGGAGTTTGAATGGGCTGATGAAGCAACATCTTGTTTATATGAGAATTAATACATCTCAATTCCTCCTGGTTGGAGACTTTGCGGTAGCATTGTGCAGGGACATACTGTTCCTGTGTAAAGTAGTGATTTGTAACTTCTCACTCAATGGGGTAATAATAATTACCTCAGGCATTGCCTGTCATTAGGGTCTGCTAAAATTATCCTAGTGTACGTTGATAACTGTGAAAATAAGACTTTCGTAGGTGTTTGGTTTCAAATTTGCAAGGCTGATATATTTAAATTCTGACTATGCATCTTCAGTTTACCACTGGATTGCAATTTAAGCCCTACATGGTTAAAATCTCTGACAAGGTGCAGTTGCAGCTGTATATGTATAAACTCTCTGACTTTGCTGGGATTTCTCATGTGCTTAAATCCTTTTTTGAAGTGAAGCTTTAGCCTATTAGAAAAGTCAACTTCTTTTCAGTCAACATCTGAAGCTTTGAACTTTTGAAAAGAAACTGTAATCTCTTTATGTTGTTATAGACTTGATCTGATAGAGGGCTTACAAAGGAAAAGTGTGGATACTACATTGCACTGGAACAAAACCTGTGAGTTTTGCAATCCCCTCCAAAATGTACAGTAAAAAGAGGGATTATTTACAACACTTCCATACCCTACCAGGAGAACTATGGGCCAGTGTGCTAAAATTAGCCTGAACTTAGGCAGAAGTTGAATTATATGGACTCTACTTATATATACATACTTGGCCAACTATCAGATGCATGTTATGTACTCACACAAAATACTTTTCCTTCTTTTTTTTTCTTTGATACAACAACTTTGGCAGTCTACCACCACTTTATTATATTAAATATATTTTGAGGGCCACTGTGACCATCTGTTGAAACCAAACTCCAGAAGCAGAGCCATGTATTGTAAGTATTCATTAGCTTATTAATACATTAGTTAGCTTATAGATTCATTATGTTATTAGCGTATTTCCTAGGCATATATAAAGAGAGAAACCACGTCTTTGACAGTGCATCTGTAGCACAAAGATAACAGGCGCCTCATCAGTCAGTGTTCTTATCATCCCGGAAAGCAAGACATGCTGAAAGAATGACCTCTTCATTGCACTAATTTTAGCCAGCATCTTGCACAGGCTAAAATATAGACATACTCTTACCTCCTTCAAGGAAGCTAGTACTCTATATTCCTTTCCTTCAACTTCTGTATTTTGGGCAAACAAGTAAAGAGTCCTTGAAGACTTCTCATACCTCTAAGTAGTACTCATTCATGTTTCAAAGTGGCATAAAATGTGATTGTTGCTTTTATTTCTCTTTTCTGGGTAGTGTGCTTCATTCCTGTGTACAGGTGAGCACAGAGGAGTGCTGCAGAGTACAGGGAAGCCAAAGTTTCACTGCTGCTGGATTTCTTCATGGGCTCTTCAACCATTCTTCAACTGCCTTAAAAAAGCAGAGGAAATAATTTTCTCTTATACAGAAGATTTTTACTTTTTCTTGGCCTTCCTATAAACAATTTCACAACTCCTTCTGGTTTTCTCTTTGCAATTTCACCAGTGCCAATATCCTTGCTACCACTGCTATAGCAGTGCCAATACTAGAGCACTCCAAGAAAGCAGCATTTTTTATTATTTACTATATTCAAGGGATTTTTTTTCTCTAAGTCTGTGTGTTTTATTATAGTTTCAGAGTCTTTAGGATATACTTGAATAACATTTCCAAGCAGTTCTCCATAGCCACTGGAATGGGAATTTTCTGTCTTAGAAAGTTACAGAAGCAATGTTGAGCACCAGTAACACTGGATCTTCTCAATTCCTTTTAGCACAAAAGCACGAAAAGTCATGCTTTTTAAGGAGTATCCTTTATATTAAAAGTGTGTATATTCCTCATTTTGTTCCATTTCCTAGGATTCTTCTCCATCCTAACTTTCTTTCTGAGCTGAAGCAAGTAGCACCCACCATAAATGATATAGGTAGCTTACAGGAAGACTAGTTTCCCTCTCACTGTCAGTATTATTACAACAGTTCCTTGAAGACCTCACTGTGCTTTGCTGTATATATGTATGTCAATTCCTAAGCCAAAGCATTTACAAATTCAATAAACAAAAAACAGTTCAAAGATGGGGAAAGATAAGATTATGTGGAAGATGAGAAGATGAGGCACAGGTTAATCACCAGCAAGCCAGATGCTCACCAAGACCAAAGGGGTTCTTGAGAAATACCCATCTCATCCATTCTGTTGTAGCATGCCTGAACCAGAAAGCCATCTTGAATCTTAGTTTACAGATGAAATGGAAAGACCTTACCTAATAGATTATTTCTTTGTACACCAATTTCCCTTATAATTGTTCCAGTTCATATAAAAGCATGGATTCCTGGCTAGTTCACAGAAAAATTGTCTTTGATGCTACTAAAGACATAAACTCGTTAATAATATTTCTATTATTATCAAAATCCTTGGCAGAATAAATCAAAAATATTCTTAGCTGTGAGGAAGGTGCATCTTTGGAAAAAAAGTGTAATTAGGTAAGGAATTGTTCAATAGTCAGTGACCAAAGCTGGAATTTCAAGTATATTGAAGCTTACTACCAATGGGATGTTAGATTTGATTTAACTTTCCAAAGATGACATATATTGACATATTACATAAAGAAATCAGTCACCTCAAACAAACCAGACACCAGCCTAAGACAGGCAGTAGCTTATTTTTAAGAGACTACATACCCAGTGGTATTAAAGTTTACAATAATCCCAAATAACTTTCAACAGAGTTTTCCACCACTTACCAAATACAAAACAATTATGACTATATTGCTTATCAGTGACAGTCCACATTCTCCAAAATTAAATACAGTTGAAGTTCCTCCACATTTCAAATGTAAGGATCAACAGCTGTGACCATTGTGTCATTTTTTTTAAATCAAATTAGTATTATTTGGTGTGTCACCCCACAATACATAGAATCATGGGATCATAGAATGTTTTGGGTTGGAAGGGACCTTTAGAGGTCATCTAGTCCAACCCCCCCAACATGCACTATGTTTTCTTCAATGTCTTAACCACTAGGCTGGAGTCGAGTTTTTGTTCACAGTCTTTTTTTCCTCTCTGTAATATACATTTAAGGCCCCACAGTGCTCCTTAATCGCTGGGGTGAGTTCTCCTAAACTTTCCTGGCAACAGACCTCGTCGTAAAAGAGAAACACTCATGTTGCTAGAAGACACACTCTGGAGCATTGACAAAGGACTAATGTCTGATGAGTCTGATGCCTCCTGAGCCAGACGAGTAGACTGGAGAGCTGCCTAGGCTTAAAAGGATTTCTATTTGCCTATAGTCAAATTTTTCCAGGATTTAGACAGACTGGATCCCACCCATCGTGTATTCGCAGTGGGAGTCAAAACATGACTACTACAGCTTCAATGCAAACCAAGACACACACTGAAAACACACAAAAAATTGTGACATCAGTACACTTCATGTACTCCAAATACTTCATTAGTTAACTGTAAACATCTGGTATCTGATGAGCATTACTGGAAAGGAACTGTTGTTCTTTTGTTACAGATGTGGAGCTGAAGCAGAGATAGATGCTGTTGTTGGGTAAAAAAAAAATCCAGTTTGATAGATGGATTAAGCATTGAACTGACGTACAGGCTTAATTTTAAACATATATGTATCATCACTGATGATACATAATACAATGATATATATTTGATCAGTTGAGAACTAAGTTATCTATCTTGGGGTCATTTAGATGGTCACTGAGATGTCATTTTTGGAAGAAAGAGAAATCAAAAATACTCATGCCATTATGAAACAGCTATTAAAGCTTGGCTTTGTTAATCTTTAATAAAAATGTTCATATTCTTTCACATGATATTTCCTATCACTCACAGGTTTTTAACCAATTTTTTAAAGAAGGTGGTCTTCAATTTGGATTTTTCTCCCCAAGACTGTATGGTTGCATGTTGTCCTTTGCTTCTATAATTTTATATTTTCCTAATTCCTAGTTTAAGTTGGAGCTTCTGAATGAAAAGAATGCCAAATCTCAAACAGAAACTCAGTTAAATCCATTAAATTTCACCTGCTTGAAACTGAAATCATGATAAACTATTCATTTGATCTGATCTCAATTAAAAACCCAATAAATTAGTCCGAGCAAACCAGACATTTGGGGTTCATTCTCCCTAAAAGAAACAAAATGGAAAATTCTCACCATGTTCCTGGTAAGGCCAGTGAAGTTCTGTACTCACTTCTGATTGTGAGGACTTTGCATACAGCATACTGTACATGGCCTGAGTTAGCTCTTTATCCTCAACATCCTACAGCAACAGATCATATAAAGACAAAACAAAACCTTCTCAAAACGATCAAAAAGTATTTTTGCTTATGCTATAATGATACTGAGTTCTTTGATTTCTTTTTACCTAATTAAGTTTCAATACTTCCATACAAGATAAGCATTTTGTTGCTACCATAACATTATTTAACCTGTGGGTTTACCACTATTGCCTGCAAACTATTTTTACTCATAGTCAAATCACTGGCATTTAATTACTAGGGAAACTTTTTGTTTCACCAGACAGGCTTTATGTAGGATAAAATTTCCCAGGGCCTTGGCTTATATCTCATGGAAATACAAAATGTGCCTTGTGCTTTGATTCAAACACAATCCATGGCTTACAAAACATATCACTGTTTAACAATGAGTAACGCGATGGAAAAGATAGAATAATGTTCTCTAACCAATATCAGTGAATTAGCAGATAAGGAAGCAGTGATATATGAATCCTCCTTAATCTTATAGAAAACTACAGCTTGATAGAGAAGGATTACATGACACAAACACATTATCTGGCATTTACTTCTGGTTTATCACAAAATATTTGCCCCGCTTATACAGTAAGATTTGAACCAACCTGGAGCTAAACAAGAAGGGAGGGAATGAGAACGGTTTCTTTACTCTCATGTTCAACACAGACATCAAAAGCAGAACATCACTTAAATGGTTTAACTTAAATTTATTAAGGCATTGATACCTGTTACTGCTTTAAGGATTGCATTGCCTACCAACAGAGGTATCAAATGCACACACAATCTTTAATGACACTTACTGAGATTCACAAATGTAAAAGAGTGAATCAATCAAATATTTTTTGTAAAAAACAGTAAAACTACAGAAGACCATTATTTGGAAAGAAAAAAGAATCAGGTAGCTATTCTAGAGAAATCTTGTAAGTGTTGTATCCTTTACCCTTTATTTGTAAATATATATTTTCCAAATTGATAAAAAATATATTTCACATTTTCCATGCACTTGAACCTGTTGTAGTTTAGAACTGTTCTCTATCTTCTCCTTCATTAATTTAACAGCTAGCAGTTTTTATAACAGCTATAGTAAAATATCCTGTTATTCTCATTTTTCTGCTTGCTGGCTGGCACGAATAAGAAAAGATAATGTCGCCTGTAAAATAATCCATTGTTAGGGGTAACTTCCCGATTTAGAATGGATGACTCCCATTCCTAGGTTTAACCATCAGTTCCAATAACCTCATGGGGAAGGAGGGAGAAAGGAATACTTACCCATGAGTACAAGTATTCAAGTGCCAAAAAAGTCTAAACTGAGTCTCACTCTATATGAATTGTGGGAAGTTACAGGAAATAAAACTACTTGGGTGATTTATCAATATGCCCAGAAGAATGCAGAAAAAAAGCCTCCAATCTCATGCAGACTTCATTAAATAATAATTTAAGTTGTGTAAAGTTGTGAATGATCCCTACTGTTTCCAACATGGCAGAAAATAATTCACCTATAAATTTAGATGGTTTATTTGAAGAGTACTTTTTTTAAATTATTAACCAGATTTATACAGAGTCAGGTAACACTGATGAAGGATTTGTTTATTGGTGATAATAATTCTTACCTTTGAAAACCCTTTTATATATTTCCCTGACTTTGAACAGTTGTGCTTTTCCAGAATATTAATAACTGTTCTTGTTATTACTTAGAAAGGCAAAGACAAAGCTAAAACTACAATGTTATACCGTGTCATTTCTAATTCCAACATGTCAGAAATACATCATCATGGACTTCATACTGCTCAAGTATTAATCAATGAATGGCAGAGCTCCTGCTGATCACAGTGCCCTAGAAAACAGAACACAGGATGAAATTCAAGAGGTTTAAATATATTCCTAGTTTAAAGTGTCTATCTATGCATATGTATTCATTTCTATTTAAAAATAGAGGAAAAAAGCAATAGAGTACAGAACAGATCATCTACTGATGCTGCCACCATGTTTGTGTGTTATGTCTTTTCCTGACCTTGGCTGTGGAATTGGTCTGGATATTCACACCAATGTCAGACGGTATAATGGGAGGCTTATGGTAAATGAGGAGATGTATAATTGGATTGACTCTTGGTAAATCTCAGATTCAGATAGTTTGTCATACCTCTTACATGGTATCTCAGGCCCTGCAATCCCTACTATAAGCTCCTCAAGTGATTGCCTGCTATTCTGTGTGTAACATCTGTAACAAAGGTGCCTCTTCTCTTTTGGTTCTTAGGCACTACTGTAACATAAATAATAGAAATAATACATTACAAATGAAGTACCAGCTATGCTGGGGAGGCATTTAGTGCCTGTGGAAGTAAGGTAAGGACCACAGCATCTAAACCAATCTTTTCACTGAAGCCAATGAATGAATCTGATTAAAAAAAAATGCATTTTGTAATGTATAATGTATGCCTGGTTTGCTAGAACAGGGGCACTGCCAAGGCAGGAATAACACAGAATCAAGTACAATACAAAGCACTTTGTAAAAGCATTCAACAACAGCTATTTAGTCATAACAACAGTGGCACTGAAAAGCCAGCTTGCATTTACCATAACTGTGTGCCCAAAAGCATGATCACCTTTAAAGAAATTAATTGCAACTCTGCACAAACTAAGTTATGCAGGGCATGTGAAACCCAGCTGTAGACTCAATCATTATAAGAGATTCTGCTTACAGCTATAGCTGAAGCTATATTAAATCCCATCAACACATTTGGAAAAAATAAAAGGAGTGTTATTTTCATTGTAAATTAATGGTAATCTTCTATTCTTGATGCATGTAAAATTGCCGTGACAGTCAATGAAGCAGTCAAGGAGGCCTAGTTATGATAGGTGAGTGATTAAGGTACTTTGAACACTTCTCTGCCAGGAGAAAGGGACCTGGCTTCAGCCACTCTACCTGTATTTGAACCTGGGTCTTCCAAATGTGAGAAGACTGTGCTCTGTAATACTGACTGAACTTAAGAGTCAGGTACATTTTCTGCGGAAGAGCAGATCAGAGTCGTTACCTCTAGGTAAGAGCTTGTAATTGAAAAGTAGAGATAGGCTCCTAAAACTCTGAGGGATGGAGTTTATGCCACACAGCCATACCCCAGGATTTCACAATGGTTAGCTACCTTGTACTGTGCGTTTTTAGGCACTGAACTTTGATTCCCTTGCATTTCATGGTGCACCCAAAGCAAAAACCTGCTCTCCAGTAAACTGCAGGGTTTCTACAATTCTTTGCATTATACTGGTAAGTCCTCATGTGTGTCTTACTCTGACACTCTCTAACGATGAGCTCACTACAAGAACATTATCCTCCTACAGTGTTTTAAAAATAATTATTTTGAATTCATTTGAAACAAAACAATTCAGCATGTACTGAATTATGGAGAAAAAGATACAATTTTTTTCCAGAACCTATTTTCAAAACCAGAATTCCCACTTGTACTGGCTTTGGTGAGGATAGAGTTAATTTTCTTCCTAGTAGCTCATATTGGGCTATGTTTTGGATGTGTGTCCACAACACTGCTGACAACACACCAATGTTTTAGCTATTGCTAAACAGTGCTTACACCGTGTCAAGATCTTTTCTGTTTCTCATGCTGCCCCACCAGCGAGTAGGCTGGGGGTGCACAAGAAGCTGGGAGGGGGCACAGCTGGGACAGCTGACCTGAACTGGCCAAAGGGATATTCCATACCATATGACATCATGCACAGCATATAAAGCTGGGGGGGAAAGGAGGAAGGGCAAATGTTCAGAGTTATGGCATTTGCCTTCCCTGGTAGTCATTACACATGATGGAGCCCTGCTTTCCTGGAGATGGCTGAACACCTGCCTGCCAATGGGAAGCAGGGAATGAATTCTTTGTTTTGCTTTGTTTGTGCACGCAGTGTTGCTTTACCTGTTAAACATTTACCCTTCTGATTGTCTCCCCCATCCCACTGGAAGAGAGTGAGCAAGCGACTGTGTGGGGCTGAGCTGCCCACCAGCGTTAAACCACAACAGCTACAGGAACATTAGAAGACAAACTTGAAAACGTTACTCCCTGCAGCGGGTTGACATTGACCAGCTTCCAGATGCCCACCCAGCCACTCTCTCACTCTCCCTCACCAACAGAACAGGGGAGAAAATAAGATGAAAAAGCTCATGGGTCAAGATAAAGACTGGGGGAAAATTAATTTGTGGCCAACTAAAATAGATTTGGGCAGCAAACAAAAATAAAAATTAAAACAATGCTTTCCTCCCACCCCCCTTCTTCCCAGACTCAACTTCACACCTCCATTCCTGACTCTTCAACCTCTTCCCCTCCTGACTGGTGCAGGGGGATGAGTAATGGGGATTGTGGTCAGTCCGTAAAAGCTTTTCTTTGCTACTTCTTCCTTCTCATACTTTTCCCTACTCCAGCATTGGTCCTTCCACAAGCTGCAGTTCCTGCTCCACCGTGGTCTCTCCATGGGCTGCAGGGGAGTCTCTGCTCTGGTGCCTGTAGCACCTCCTCCCCTTCCTTCACTGACTTTGGTATCTCCGTGATCGTTTCACACTTTCTCACGCCTCTCTCAGAGCTGTTGCACAGCTGGTTTTACCCTGTCTTAAACATGTTATCACAGAGGCGTCACCAGCATTGCTGATGGGCTCAGCTTTGGCCACTAGCAGGTCTGTTTTGGAGATGGCTGGAACATGTAAATTAATGGTAGTCTGTGTCCAGCACGGGGCAGCCCCCCTCCTCACAGAGGCCGCCCTGCAGCCCCCACTGCCAGCACCTGGGCACCAACACCCAGTACAACTCCCCATGTAGATTTGCCAATTCAGTGTCTTTGGTTTTGTCCTGTTACTCACACAGTAAAAGACAAGAATGCTGTTAAATACCATGGTGAATCAAGATTGTTTGCTAGTTAAGTGATAACTTTTCACCTTTCTTAAAATGAGTGTATTTTTAAATTTCATAGGTACAAACTAAAATTGAATAGCACAGCTGAAATTCAATGAATATAGAAATTCATATTTACAATATTTAAATGAATAATATTAATCCAAGAAATTTTACCTTTTTATGAAACTGATAAACAGAATTTAAAAAAGAATTTTATAGAAAAAAAATTCTTAAGAAGTATTTAATCCAACCATGGAGAGACGTGGCAGCTAGCTCACAAACATTCACAACGGTTTTCAGAGGAAGAGCCACAAATGACTGACACATGCTATCACAGATGCAGACATTCACAACATACCTTCTTCCCCAAACAGGGCAGAATACAGCCCTCCAGCTCTAAAACACTGAACCTTTATCTGAGTGGCTTTCAGGAGGCTCAATTAGATTAGAAAGAGACCTCCTGAGTCACATGTACTGTCAATCGGGTTAAAGAAAGAGGAAGATGAAATCAAAATATAAAATCAGCCCCATGGGGTTGGGCTAGACAGGTTCCTAAAAATGACGCTTACAAAAAGTTAATAAAATCCAAGCTCAAAAAGAATTTGCAGTATGTACTCATGCAAGCAAGTTTATCTTTTTTTTTTAAACTACATTTTTCTGCTTTGAGCATATTAAAGTAAAATATTTTCACGCTTGTTGAACACTGACCAGACGCTGATATCCTTATCCACACATGAGATACAGACCTATGTTCTGAAAGAGTTCCCGGCAGCACTGGGATTCATGGACAAAAGCATGATTTGAGATAAGGGTGGGTATCAAAATCCGGCCTGCAACTGTCCTTAACCTCTTTTTTGTTCTCTTCTAATTTTGCCACTTAAGAGAACCATCCATAAGCATATTCTTCATTCAAGTTATGCTAAAAGTAGCACGCTATCTCCAAAAGAGGGAGAAGGGAGACTTAAAATGGTTCCATATAGAGGAGCTTATTCAAACCAGAATTTTAAAAGCCTCCTTCTTGTCAGAATAAAAAATTATTTAAATTTGCAATTGTATCATTCTGTATGCAGGAAGGCATGTATCAAATTGCCCTGTAGTATGAGCTTCTTATGTGAAAATGATGGGGATGTGTGTCATAAAATAAAAGAAATACAGGCAGATGAGAAGAGTCTTTTTAAATATTTTTTTTTTGTAATGCTGATCCATAGTGGACTTTAACAAGCAGCAGGTGTTTTGTTATCTTTCCAGGATAATCAGTAAATTGCTTGCATGGTGTATCTGTCAGCTTTGCCATGGCTCTTTCAGTGTCTGTTGCTATTTCATACACTCTGGGGGTCTTTAGTGTAGTTCAGTCTCCTGACAGCTATTACAGCCGCTTCCCATCACCTCTACTTTAGCAGTTTTCAAAAACATGGAAGTCAAACCTTTATTTAAATGCATTTCTCCTTTAGGAGATTTAATATTTTCTTTCTTAGGAAGGTTACAGACTTTACTGGCAGCCTAGTGCATCATTTTGGTTTGGCATTTGTATTTTTTTATGTTGCAAACCAGTTATGACAATCTAACTAAAGGTGTTCATTTCTTCTAGCAAGAGCAAAGACATGAGGCTAGGAGCACAGCCATGCTAAGCGCTCATATGTGTTGGGATGTGGAAAATTCAGGGAAGAATTACACTCCCTTACAGGAAGAAGAGGCTTCCATGTAAATTCAAATCTTTGCCTCACAACAGGTCCAGGTTAGAAAGTGCCCAGATTCAATGCTTCCTGACAAAAGAAGCCCTGAGAAACTTGACCTAACACCAACCCTGTCACAGAGTGGGACTAGGTAACCTCCATAGGTCACTTACAACCTGGGCCAGTCTATGATTCAGTTTTCTTGCTCTCCAGAGATACCATCCCTTCTACTCCTGAAACCTGAACCCTGACCTGTCTTGTCCTACAGGCCCTTCACACTTCCCGTCCTAAAGACACCTTTCTCCATCTTCCTTCAACCCACAATGTCTCCCATACTAGCACTGCCTCTTTCACCTTCACCAGACCAGTCTATCCACCCTACCCCAAAACCTTCATATTTCTCTTACTTCCATGCCACATTTTTTCATTCAATTTTTAGTTAATTCTTTAAAACTTTTATCTAATGTTGTATTCTTCTAATTCTAAAAGGAGATGCAGTGTAGAAATAAGCGTATGTATGTAAGTGTGTGCAAGGGGAATCATGGCCACTTTTTCTGGATGCAGAAAAGAGAAGGCATCAATCAGCCTCCTATAAGAAATCTCTGACTTGCAGGTTTTACAGGGGTCATAGTGATTATTTGCTACTCAATAACATCACTACTTACACCAAAAAAAAAACCCTGACTTGGCAAAGCCTTGGGAGGAAGGTGACTGAACGTTGTACTGTAAAGCAAGGATCAGCTGACTCCTAAATAGATGATGGGAGCCTGGACTATTGCAAAGCCATTTTCCCCCTACAGAATGTTCCCTTGGCTTCAGCAGGGTTATAAAAGAAAAAAAAGAAAAAACAAAACAACAACAAAACAAAAAAATCCAAACACCTGGCTTAAGCAGAGATTTAGAAAATGTATGTAAGCAGTTCAGTCATGTATGAGTTTCTTTTTTTGGAACATACCTGATTATACAACATCTAAGTTTCTTTGGAAAAGTTATAAAAAGCTTACAAAAGAAAAAAGTAATAGTGTTTGAAATGTTAGTGTTTGGCAAATATATCCTTCTAAATTTTGAATTCTGAGATGAGACATTATGCAACAGATTTTCTCTGGGTATTCCAAATTGAAACATAACTACTTACTGAAAAGATACATTGTGAGGTTAATTACAATGAGATGACTTGGCTTTTCATTAAAAAAAAAAAATCTTGTAACATTTTTATCTCTTTTTCTTTCTTTTTCACAGAAAAAAAAAGTAAATTAGCCACTCAGGATTATTTATGGTTTTGTATGGTATCTTTTTAATAAGAATTATTATTAAAAACTATTTTTAATGACCAAGTGGTTTTATTAGACCTGGATTGAGAGTAGAATTATTAACTATTCATAGACATATTTTTTTTATAAAATCATAGAATCATAGAATGAATCATAGAATCATAGAATGTTTAGGGTTGGAAGGGACCACTAGTGGTCATCTAGTCCAACCCCCCTGCAGTGAGCAGGGACACTGCTAACTAGATCAGATTGCTCAGAGCCCCATCCAACCTGGCCTTGAATGTTCCCAGGGATGGGGCCTCCACTACCTCTCTGGGCAACCTGTTCCAGTGTTTTACCACCCTCATTGTAAAAAATTTCTTCCTTACCTCTAGCCTGAACCTACCCTGTTCTAGTTTAAAACCATTTCCCCTTGTCCTAACACAGCTGGCCCTACTAAAAAGACGTTCCCCATCTTTCCTATAGGCCCCCTTTAGGTACTGGAAGGCCGCAATCAGGTCTCCCCATAGCCTTCTTTTCTCCAGACTGAACAAGCCCAACTCTCTCAGCCTGTCCTCATAGGAGAGGTGCTCCAGCCCTCGGATCATTTTAGTAGCCCTCCTCTGGACCCGTTCCAACAGTTCCATGTCCTTCTTGTGCTGAGGGCTCCAGAGCTGGACGCAGTACTCCAGGTGAGGTCTCACCAGAGCTGAGTAGAGGGGCAGAATCACCTCCCTCGACCTGCTAGCCACGCTTCTCCTGATGCAGCCCAGAGTACGGTTGGCCTTCTGGGCTGCCAGCGCACATTGCCGGCTCATGTCTAGCTTGTCATCCATCAGTACCCCCAAATCCCTCTCGGCAGGGCTGCTCTCGATCCTTTCTTCCCCCAGCCTGTATTGATACTGGGGGTTACCCCAACCCAGGTGCAGGACCCAACCCAGGTGCAGGACTGGTGACTGACTGTCAGTCAGGTGACTGACTATATTATGGCAAACCAATGCAGGAAAGGAGAAATATTCACAAAGGCTACCCCCTGTAAAAAGTATTAATGTGCAACGTTCTAACAATTCTTTTTATTGCTTTAAACAATCATATCACAAGGAGAAATCTTCTAATCAACATCTAAATAATTTTACTATAGTAAACTGCAGCACTTGGATGGCAAGGTTAGATGGAACATGCAGCTAAACATTTCTAATGCTAATCATTCATCCCTATAGCAGCTTCTGCAAATAATAAAAGCAACATTGTTCACATATGGGATTTACGGGATCTGTGGGAGCAAATGGTTGAGTGCCTATTACCTGGGTAACTGAAGGTTTGTATCTGCTACTGTAAGTATGTTTCTGTCTGTTTTGGGCATAATGTGTGCCATTGAATGAAATAATGACAAAACATAAAACTGGAAATAGTTTTGAGGTATGTGGGATTACAAATACAGGATATTGGATTATTGTTTTAAATTTTATCAGCCACAGAAGATTAATGACCATATCTAACAAAGCCTAAAGAAATAGCTGTTAATGCAGGAGACTTACATTTACAATCAGAGGTTCTGCATCTGTTTGTATCTTTCTCCCAGTGACAGACAACACAGGGTTGGGTGTAAAGTGATAATAAATTCTTTTGAAAAGTGAGTGCCCACTTTGATAAAAGGGTAACCACTCAGCTGGAAGAAAAGCAATATTTTTCTTCCTTCTCCAGTCCATTTCCAGTAGTCTTCTTAGCTTTCACCATGAAGCACCCTACTCCTTCCTTTCAGCCTATTAGCCCTAGTTCAATTTTTACTTTTAAGTTTTGAACACCTTTCTGACTCCACCTCCACTCCCCACAAGGTCCAAGATGAAAGCCCGCAGAACAGGTATGTTCCACCATTTTTGCTACAGATACCAGATCAAGGAGTTACCACGTACATTAATCTGTTCTACTATAAACTGTCTAAAGCCACATAAAGATGGCAGCACAAATACACTTTTCTGACTGCCCTGTCATGCTGGTAGTGTGGATGCCCAGACTGACAGAACTGTTGGAGCATATCACTCTTCTCTTCCAGCCCTTATGCTGGCTTTTCTTTCCTACACCGGACAGCAGGATGTAAGTGCAGTGAGTATAGGCCTCTGCACCTCCACACACTGAGAGGTGCTCATGAGGGGCACTCACCTGGGAAAGCCAGTTCTTTCTAGTTTTCTGCAGATCCTTAGGCATAGATCAGGCTTTGTTCCTCACTGATTTTGAAGTGTATGTCTTATTTCCAGAAGTAGCTACATCCCCTGGACCTTCAATGTGCAAGGATACTTGAAACATCCAGATGGAAAGAAAAAATCCAGCAAATGTGATGTTATGTATGATTCAATTTAGATTGAATAATAGTTTCATTTGGAAACACATATATGACTACTGCAAGTGATTTTCATACACATTTTTCTAATAAATTAAGATGAATAAGTAAAGTAAGATGGATTAACCAAAGTCATTTTAAAAGTATCTTCATACATTTTTGTGTGCATTCCTAAGAGAAATATGCACTGAAGTATAAAAGTTTTAGTCTATAATGTTTATTGATAATTTTTCAGAACAGTTTGCCACTGGTTACTTATTTCTATTACTTCTTAGATCAGTAATCAGTAGAAGTACTTTTAAGATGCATGGAAATTTTCATTCAAATGGCTTACAGTCTTTAAAAGAGCAAGACATTTTTTCTTGCATTTCATATTTTTCAAGGGCAAGATCCTCTCCAAAGCATGTGTGCATAAGACTATCCAAGCTTTTGGATACTTGTCATCCTAAGATCATGTATTTTCTAAGTAGCTGTCTCTACAGCCAACCCTCAGTATTTTCCTTCAGTAAATAAAAGGACTTATTAAGTTATGCAGAAGGCTCAAATCATGGAAATATATTTCTTTGTACTTAATTCTGATTTCTGGTTCTAACAGTTCTATTGTGTTTCTCACTGAAGTGCTTTACAGCTTTGTGTCCTCAACACAGCAATGATTTTCCTGGCACCATCAAACTTCACCAGCTTTTCAAACCTCACTCTTCATTTTTAACAAAAAATTTCTTCTTTCAATAAATTCATTATGCAGCAGGATATGGGTATTAAGTTTATAATTTTATTTCACTTATTTAAACAATTTACATTACTATTTGAGTAAAGTTCTAAACAGAATTTCTTACACTGAATTTTTTTCCCAACTTCTTGTAAGTCATCTGAATATCTGACATGAGGTACTGGAAATCTCACCTTTCCTTTGTAGAAATATGGGACAAAGACATGTCAGGCTCTCATCTGTTTTCAGGGGAAAAGATCAAATGTTTTTGAGATGACAAGTAGATATATCAATGGAAAGTAGTTTTAATTCACATCTTCAACATTATTAAAATATTTAAAATATTATTTAAAATACCAGACAATTATTTTTCTTTCTAAGGTACCTTTTCTTTTTCTGAAACAAGAGCTAGCTGAAACTACAGTGGTGCAGTAATTTATAACCACGGCTGGATCATTAGGCAAAAAGATTACCTTGATGAATTCTTACAGTCAGTGAAGTAGTCCCCAATTACTCCTAGAACCTGTTTGATTCCACCTAAATGAGCAGATTTTTTTAAAACAAATCTACTACTACTTTTTTTTTCTGAACATTGAGCATCTGGTTATGGAAGCAGCTGAGACATCAATGCCTTGCAAATGATGCAACCGGTCATCTAGAACACATTCAGGTGAGAGGTATTATTACACATGCTTGCAGAGGTTAAAATCTTTGTCTACTAGAGTCCAGATCTGACATTTTAATTACACAGTTGAAGCATGGACATAAACAACAACATTTCTTAAACAGACTACTTTTTAAAAGGTATAAAATGTTCAAAGTGCCAAACTCACAACTGATGAAATTGCTTTTTTTTTTTTTTTTAAGAGAATAATTTTAGAACAAAACCAGTCTAGTAAGAAGTTATATTAAGGTGTACCATGCAGCGTATGTTCCCCTAATAATCGCTTTTTATTCTACTGGACACTAATTTACAAGTAAAAATTTATCTCTTGAAAAAAAACAAGCAAAATTCATCAGCAAAATTGTTTTTCATTTCATCAGAGTAAATTTGTTTTTTTTTTTTTTTAAGAGAATAATTTTAGAACAAAACCAGTCTAGTAAGAAGTTATATTAAGGTGTACCATGCAGCGTATGTTCCCCTAATAATCGCTTTTTATTCTACTGGACACTAATTTACAAGTAAAAATTTATCTCTTGAAAAAAAACAAGCAAAATTCATCAGCAAAATTGTTTTTCATTTCATCAGAGATTCAAACCCTCCATTATAAACTGATTTTTGTTATATCATATTGTACCATTAGAGGTTTCTCTTGGAACAGAATTGTTAAGTACAGTCCCTTTGCATTCTGGGGATAGCCTGCTAACTTTGTACAGCCATGAACTTACAAAGCCTTGTAAGACATGAATAAAAGGTCTGTTCTATTCCTGCACAAATACTTTTAGCTAAAGAAAAATTTACTTCTCTATGTGAATTGACTCAATATAAATAAATTGTACTCCACTAAGATGTGAGTATGTGCAGTCTTAATTGTTTATTCCTGTACTCAGCTAGCATCTTTTTTCATTCTCTAATATCTTTTAAAATAACGACATTTAGTTCATTCCACCAAGAATAATCTGTAAAGGGATGTACAGATCAGAAATGGAAAAGCCTTGGTAAAAGAAGCTGGTATATATCTTAATCCTCCAGCTCCTGCACAGGGAACTGAAAATACCCCAGAATGTGCATGTGATCAAAATCCAGCTGGGCAGGCCAGGGGGTAGCCTTGAGGCAAAGCAAGACTTGTAGCATCTCATTACCTATCATCTCACAGGAAAATAATAGTGCTTTCTTGCCATTTACACCTTAAATTCTTTTTAAAACCATTTGAGAGTCAAGGTCTTGGATCCAGCTGCTGCTACCAAGCAAGAATAGTTCAGCTGACAATCTGCTGACAGAGAGCAAAAGATACTCCATAGACAGAGAAAAGGTGAAGGCAAAGGACCATCACAGGCATGCCCTGGCCTCGTGATAGCTCTCAGAGTTCTTGGAGGCAGTCCCTGCATGTCAGATATTAGAATGAGAATTTTGTTGATATATTATTCCTGCAAAAGCTGCATTAGGTTTTAGTCCAAACAAAATCCAATGGATTTAGCTGGACTAGTTCCAACAGCGTTTTTGGATTTTTCTGATGTTAAGCTAGTGCAAGAGCTAGATAAGTCAGCCTTTAATATGCTTCAGATAATCATAGTCAATTCATCTGTAAGTACCGGCAACCCCACAGGAGATAGTCATCATTCTTAAGACCTCAAAGAAAGGGATAAATGGAATATGGCAGGAGTGTGTAACGCAACGCAGAATGCTCTGGCTTATAACAAAAGAAGAAAGAATCAAACTTCTTGCTCCCAAAGAGTCCTGCAATGTGAAGTAAGGAACACCCACACCTTGGTATAACCATAGTAACTCTTAATGGGATATAGAGACCCTCTGGAGCAAATAAAAGGGAGAGAAATACAGCCCAAAAACCAGACCGGTACGTTGACTCCCGCTACTGAACAAATGCAGGCTAAAATAAGTGTGTTTCTATCAAGCTCTCTAAAGCAACAGTTCTTTAATAAGCAATTATATCCTTCTGAATAGTATTAAAGTAAGAGCTGGTCTTAAGATGGTTTATCAGCAATCCAACAGTGCCATCTATCAGATTTCATTAGAATCATATTTTTCATACAGCAACACAAATGTGTCATTTTCTAACACTAAACTGCAAATTTGAACTACAGAAAGTGTACAAAAGAACAAACACTGACCATTCATACATTAAATTAATGCATGCAGAGTTCTAGCTAATCATGAAGCTATCAGAATGGAGGAGGAAAAAAGAAAAAAAAAAGACAAGATTAGCTTACCTTTTAAAATATGTTAAAATAGTCTGTACCATCTAAAATAATGAAGTAAGAGGTAGCTCCATGGAGACAAATATTTTTTAAACTGAATATATGAAAAATTATCCTTAGCAAAAAATGTCTTCTCTTGTCCTGAAAAGTCAGCAGACAAGATAAATAAAAATTTATCGTACCATAAAACTCTCAAAACTCATATAGAATGCAATTAGAACTTCAGAGGTATAAGACAACGGTGTTGTACTTGACTTTCAATTTAATATGTAAGTTTGAGTTTCCTCTTCCTTCAATGAATAAAACTACATTATGTAAACCTAAGTGATATAAATAAAGGAAACATGTAGGTGAGTCAGAGGACCCGCAATACCCCCAACACATAAGGCTCAGGTAGGGAGAGGTAGGTGTCACCTGCACAATTAAATAAACTTGTTCCTTCTTAAAATACATCAGGGAATGGTACAATGGTACTTTCCAGAAGTCAAGTGGAACCTCTTTCTATTAACCTGGACTGGGAACTGGCCCTTTGTCACTGCATGGTTATAAAAACAAATGAGGATAAAAATCACCTGCTTAATAAGTACATGTGCTGTTTTGTGCTGGGGTAGAGTTAGTTTTCTTCATAGTAGCTGTGTTTTTCATTTGTGCTGGAAACAGTGTTGCTAACACAGGGATGTTTTTGTTATTGCTGAGCAGTGCTTACACAGAGTCAAGGCCTTTTCTGCTCTTCACCGCACCCCACCAGCAAGGAGGCTGGGTGTGCACAAGAAGCTGGGAGGGGACACACCTGGGACAGATGACCCTGACTGACCAAAGGGATAACCCACACCATATGACATCATGCTCGGCTTATAAAGCTGAGGGAAGAAGAAGAAAGATGGGACATTCAGAGTGATGAAGTTTGTCTTCCCAAGTTACCACTACATGTGAGGGAGCCCTGCTTCCCTGGAGATGGCTCAACACCTGCCTGCCGATGGGAAGTAGTAAATGATTTTCTTGTTTTGCTTTACTTGTGTGTGTGGCTTTTGCTTTGCCTATTAAATTGTCTTTATCTCAACCCACGAGTTTTCTCACTTTCACTCTTCCGA